>NC_134115.1:79559658-79862575 GCF_040939455.1 Microcebus murinus | reverse complement strand
TGCTCAGTGAGTGTGGAATGGCCAACGTGGAGATTTTGCAATGGAGAAATGGACTTAACGGATTTGGCTTTAGCAAAGTCACTCTTGGTGACCAGGGTGGGGAATGGGATGGAAGGGATAAAACCGGAGGCAGGGAGAAGAGTCAGGAAATGTTCCCAATACTTCTGGCAAGAAAGTGTGGTGGCAGCAAGACTGGGATTTATTGCATAAGCAAAATTAGGACAAGGAATGAAAAATGCTCATTAAAATAGCATCTGGCTCTCAGACCCTTATACAGCCTCCTAAATTCCAATAAATACCCATGAAACATGAGATAAATGCTCACAAAAGCATCCAAAACTACGATTGGTAACTAGCAGAACACAGAATCAGAGAGGGATTTCCACTAATTCTACAGCAGATGGAATTGGATTGAGGGACCACCTGAAGGACAGTAAGAGGGACTTTGTACCACTTTCCTTGACTCTGAGATTCTGGCACCATAAGAATCAGAAAATAGGGCAGCCGTCCTTCTACTGTGAGGCAACTGGAATATTGCTCCTTCCCTCTTCACCCTCTGTGCTCCAACTCTGTTTTCTTTCTCTCCTACTTATCTGCATGCAGCCCAAGACAGTATATCAGAATCCACAAGGACAGAAAAAATAGTGCTGTTTTACATGGTGAAATTCAAGCTCCACAAATGAGGTACCACAGGCAAAAGAATAATACCCCTTCTACTATCCTGGATGGAGCTGGAGCCAATTCTTCTAAGAGAAGTATCACAAGAATGGAAAAACAAGCACCACATGTACTCACTATCAAATTGGTACTAATTGATCAACACTTATGTGCACATATGGAAGTAACTTTCACAGGGCGTCGGGCAGGAAGGAGTGGGGAGGAGGGGATGGGCAAATTTACACCTACTGGGTAAGGTGTGCAATGTCTGGGGGTTGGGCACACTTGTAGCTTTGACTTGGGTGGTGCAAAGGCAATGTATGCAACCACAGTGTTTGTATCCCTGTGACATTCTGAAACAACTAAATAAATAAAAATTTAAAAAAATTAAAAAAGAAAGAATGGATACAGAATGAATCACTGCATACTGGGAATTATAGTTTTCCCATGTATCTTACCTATTCAGAGAATTGGGGAACTTGCCATCACTGCAGAAGGGGTCGTCTTAGTCAAGCTGAGTTATCTGCTAGAAACCAAGCTGTTAGCTGTACACCTTAATCTATACTCCCTACGAAGATCTTAAAAACTTAGCCACCACCCATGAGAACAGGGAGTGAGGCAGTAAATTTCTTATATTCTATAAGAATTTACAGACTGTGACTTTTTTTGAAGATGAACAATAGGAAAAAAGCAAATAAAAAGCCATGAAAAAGTATTACAGATCAAAAGAAAAAAACCTATGATGAAGGTGCATCTCTTTAGACTCCAGAAAAAAACAAATCAGGAAACTATTTTGTATCCTTGTCAGACAGTAAGAAGACATGGTTTGCTTGAAAAAGAAGTGCGAAGCCAAAAGGAAACAGGTTGAGCTGAGGATGTTGGATGAGATAAGGAAGAATTTCAATTACTCTTTAGTCAACGATCAAATCAAAACAAGCTATAATTACAGACTGTGTAGAACACTGTAACAATGAGAATACAACTTATCAGCACTGATGGAATGTTGCCAAAGATATACGCAAAGGATTATTTATAGCTTTTAACAATTTTCTTATCAGGCAAAAAAGAGAAAAAAATATATGAATTAGGCATTCGACTTGAGAAGTGAGGGAAAGAATCACAAAATTAGCCCAAGGTAAATAGAGAGAAGAATAGAATACATCTCAGACCAGAAGTTAATAAATAGAAAAGAGAGAAGTAGTAGAATTGGTGAATAAATTTAAGATTTAATTTTTAAAAATAGAGGAATACAGCAATCTTTGACAATCTTAATAATTCGAAGGGATAAAACAAAAGCATTCAGCATTGGAAAAGACAAAGGGAATCTAAACATGGATAAAGTAGAAATTAAAGTAAAATACTCTGCAAAACTTTCTGTTAATGAATCTGATAACCTGGATGAACTGAGTAATTTTCTAGAAAAAATAAAAATAACCTAAGTGGATATAACATATCAATAAATATGAGAGAGATTGAGAAAAATCTCAAAGAACTACCTCCAAAAATGGCAAAATCTTACATCATTAATAGGCAAATTTTTCTAAACCTTCATGAAACAAATAATTTCTATGTAAATTTTTTCAAAGTATAGGAAATTATAGAAATCAAAACTAAATATTAGAAGATGATATGTAGCAATTTAAACAGAATTTTGAGCTAAAAAGTTGTGATTCAAGATTTTTATACCCAGCCAAATGCACAGAAAGATCTTCTTGGCTATGTAAAGACCCTATGCCATGATAGGGATGACATTTCATGTCAGTGGAAAGAATGGGTCAGCCAGTAACTGGTGTTGAGATAATTGACTATCCCTAGAGTATATGGATTTAGATCACTATCTTATATAAATTATTTAATTCTAGGTAGACTAAAAACAAATTTTTTTTAAAAAAGAAAGCATATTAATATTAAAACAAATAATATGTATTTACCTGATTGCAGAGTGGGGAGAACCTAAGTAATAAAAATATTATAAAGGAAAATATTGATAGGTTTAGTAAAATAAAATAAAAACATCATGCTTTAAAAATCTTATAAAGAAGTTAGCGAGTGCAGTGGGTGGGGTTGTGCACCTGTAATCCCACCTACTCAAGAGGCTGAAGCGGGAGAATTGCTTGAGCCTGGGAGTTTGAGACCAACTTGGCCAACACAGTGAGACCTCATCTCAAAAAAAAGAAAAAAATAAAGAAAAAGAAGAAAGAAAGGAAGAAAAGAAAGAAAGGAAGGAAGGAAGAGAGAGAGAGAGAGAGAGAGAGAGAGAGAAAGAAAGAAACCATAATGAAGTTTAAAAAGCTACATATAAACCAAGGGAATATTTACAGCATATATGGCACACAAATGGTTAAAGTTTAAAAAATACAGGAGAATAAAAAGAAGCTCCAACAATAAAATGGACAAAGGACATGAATATGTAATTCATAAAAGATGAACTACAAAGGTCCAATACTTGATAAACAAGAAAAATTATCAATCTTATTGGTGATCAAAGAAATAAAAATTAAAACATCATTGATATGCCATTCTCACCCATTTAACTGGCAGAAATGAAGGAAAATTACCATCCCCCTTGCTAAGTGCACCTGTACATAAAATGGGCATTTTCATGCCCAACTAGTAGTATGTAAAATATGTACAAATGTGTGCAAAGAAATTGGCCAAATGTGACAAGTCTTAAATATGTGCATATCTTTGACACTACGGTTCAATTTCTACAAATAAATGTGATTCTGAAGAAATGTGAATCTGAAGAAATCACCATGTACATATGCAAAGGTTTATGTATAAGAATACACATCAGAGCATTATTTAGAATAGTAAACTCCAAAATCACGGGATTGGTTAATTATGTACCCACATTGTATGGAATACTATGTATCCATTAAAAATGATATTGAAGAAGAAATTCAATGCCATGTGGAATGCTCATGTTACATGGTTGAGTAGAGAGAGTGGAGGAGGTCAGAAAATCTGAAGGATGTAAAATTATCCGTGCAAATGTGTGCATGCAGCATGCAAGTATGTGTGCCAGCACACATACCTATGGGAGGAAGACCCAGCACATGCTAACATAGGGACAATGATTTTTCTTCCTTATACTTGTCTGCATTTTAAAAATAATTTCCACAATGCACTTGTTTGATTGTGTAATCAGAAAAAAAGTATTTAAAAAATCAACCTCAACTTTTCCAGCATAACACATCACACATTTTCATCTTCTTTACCTCTCTGTTCTTGTGTACAATGTAACCCTGATGTCAGCAGAGGTCCCTGATTCTCCAACCCAATGCCGTGGGTGTTTGAATTCCTTCTCGTAACTTCTGGAAGTTTCTATGATCTCCTGTGCTTTGCTCTGCTCCATGATCCCCTGTCTGTACATGGTATATATATATTTTTCCTCATTGGTCACAGCACAAAGTCCAGCCAGTTCCAAGCCCCATGCCACCAAGTGTTCATGAGCTAATTACTTGACTGACACACGAGGGCTAGTGGCAGGTCCTGTGCACCCTACAGCATGTGGTCTTCTGCCTCTTTCCTGCTCTATCTCCTTTTCCTCCCTCCTTAATTTCTCCCCCATGGCTATCCTTCTCTGGAGCCCCAAGAAAAGCCTCCCCCTTGCAGTCAAGCAGATTAGTTTCCTCGTTTAGTGCACTTCTTCCCAAATAGCTTACCCAAACAAATGCTATTCCCTCACCGAAAGGAATTCAAGTCCTGGGAGGGGAGGGAGGGGAGGTAAGGTACAAATTTCTCCATCCCGTTAGATCGACACATATTTTATAAAGTCTCATGCATATATGCAGTGTTATTCTCTGCCTTTTTACTTACATCAGAACATTTTTCATATTGCTACCCAGTTTTTAAAATCATCTTTTTTTATTGGAAGAATAGGTGATCTACTTATTAAGTCTACTTTTCTCTAAAAATAGCTACAATTCCCTCATTCATTCTGGCCTCTGCATTCTCTCCACATTGAATTAGACTGAATTGCTGAGGTTTTTTTTTTTTTGGAAGGATGGCTAGCATTGATTGAGGACCTATTACATGCTAAACAGTGTGCTGAGGGCTGTAGCTAGTTTATCTCATAGGTGCCTCAAATCCTTTGTGGAACAAGGCAGGTGTATAAATACATTCTAAAAATACACGATCTCATTTGATCTCCACGGCCATCTGGGCAGCATCGCAGGCACAGGAGAGGAAACTAAGGCTGACTGGAGGGGGCATTGCTGGTGACTTCACAGTGGATGTGCAGGGTTCAGATTCAATCTCAGGCTAGCCAGCAAGGCCACCCTGAGTGAATGCATGCTCCAGGGACCAGGCAGACCTTCTGCACCTCTCCTAACTCATTATCCATCTGAGCTCACCTGTGTGCATCTGTCTCAGGTGCTATGGCAGATGGAAATAAACTTGAAAGTCTTATATACAAGTCCATATAATGCATTCTCTCTCTCTCTCTCTCTCTCTCTCTCTCTCTCATCTTCTTCTTGGAACTATACTCACTCTCATCTGGAAGGGGCTGAGTTGAACCCTGGAGCTATCATTATCTCTGCTGTCCTGGGCTAAGTCCAGGCTCACCTGGGCTGGTAAAGCAGCATCTTTGGCATTCCATGCCCTAAAAACCAACTTGGCTTCCTTCCTTTCACCAACAGGAAGAAGCAAGGATCAGAACCAGAGTGTCTTGGCTAGGAAAGGCTTGATAAGTGCCATAGGAGACTACTTTCCTTTTCTTTCTGGTTCAAGAGTATGGGTCTGACTCACTGCCAGGCTCCCTGTTAGAAGGTAGCATGGTCTGGAAGCTGAGCAAAACCTGCGTGGTGTCTCCTGGACAAGCCAAGAAACACCAAGGATTGCCGGGGGCTGCCACAAACTAGGAAGAGGCGAGGAAGGATTCTCCCCTAAGCCTTTGGCAGGAGGAGAGCCTTGTCAACTTCTTGATTTCAGCCTTTCAGCCTTCTGAGCTGTGAAAGAATACATTTCTGTTGTTTTAAGTCACCCAGTTTGTGGAATTTATTGTGACATCCCTAGGAAACTAATGTATCCCTTTTCTTCTGTCCTTGTGACCCAAATACCCTGTCCTGCAAAAGACCCAGGCGTGGATGAAAATTATTGACACTTTATAGACACAAAGATGAAGCAGGAATTATGTGGGGTGGAGGGAGGGCATTGGGGAAAGGAGTTAAAAAGGATCAAGGAAATAGAGAGATGATGCAAGAATTGAGCATGTGCAGAGAGGGAGGTGGCCCCATGGAGTTCTCGGTGTGGGTAGGACCATAGCTTGTGCTCAAGAGCAGAGCTGGGGACACAGGCCGAAGATGTCACAGAAGCACAGACAGATTCCTGGCATGCTGTGAGCTCTTTATGAGTTGTGACTTAACTGATGAAACCTGAAGGAGAAGACCACATTCAGTAGTTCCCAGATTGCCCACCACCCCCAGTAAACAATAAAACAGCTTTGTTGCAGACAATACCACCATTCCTTCCCCCAGGGAGGGTTTTGTGCTGGAGTTACACGTGAGTTGAGGCTGAGGACATTAAACACATTTTAGAGGACAAAACCCACTTCCTTCTTTGGAGTATCGCTAGAGAGTCCACATGGGTGGCTCTGGGCACAGAAGCCGAGAATGGCTTCCTTTACATGTGACTTGGAATTGACAAGAAGCCACTGCTTATAAACCAAGTGTGGAGCTGGAGTCAGAAGATGTAGGTTTTAGGGGTAATTCTCATGTTTAGCAGCCCTGCGGAGCTGGGCTCTTGGAGCTTAGACTTGCTCATCTGTAGTATGGGGCACGTGGACATCAACCTTCCTCACAGTGTGGCTGCATTTACTGGCTTTTTCTATAGCTCAGACGAGTTCAGTAGTTTTTTTAGTACAGATGAGGGGTCTTCTTTGAGAGTATGGGTCTGACTCACTGCCACAGTCTAAAGAGGTTGGGTCCATTGCTCCTGTATGAGCAAGACTGGTTTCTTATCTTACTGGTTCCATCGTGTGAGGGTTGGCTCTCTGCACCCCGGGTGGGTGGGAGCAGCAGCAAACGCCTTGGCCCTGGTGGGGGGAGTGGTTCCCGGAGGATGAAGTGAGAAGCTGCTAACCAAGCACCTCGAGGTGCCCAGTGGCCTGGGAAACGGGCACCGCCAGTTCCTGGTCCCTGCCTTGCTCAAGTGGACGTCCAAGATAGCTCCCTGACACATGTTTCTACTTCCTCCTCTGTCCCTCCCTGCTTCCTTCTCCTCCCAGCACCCAGAGTGCTTAGTTTACGGCTGAAATTCGATCACTCCCTGTTAAAACTCTTCACTGGCTTTCTGTTGTGTTTGGAATAAAGTCCAAACCCCTTCCCGATGTCCACCAGGCCCCCACCTGGCCAAATCCTAACACCACCCCAGCCATCCTTGTGCCATTTTCTCTGTGCATTGGGGAGCTCCAGCCCCACCCTGCCACCTTACACTTTAGGGTCTTGAACATACCACACTCTCCTGCCTCAGACCCCACTGCGATGACGTGTCCCCCCCGCCCCCCATGCACGCTGATGCCACGTGCTCAGCCAGCGCCTGGTGAGTTACGGGGCCAGTGCTTGTGGGCCAGGTGCTCTTTCGAGCTCTTTACATATATCAACTCATTTGACACCCGCCCCGTGGCAACCCTTTGAGATGATGTCATTCCCATTTCTATTTTACAAACGAGGACGTTGAGCACACGGAGGCTTAGTAAACACAGGGAACGCAACTAGGACGTAACAGAGCTGAGACTCAAACCCAGGCCACCTGGCTTTGCAGGCAGCACTCCTGCCTGCGGCATTCTCCTTCCTCTCAGCACACCGGTGTTGGGCGAGTGTGTGCAGTGCCTGGGGCGGCTGTTCAGCTCAGTGGAAGTCAAGGCCTGGCCGGTTGCTAAGATGCGCCAAGTGATGGAGCCTGGAAAATCTCAGCCTCTTCTTCTGCCATCTCTCCCAATGTGCAGTGGCAGGCACAGCCTGTGGCAGCTTCCTCTCCGTCCCTGGAGTGGGCTTAAGGGTGGCACGTGGGGGCAGCTGGCTTTGGGATAAACCAGCCTGGGTTGCAAGCTGGGCTCAGTGTCTCTGTTTCTGTGAGATGATGTTGGGTATGCCAGTCAAGCTCTTTGCATCTCAGTTTATTCACAAATAAAATAGAGATAATGTTTTCCACCCTGCAGGATTGTTGGGGACATTTAAAGTTGCAATTGATGATTTTTGATAAGAAGGTGTCCACAAAAAGGTCATGCTTTCCCCCTTCCTTTGAGGGTTTTGGCATGAGCTCCAAGGTTGGTGCTCACCTCCTGCATCCCCTGTGGGATGTGACCCCTCAAGATCCCAGCACTGTTGCTTAGCCCTTGATGCCCGCGTGGGATGTAGGGGCCAAATCGGCACTGCTCTGTGTTGTGTTCTGGGAGAAACTCAATATGGCAGAATTCACAGCTGTGACATCCATGTGCCTCTCTCCTCACTTCCCTCCACAGGAGAAAAGGTAGACGAGAGTGCTTCCCAGACGTCACCTCTCCGGGGCATGCAGACACCTAGGGATGTTAGAAGCAGCAGAGATGGGTTCTGCTTCTGTTCTCCCCCCAGCCCTGCAACCCACACTGGACCCAGAGTCATCTTCCTAAATACAATTCTGACCTTGACACTCCCTGCCCATGACTCCCTTGGGACAAGGCCAGGCTCCTTGGCCAGCCTTTCCGCCCTGCTCTCCACCTCTCCGCTCCCAGCGGCTTGCTCCTGCCCCAGCCACCTTGACCTCCTTGTGGTTCCTCCAAGCACCACGCTTCCCTGCGCCCCCATGCCAGACTGCAGCTCTCTGTTCTCTGTCTGGAATATTCTCTGCTCTCTTCTTCACTAGCAAAGTCCTCCTCATCCCACAAGGCATAGTTCACCTTTTTGGGGATGTCTCCTCCAGGCCTCTTTCCCCGTCCTCTCACTGGATCCTGCTCATGTCTGCGCTGCAATTATGGCATGTCCTGGCGGGCGCTTTCCTTGCACCCCTGCCTCCCTCAGAGGTGAGGAGTTCCCAGGGGACAGAGGTAGGACGCCTTTCCTCTCTGCAGTCTTACAGCTTAGCACAGCTCTCCCTGCATAAGTGCTTCTCAAATGTGCGTTGAATGAATGAATGAATGATGTAATCTCAGAACTGGAGAGTGGAAAGATCAGCGGAGCCGGTCCCCCGTTATTCACTAACAACGAACAGTCTTCACTGCCTGGGATGTAAACACAAAATCCTTAATGTCTTTCCCCTCCCAACTGCTGCCAGCTGTGCCCGCCTCACCCCCCTCTCTTGCCGAGTGGAGGGCCCAGGCTGATGCCAGGACTGCCAGTCGCTTTTGGTACTAAAAGAGCCTTATTTTGGTTATTAACAGTCACGTCTGTTTACTCCTAGAACTTCAATCCCCTATTAGATTCAAAGGGCCCTTCACCACCCCGTGAAGTCTAGAGATGAGACGTCAGTGGTTGGGGTGGGACTTGGGGAAAGGTTCACCCTCTCGCGTAAACCTCTTCCTTCTACCCTGCATGGTCCCCTCTGGCTCTGAGGTGGGGGGAGGGAAGGGGGAAGAGGGAAGAAGGCCCAACATGTTTTCTCATTTGATTACCCACAAACATTGAGTTTCCCTCACTTCCGTTGGTTATTAGTGATGCCATTTGTGGGTTGTAAGCTCAAAGTGGACTTGGGTGACTCCAGTAGGTCCCAGTGTTGAGGGACTCGATTCCAAACACAACCTCTAGGCTTTTTGAGTTCCTAGTGTGGGTAAATATTGCACCCCTTTTAGGGAGCTTACTTAGTGCCAGAGCCCTCAGGTGGGAGTTCCTGTTAGCTCCTCACCTTGGTGGTCTCAGACACTGCCGCCTCTAATCTCTTTCTGTTCCAGGACCCTGAATCTGAGGTTTGCAACATATTCATGACCACCCGGCTCATAAATTTTGGTGCTGGGATTAAATCCCAAGCCCCTTGAGTTCTGGTCTCAAGTTCTTTCCATTAGATCATACTCTCTCCTAAGTTAATGAGTCAAAATCAAGAAGTGACCACAGTTAGTAAATACACAGAAGTATGCTTAGAGGAGAACAAATGAAAATTACAGCAGAGAGGAAATTCTATTTTTTCACTAAAGATTGAAGTGATTCTAGTACCCCATCCTGTTGACTGTGTGGACATGGGCAGTCGCTTATACTGCCGTGGAAGCTCAAATTGACATCGCTTTTTGGAGGGCAATTTGGAAATATCTATTGTGAAAGTTGTCAGCATCAAGATAGAGTCACTTGTGTCAAACTCTGACAAATGAAGCCAGGGAAGACCACAAAGGGAGGTTTCTCACACACGTATGCTGGATAATAAGAACTATCACAAAAGACTCTGCAAAAAGCACAGCCTTGCACAAAAGACACCACAGCATTAAAACAATTATTCTGCCAGTACATCTGCCCAGTAGCTGTCTATCCAATGTTGGACCGATGCCATCCTTGTTACTGTTCCTTGTAGCCAAGGATAATTGTCTCAAAATGACTTACCCTCTTCCCTAAAGGGTCTCCTTTAAAAACTCTTGTCTTCCTTTGACTCCATGAATACACTCATGCATATTCCCATTGCGATGCCCGTTCTCGAGTAGATTTCATTTTCTTTTAGAGAGTCTTCCTCTCTGTCTGTTGTTTAGGTTTTACACTATCAAAATAAAAATGCAGATGCTATTTGCCGTTGTAATTCCACTTTTAGGAATTTATCTTACGGATAGTGTTGAACAACACTAGGTGGACCAGACTGTTCACTGTATGTTGTTTGTGATCATGAAATACTGGAAATGACCCAATTGCCCATCAACAGGGAAACGGTTACATAAATTATGATACGACATACTATAGAATATTATGAACCCTGTTCATTTTCTTTAAACAGCACTTTTCATATGCATTTATTATATGTTACCTAACCCATGCCTTCCAGACTGGGAACTCAATGAGGATAGGACCCATCAGGCATTATGAGTTTGTTGGGGAACCTGAGCTCTGGAGTCAGACTACCTGGGTTTAAAACCTGGGCCCACCAGGAACTAACAAGATGACTTTGTGTAAGTTACTTACTTCTTTAGACCTCTATTTCCTATTCTGAAGATGGAGTTGTTAACAGCACCTATGCTATAGGTTGTTATAATAAAAGGTCAGTGTGAAGGGCTCTCCCAGCTCCTGGCACATGGCGAGCCCTCAGTTCATGTCAAGATGAAGGTGATGGTGATGTGACGTCCAATTCACCCATCAGAATGCACTTGGCAGCTCACACAGTGCCTGGTGTACTGCAGTGCTCAGTACATATTTGAGGAATGAATGAATGAAGTATATGTGCTGGCATAGAAAGAGGTTCAAGATTTATTGTTGGAGGAAAAAATCAGGCTGTGGAATAGTTTCCTATCCTGATATCATTTGTATAAAATATATTAAAAATTCAACTGTGGGGAAAGATGTAAATTATATGTAGTGGTTACCTCTGAGAAATGGGTTTGAGAGCCAGACGGGAAAGGGGATGTATTCACTTTTCACTTTATTTCCTCTGTACCACTGGATAGTATAACAACAACAGATATGTTCCTTTTATGCCTAGTTTGTTTAGGGTTTTTATCATAAAAGGGTGCTGAATTTTGTCAAATGCTTTTCCTGCATCTATTGAGATGATCATATGGTCTTTGTTTTTGCTTCTGTTTATGTGGTGGATCATATTTATTGATTTATGTATGTTGAACCATCCTTGCATCCCTAGGATAAAGTCCAGTTGTTAATGGTGGATTATTATTTTTATTTTTTGAGACAGAGTCTCACTTTATTTTCCAGGCTACAGTGAGTGCCGTGGTGTCAGCCTAGCTCACAGCAACCTCACACTCCTGGGCTCAAGCGATCCTCCTGCCTCAGCCTCCCGAGTAGCTGGGACTACAGGTATGCACCACCATGCCTGGCTAATTTTTTGTATATATATTTTTAGTTGGTCAATTAATTTCTTTCTATTTATAGTAGATACGGGGTCTCGCTCTTGCTCAGGCTGGGTTCGAACTCCTGACCTCGAGCAATCCACCTTCCCCGGCCTCCCAGAGTGCTAGGATTATAGGTGTGAGCCACTGCGCCCGGCTGTGGATTATTTTTTTGATGTGCCATGTATGACAAACCAACAGCCAACATCATACCAAATGGGAAAAAGTTGAAAGCATTCCCAGTGAGAACTGGAACAAGACAAGAGTTCCCACTGTCATGCCTTCTATTCAATATAGTGCTGGAATTCCTAGCCAGAACAATTAAGGGAGAGAACGAAATAAAGGATATCCAAATTGGGAAAGAGGAGGTCAAATTATTGCCTTTTGCTGATGATATGATCTTATATCTAGAAAACCACAAAGACTTTACCAAGAAACTCCTGGAATTGATAAATAAATTCAGCAAAGTCTCAGGTTACAAAATCAATGTGCAGAAATCAGCAGCATTCTTATACACCAATAACATTCAAGCTAGGAGTCAAATCAAAGAACACAATACCTTTCACAGTAGCTACAAAGAAAATAAAATACCTAGGAATATACTTAACCAAGGAGGTGAAAGATCTCTACAAAGAGAACTACAAAACAATGAAGAAAGACATTTCAGATGACACAGACAAATGGAAAACATATCATGTTCATGGATCAGTAGAATTAACATTGTTAAAATGTCCACACTATCCAAGGCGATTTACAGATTCAATGCAATCCCCATCCAAATACTGACATTGTATTTCACAGATCTAAAAAAAATAATTCTAAGCTTCGTGTGGAACCAGAAAAGAGCCCAATAGACAAAGCAATCTTAAGTAAAAAGAACAAATCTTGAGGCATCAATTACCAGAATTCAAACTATACTATAAGTCTATAGTAACCAAAACAACATGGTATTGGACAAAAATAGAGTCATAGACCAATGGAGAGAACCCAGATATAAAACCATCTACATACAGCCAACTGATCTTTGACAAAGCAGACAAAAATATACACTGGGGAAAAGAAGCCCCGTTCAATAAATGGTGCTGGGAAAATTGAATAGCCACATTCAGAAGAATGAAACAAGATCCATCTCTCTTACCACTTGCAAAAATTAATTCAAGATGGATAAAAGACTTAGATCTAAGGCATGAAACCATAAGAATTCTAGAAGAAATGTAGGAAAAGCTCTTCTAGATATCAGCCTAGGCAAAGAATTTATGACCAAGACCCCAATGGCAATTACAGCAACAACAAAAATAAATAAATGTGACTTGATTAAATTAAAAATAAATAAATGTGACTTGATTAAATTAAAAGCTTCTGCGTGGCTAAGGAAATAATCAACAGAGCAAATAAATAACCTACAGAATGGGAAAAAATATTCACAAGCTATACATCTGATAAAAAGCTAATAACCAGAATCTACAAAGAACTCAAGCAAATCAGTAAGAAAAAAACAAATAACCTCATTAAAAAGTGGGCAAAAGACATAAACAGAAGCTTTTCAAATGAAGATAGAAAAATGTCCAATAAATATATGAAAAAAATGCTCAACACCCCTAATCAATTGGGAAATGCAAATTAAAACCACAATGAGATATCATCTTATCCCAGTTAGAATGGATTTTATTTAAAAGTCCCAAAACAGTAGATGCTGGCATGGATGCAGATAGAAAGGAATGCTTATACACTGTTGGTAGAACTGCAAATTAGTACAACCTCTATGGAAAACAGTATGGAGATTCTTCAAAGAACTAAAAGTAGACCTACCAGTTGGGTAGGTCTACTGGGTATTTACCCAAAGGAAAAGAAGTCATCTTATCAAAAAGACACCTGAATGTTTATTGCAGCACAATTCACAATTGCAAAGATGTGGAATCAACCCGAATGCCATCGATTTATGAGTGGATTAACAAAATTTGACATGTATATACCATGGAGTCCTACTTAGCCATAAAAGGATGAATTAATGCCTTTTGCAGCAATTTGGATGGAGCTAGAGACCATTCTTCTAAGTGAAGTATCTCAAGAATGGAAAAACAAACACCACATGTCCTCACTGTTAAATTAGAACTAACCGATGAGCACACACATACACAGAGGGAAGTAAAACTCTGGGGAAATCAAGCAGGGCTCAGGGGGCTCAGGGGGTGGGCGAAAATCTACCTAACAGGTACAGTGAACACTATCTGGGTGATGGCCACACTTATAGCCCTGACTCAAGCATTACAAAAGTGATCTATGTAACCAAAAACATTTGCATCCCCGTAATATTTTAAAATAAAATATAAAACCAGTGTATTACTTTTAAAATTAAAATTAAAAATCTATCAAGCTCAAAGGGTTACAGGATTCTTTCCCAGGAATAATTATTTTGATCATTTCAGGATTTTTTTTCTTTTTACTTTTCAGTCTTCAGTGAGATTAAAAATGTGACATGAGCATCACAGAAGAGTTGTGGCAAGTGTGTGGGGAAGGCACCATCTTCCGTGTGATTCTGGGGGATGGTTTGAGCCAAAGTGCTGCAGCATCAGAGGTGGCTGAGGGTGACTCAGTGCTGCTCGTTTCATGGCAGAAGCCACGTGTGGGATAAAGGGGTTCAGTGCAGTGGCCTGGTCTAGTGGGAATTGCTGTGGCATCACAGGAAGGGGATGTGCTTTGGAGCCACGAAACCCACACTCAAATGGACACCTTCCTTCTTGAACGGGGCCCCAATATCCTCATCTGCGAAATGGGAATGTTTAGTATAACTGTGTCATAGGGTTCTTGAGAGGATTAAATGGGATGGCACATATTGCTCAGCATGTGGCTCAAGAGTCAGCACTTCATGGGAGGCAAATTTTGATAATAATGATAATAACTGCATGGCCTTAGAAAAGCAAGCCAGTCCTCAATTTCCTCATCTACAAATTAGGATAATAATATCTACCTAACAGGTAGGTGTGTAAACATATAAATGTTACATGATAAGGTACAGATATACATTTGTAAAATATTTAATTAATTTAATATACAGTGTCTAAATATCAATACATTTGACACAACCTCTTTGTCTGAAAAGCTCTTATTGAATACCCGTGTTGTTACCACCTTCTTAATAAGGGCAGCACCTGCCTCCGATTTTTCCAGGTAAACCATGACAACGAGACAGGAACTGGAAGCAGAGGCCATAAGTTTAAATACTAGTTTGAGTTAACCAGCTGGGAGAGGCTCTTTTAGCAGGCGGGAAGCGCCAGGGAAATGACAGCTGAGCTCTGTTTTTGATCAGCCTCTATACTGGTAATCCAATTCCCTCTGTTAATATGATCGTGGGGTGAGAGAACGGGGGTATAAGTCAGGTTCCAAGCAGCGAAGACCACCCTTGGTGAGTTCTGGGAGGTTTAGCTGGAGCGTATTTGCTGGAGGGACCCCTTACAGCAGGGAGAGCAGGGACGAGAGAGTGAACCAGGGCAGTGGAGGTCCCCAGAGACCAGCATGGGTGGGAAGCCATCACCATCTCCAGGGCGGAAGGGATGAGGGGAGGACAGATGGTTCTTGGGGGCCCCCGTGAGAAGCGGGTCATGGGAGGGGTCTCCTGGTGGGAGCTGGGATGGTGGAGGGGTGACGCCATGGCCAGGGAGGTGGTGCTGGGGCAGGAAGTCTGCTTGGGCAGAAGCAACGACCCTGCCCCTCCATCCTCCCCCCTGCTGACCTCCTGCCAGGCCTCCCATTGGCTCAATGCCCAAGGATGGGGGGAGGTGGGGATGCCACCCTCAGCTGTGAGCTTCCTGGGTACCGGAGGAGGACAGAGGAGGGGACAGAATGGATCTGGAGAAGCAGAGGGTTGGCGTCTCATCTCCACGTCCCCCTCTCCCCGGCTCCTCCCTCTGGCCAGTCTTCCTCTCCTCCCTCCTTCCTCCCTTTCTTTTTTCTTGCTTTTTTCACTTCCCACTTGCCTTCATGCATTCATCAAATACTTAACCACAGTCCCAATCCTGTCACCTCACCTCTGGTGCCTCAGTGAGCTCCTCTGTAAAATGGGGACAAACTCTCCTTCCTTGTAGAGTTGCAGGAATCGGTCGAGAAAATGAATGAAAGTGCTTGGTAAACTCTATCGCGCTGTACAAATGTAACAAATTATTATGAATATTTTACCCTAGAAGTATTAATGTGACTGGGATGGGTAATTAGGACAATTTTGCATAAACTTCTTGCTTTGAAATTGCCACTAGAGACCCAGCAGGATAAAAGGGACAACTCTCTGCTCCAATTTAGTGCTGATGTTAAGGTGATGATAAAGTTCTTTCTTCATCTGGCTCCTTTTTTTTTTTTTTTTTTTTTTTTAATTGCTGCTGAAGGGTGAAGAAATATTTTTTTCCCCTTTGCTTGGAAGCCACAATAATATTTCATCACCACTGCTTACCCTAAAAAATAGATTTCCTTTTCATCCTCAGCTGGTGATTTGGTTTGCATTAATGCCTTTCATAACTCATACATTTTGCTATTAAAAATTAATGCTTGGCACTGACATAAACAAATGAAATTTGTATTATTAATGTTTTACATAGGTAAAGCTCTGTAAAAACAGATTCATCATAGCAGACTGTTTTAATTAAAAGACTCACTGGTTCTTTGAACACATCTTGGAGACTGGTTTTGGAAGAACCAAAGATGCGAAAAATGACAGGTAGAGAGAGGGCATATCCGAATACGGGCAGATCAAGTAGCCTGAAGCTCCAGGTATTGGAAATGATGTCCCATGTTGATATTGTTATTAATAGTAGAATCTTAGCATGGGACCTAGTTCATAAAAGATGCTCAATAATGGCAGGACTTATGGAAAAGAAGAAATGGAATGAATACTTATTCCTTGAATAATATTGCCCATTCATAACATAACACTAAATACTTGTTAATTCAACAAGTATTTAGTAAGCCCAAGCTATGTATTAGGAACTGTTTCAGGGTGCTGGGGATAGGTCAGTAAAACAAAGATTGCAGCTCTCACGAAGCCAGCATTATAAAGGGAAAAGACAGACGATACACAGCAGGTCAGACGGCAATAAGTGCTATAGAGAAAAATACATCAGGTTCAGGGGCTAGGGAGGGCTTGGAAGGCTGTAGGTGGGTGGAAAGAGGGGTTTTCAATTTTAAGTAGGGTTGTTAGGTAAGGCCCCAAGAGAAGATGAGGTTTGAACAAAGAGTTGGAGGAGATGAGGGAGTGAGCGAGGAGCTGTCTGGAGGAAGGGTGCCTGGGAAGAGAGATGAGTACATGCAAAGGCCCTGAGGCAGGAGCCTGGGGACTGGGCAGCGTGAGAGTTAGCCCACGAGGAGACGAGTTCTGCCAGACAGGGCTTGTTGGGTCATAGGACATCACAGGCCAGCATGAGGACTTTGGCTTGTGTCCCTACAAGTGCTCTGTGAGGTTGTATGTGTTTTCTCCAACTCACAGGGGGGAACTGAGGCACATGGGGGTTTATCCCCCAGGAAGGAGCCAGAGATCCTAACTCAGGCCTGTCTGACTTTCTCATGCCCAGCACACTGCGTTGCACTGCCTTCAAGTGCAGCTTAAGGAAGTCACATCAGTCATCTGTCCAAAAGTGTCCCCACACTTCTAATATCTTAGTCTAGGAAGTTTAAATGGAAAAAAGGATTGGGATATCACCTAGTTCAACACCCTGATTTCACAGGTGGGTAGCCCCAGGCCTCAAATGTGATTTGCCCATGTTGGTGGGAGAGTTGGAAGCAGTGTCACAGAACAACGGGGACACCTGTCCCCTTGAGCTAACCTCATCTCCTCTGCCTTGGCCAGGGTGCAGGATAGCCTGGCGGTTAAGATCCTGGGTTTAAATCCTTGTTCTGCACTTGATGCTGGGTTACTTGGGGGATGATTCTTAACTGCTCTAAGACTTCATTTTCTCATTTGATTAAAGGGACGATAATCCCATTTTAATAGAATTGTTGGGAAGACGTGGTGATCAGGCCAAGTACTAAGCACCGTTTGTGACACATAACAAACCCTCCATCACTGGTACCCGCGATTGACATCACATTATTGTTAATAGTATCTCTCGCAGTTCTCCCCATTGTATAGGTTGGGCGTCATCTTCTGCATTTTACAGATGGAAAAGCAGCCCCAGAAAGGGGGAGCAGTTAACGTAAGGGCAACCAGCAAGTTGGGGGCTGCTGCTGGGACCCCCACCCTCCCAGGGCGGTGCTACTATCAGACGGCTTGAGCTTTAAAGGACACTTTTGCATTTTTTTCTTGATAATCAATGCCCCGTGGTGGAACCGAGTTCTCGCGGTACTGCCTGCCGCCAGTGCTGGGCAACCAGGAGTGGGGTTTGAGCACGTCTGACCATCACAGTGGCACTGGTGAGCGCAGCGTGGGGAGAAAGAAATTTACCAACTCAGCTCCCAATATGCAGGGGCGGCCCTAATGGACTTGTCCTGTCCATGTGAAAATGCCAGCACGTGGCACACATTCCACCAACGCTGCTTCTGAAGTCCGCGTTTTCTTGTGGGCAAAGGTGGCATGGGGAAGGGAGGCAGAAGACTCTGCCTCGAGGTATAAATTCATTAAATGATAATAACACTATCTCCTGTTTATTAAGTGCCTACTATGTGTCAGGCACTAGGCTGAGTGCTTTGTAGACTTTATCTCTGAGTCTCCCAGCAGCCCTGCAAAGTAGATACGATAGCTGCCATTTCGCAAGGGGGAAACGGAGGATCAGAAAGTGTATTTCCCAAGCTCACATGGCTGATGAGAGCTATTTATTTGGTCATGTACTTATTCATTCATTTAGCTGTCTGATAAATTCTCATTAAACACCTCCATGTGTCTAGCACTCTACTAGAGACCGAGGATATATTGGTAAACAAAATCAACGCAATCACGAAGCTTATGGTCTGATGCAGAAGCGAGAGAGCAAACACATAGTCACAGCAGAGCGCCTGTCATTATTCTTTGGGGGCTAGGAGGGGTTCCTTGAGTGAGAACTGGAGGGGAGCTAGTTAAGTGACCTGCAGGAGGCCTCCTGCTGCTCAATCAGTGTCAGAGCCGGGAACTGAAGTCCCCTTTGGAACACTCAGAGCTGGGGAAGCCTCAGCATTTTTCTCCTACCCGAGCAGGGAGAGGGGAAGCTTCAGAGGGGACCGGGCTTGAGTCCCAGCCCCAAGACTTCCTCGCTGAGCATTCCTGGGCCAGTCGGTTCACCATTTTGAGCTTCTGTTCCGACCTCGAACTATGGGAACAAAACTCACCTTGCTGAGGCAGCGTGAGAATCGGACCAGATGACTCATGAGAACAAGCTTGAAAAGTCAAGAGTGCTTTGTCTGGGGAAGCTGTGATTGCATGAGCGAAGGTCTCACACTGCTCGAGCCAAGCGGCAGCGTTACGCCGGGCTCTCAGCTGTGATACCGCTTTGCTAGGAAAACGACTGTGGGCAGGGCCGGCTCCCTGCTTGGCTTCAGACTTCATAACATCTGAAGGTCAAATTCCGAGATCTTCTCTCTCGAATGCCAGTGGCCTTGCAGAAAGGACGCAGAGAAGGCATTTGCTCGGGCGAGGGATGTGTGGAGTGAGAGCGTCAGAAACTTACGTGCATGTACAAGAGCTTCCACCCCAGCAAGGCAAGGTGAGTTTTGTGACCGTGGGACTGAAAAGGAAAGTAAGAGGCGTTCTGACCTTCTCTCCTCCCCTCTCCCCGTCCACCATCAGCGTGTCCTAAGTGGTCAAGGAGGAAACATAAAAGCATCCAGGGCCCTGACTGTCTTAGTCTGTTTGTACTGCTACAACAAAATTCCTCGGACTGAGTAATTTATAAAAAACAGAAACTTATTTCTCATAATTCTGGAGGCTGGGAAGTTCAAGGTCAAGGTGCTGGTAGATTCAGTGCCTGGGGAGGCCCATTCTCTGCTTGCAAGATGAGGACAAGCTCTGTGTCTTCTTGTGGCAGAAGGGATGAAAGGCAGGAGGGGGCCTACCTGGTCCCCTCCAGCCCTTTTATAGGGGACTGATCCCAGCCAGGGGGGTGAGGCCCTCATGGCCTAATCATCTCTGAGAAGCCCCACCTATCTCCAGCCACGGGAGAAGCACCCTAGTACTTCTGCATTGGGGATTAAGTTTGAACGTGAATTTTGGAGGAGGCACACACATTCGTAGCACCTACCCTCCTCTGTCTTCCAAGAAAGGCAGGCTATTCCTCTGAGAGGTAGGACATCCTTGATGAGTGATGCGCTGGATCACGAAGAGGGAAGGGGCTGTAACTGTCAAGGACACCACCTCATAAACGCACATTGCTCACTGACTCCAACAATTGCAGTGTAATTACATTAGTAAATGTACTGTACTCTGCTTGGTAAAGGTAATGAAATTTTAATTGCATGTGACTTGTCCAGCCCGCCTGAAGTCTAGGCTCTGCAGGGACGTGTGACCAGTCAGTGGCATTTCTGGAGGGAAGGACCAGGAAATAATACAAATGACTTTTCTGAAAGTCCTCCTGTGTGCTGGTCCTACTGTGATTCATGCTGTTAGTCACCAAAACAGTCCCAGGAGGAAGCCCCGTCTTGCAGACAGGCACCTTTGGGGTCAGAAAGAGAAGTGGCTTATCTGAGTCCTCAAAAGTGAGATTAAACCAAGCTGGCAGGCTTCAGGTTGACTCGTCTTTATTTTACATTACGGGGCCAAGGAACTAAGGAACAGAAGTCGGATCCAGTTTCTGCTGAATGTCCCATTTACCACAAAGGAACGAGAAATGGATTCTTGGAGTATTACCCATTGGAGCTCAGTGGAGCTGAGTGCATAAGAGGGTAAAGAGTGGTCATTTCTTCTCAAAGCGATGCCAAACCATGTGACAGTGCAGACTTCACAGAAGAGAATGCAGGATGCTGAGATAATCTGGGAGGACTTCCTGGAGGAGGCGGTGTTTGGGGTGATGCCATAAAGGATGCGTGACTGTGCTGCCCATGAGAATCTGTTACTCTGAGTCATGCCCTTGTCTGGCTCCCAGCAGACTGTGGGCAGGGACTGTCTTACGTATCTTTATAGGTGACTATCACCGAGCCCAGCACTCAGTGCTTCATAAACGTTATTAAATCACAATTGAATCTCACATGAGCTGTTGCAACTGCTCCACAACTGTGGAAGCCTGGACATGCCGAGGGTTACCCAGAAAGAACACCTAGACTTTGGCGTGGGTCTCTGCTGGCAGCTATCTTCTTGACAGGAGCAGGACACACACTGAATTAATAAGGGTGATTAATACTACTATTATTACTACTAATGATTATGATGATGTAGATCATGATGACAATATAGGCAATGGCAATAGCTGATACTTATGGAGCACTTACTGTATGCCAGACACTCTAAGTATTTTACATAGATTTCTTCATTCAATCTCCACAAAAGCTTACGAGGCAGATACTATTATTATTTCCATGTTAGAGATGAGGAGATTGAGGCCCAGAGATGTTAGGATATTTGAGTTGGATCCCACAAGTAGGAAGAGACAGAATACAGGCTGGAATTCAGGCCTGCTGGATGTTAAACCTCACACTCGAGCTTCACTACCCTGTAGGGTTGCTTGGCTGGGCGGGTACAAGCAATGGTCTGGCCAACCAACATTGGCCTTCAAAATCATTGAGAGCAAAGGCAAGATGTTCTAAGAGAAAAAGTGAGTGGAAGTTATCACCAAAAGGCGTTGCTGAATGGGCAGGGATGTGCTGTTTTTGATTTTGCCTAATTTCATAAGAACCGAAGAAAGCCATGTTGATCCAAGTGATTTGATTCCAGAACCCCTGTAGCCTAAGTGTGAGGCCTTCCTTACCTGCCAAGATGTGAATGCAACCTGGCTCCACGTGCACTTTGTTGGTGTGTCATCCACGAGGCCACAGGAAGATTAAAGGAGACCTCTGGGACTGAAATGGGAGCACATGCCACCTCTTGGGGATCCTGCTCCTCCAGTCTTTCCCAAGAACGTCTATGTCACCTGCCTCGGGACACTGGCTGTTACATCCATGGGGGAAGCACCCAGACCGTGAGGGAACTGAGCAGAGTTGTGAGAGGCTCAGGCAAGAGGGATGAAAATGAGGCTCGAACCCAGGCCACTGGGCTCCGAGTTGACTGCTCTTTCTTTTATGGCTTACAGGTTGGAGAACTAATGAGCAGAAGTAGAACCCATTTTTTTTTCTCAAAGTCTTATGTATCATAAATATTGAGAAAATTGATTCATGGAGAATTAACCCTCTTGGGATCAGCAGAATTGGGGAGCCCAGGAATGTAAAAATTTCTCCTCTAGGAGCTGCTGAGCCACATGACAGACCTCATACAGGGGAGCTCAGGATGGGCTGTGCTAATCAGGAAGCCTTCCTGGAGGAGGTGATGTTTGCAAAACACCTTCCATTGAGATGGGCCTGGGCTGATCATAGCTTGCCACTGGAGGGATGTTGGACTTCAAAATCTGGTCACCTAAATGTTTATATCCTTCCCTCTAGACCAGTCTTTCTTTTTATTACCCACAAAACCTGAAGGAACAAGATACCCAGTGAGGGGTGGGGGACCTTGGGGGCAGATCTGGGAGCTGAGAGGTCCGAGATCTCAGCCTGGCTCCATTCCATGTCATGTGTCACTGTTTGGCTTGTCGGCTCTCCTCTGGGGCTCTCAGGCAGTGGACCAGATTGTCTTTCAGGTGCCTCTTGGTTCTGGACGTTTCCTGTTATGTGACGTGTCCTTATAAAAATGCACATACCAGCACCTGAGCAACGTGCTGTGCCTAGGCAGCGGTGCAGCCCATGGGGAGGGAAGGAGCTGGGTGAAGGGAGCAGTTGGCCCTGGTCAGGGCAGGCTTCCTGGGGGAGGCAATTTTGAGCAGAGCCCTGAGTGAGGTGCAAAGTTTTGTTAGACAAAAAATGATTGTAACAGAGGAAAGGCCAGCAAAGGCCAAAGGAAAAAGAGGACAACAGGTTTTCTGAGAGAGCGAAGAGTCAGCAGGCGTGGGGGTGAGGACACTGGGGGCTCCTGGCCTCTCTGCCTTGACTGGGCATCACTTTGCCTGGCCACTGGGCTCAGCGCCTCTAGGGGACAGGAGCCACATTGTCACTCTGCACCCCCAGAGCCTGGCTCAGGGACCGACATGGAGCAACACATAAAAAAGCCCTTGCTTATGGAGGGGGGATTTCTCTGCATCCCCTAGACCTGGCTGCATTTCACCTTTGCTTGCCTGAATAAATGGGCAAAAGCTGAATTCTGCTAACATTTCAAAACATCTACCCTGAGAGACTCAAATGGCATCTCTTTTGGAAGTTTGGGGCTTCCTGGATATCCTGCATGATTTGGGGAACAAGTCCCTGGTTGTCAGCCTTCAAGTCGTTTTTGGATCCTGAGAACTTTGAGACTGAGGCTGGGGTGTGCTTTATATATGCTACACACACACACACACACACACACACACACACACACACACATGGATTATTTTATTGTATATTTTCTTCTCTGGTTTTAATTGTTGCTGAGCTCATGCTTTATTTTAATTAATGTTTTAATTTAGTGCACGCATCATGAGACAATTTCTCGGAGGGTATAATTAAGTTGGAAAAAAATTGGCTACTCCAGCGTTAGAGCCTGGGAAACTGAGGCTCAGCACGGGTGGAATTGTGACCCAGAGTCATTCAGGAAATTGAGGATGAATCTGGGAGATAAAAGGACTTCAGGGAGCCAGGTAGAACTCTGGCAACCCCTCTCATCTGAGCAAACCCAGAGAGCAGGTGATCGCTGCAGAGCTCCATGTCATGCACAACGCTATATGGTCCATGCAGCACTCGCTAGCCTCTCAGCAACCCCACAAAGCAGAGGTTCTTGCTCTCATTTCACAGACCAAGAAAGTAAGACTCAGAGTTTTAGTCACCGCTTCAGATTCTAGCAAATGGTAAAAGGAAGAGTCAAAACTTGAACCCAGACTTAAGGAGCAAGATGGCGGACGAATAACACCGCCAGACAGAGGGTCTCTGCAGAAAAGATAGATTCTAGCAGAAACTAGAGGAAAGAAGCAAGAAGACGAGCATACAGCGGACAAGGGCCGGAAGGAGGGGTACCTGAGACCCCGGGAGACTCCACGGGAGGAGGCTGCGGAGGAGAACTGGAGGCTGAGACCACCGGAGCAGCCCGGAGACCAGCGGCAAGGGTAGGTGGATCTGCTGTTTCCCCTCCCCTGCATTCGGGACTGCTGGTGGGCTCCCCAGCGGGTGGAGAGACCTGCGGACACCAGCCCAGAGACTGCCGCCGCCTGCCAACGGTGAGCCTGTGGCAGACGTGGCACCAGGTTCCCAACTTCCTCTGGGCACCTCCCTGTGCACGGACCCGAGCCGCGCGGCAGGCACCATATTGCTCCTCCCCCCCTCCGCCGACCCTACCCACGGCTGCCCAGAGAGAAAATACAGCCACCAGCCGGAGGCACCTCCAGGGAATGGGACCTTCCCGTTTGGGACCCCGCCCGCCCTCCCAGGTGCTGCTGGCACGCCCGCCCTCCCAGGTGCTGCTGGCACCGTGTTCCCAGGAAAACGGTGCCGACTCAGAGGCTGAGAGACATAGACCCAGCTTGGGCTCCCTGTGGGTGAATTAGGACCGGAAATCCTCTCCCTGGTGGGAATACAGTTTGAACTCTGGGACCCAGAGGTCGGACCTGCAGACCAGATCCCCTGCACCGAGGGCTAGCATTGCCCGGGGCACAGAAGGGTTATACGTGAACAGCCTACTGAGGGCTGTGTGCCTCCAGGGGCGGATCGGCGTCCTAGAGGGCAACCCTCCTCCCAGGAGGAGGCCGTGCGCCCAACCCAGGTGGTGTTCCTGTGTAGGGAACCTCCCCGCCGGCATCACAGTCCGGGGAGGCCTGGTGGCTTGTGGTCTGGCCTGCTGGCAGAGGCCCAGGAGTAGCTGCAGAGTTGGGGAGGGTGGAAAGAAGCAAGGCCTGCTGCAGACTGCGGGTCTCAGACAGCCCCACCCCCACACCTAGACTTTCTGGCTGAGCGGGACCATTCCAGCCCCGCCCTGACAGCAGAGAACAGAACTTAGACCCCTGCTAATGGCCTGAGGGCAGGCTTACCCAACCCAGCTCCGCCCAGAACCAGAGCTGATAACAGGACTCAAAATCAACACCATAGCCTGTTCCTCCAAGCAAACGCCACCTACTGACAGGGACGGCATCTTGCACAGCCTTTCCACGGCACCCACTGACTCAATATACAGGGAGTGGTCCAATTTCACCCACAGGCACCACCTAACGCCTCAGAAACTAAACAAGGTGTGTGAATACCCAAACAATAACCTAATGAAAGAAACAACAACTGATCGACATGGGAAGAAATCAGCGAAAGAACTCAGGAAATATGAAGAACCAAACGGAAAATACACCCCCAAAGAGGAGCACCAGCCCCCTAGAAACGGACACCGACCAAAATCAGGCAACCAATATGACAGAAGAGGAATTTCGTATGTGGAACATAAGAACACTCACCCAGCTGCAACAACAACTCAACAACCAACACCAAGAAACCACAAAAAGTCTCCAGGATATGAGAAAAGAAATAGACACATTGAAGAAAAGTGTAACTGAACTCCTGGAAATGAAGAATCAATTCAAGGAACTACAAAATACAGTGGAAAGTCTCAAGAACAGGGTAGATGAAGCAGAAGAAAGAATCCCAGAGCTTGAAGATAACACCCTCCAATTAAATAAATCAGTCACAGAAATAGAGCAGAGAAACAAGAGAAAAGAGCAAAGCCTACAAGAGCTGTGGGATTATGTGAAGAAACCTAATGTGAGGGTCATAGGGTTACAGGAAGGGGAAGAAGACAACACTCAAGGGTGGGACAAGCTGTTTGAAGATATAATAGAGGAAAATTTCCCAGGCCTTGCTCAAAATCTTGATATACAAGTTCAAGAAGCTCAGAGGACCCCTGGGAGATTCAACGCAAACAGGAAGACGTCACGACATGCAGTCATCAGACTAACCAAAGTATCAACTAAAGAGGCCCTTCTAAGAGCTGTAAGACAAAAGAAGCAAGTAACATACAAGGGAAAGCCAATTCGAATAACATCAGACTTCTCTAATGAGACTTTACAAGCAAGGAGAGACTGGGGCCCCATTCTCACTCTTTTGAAACAAAACAATGCCCAGCCTAGAATATTATTCCCTGCAAAACTAAGCTTCGTATATGAAGGAGAAATAAAAACATTCTCAGACAAGCAAAGGCTCAGAGAATTCACCAAGACAAGACCAGCCCTACAAGAAGTACTTAAAGCAGCGTTATGCACGGAACATCATAATAATAACCCACGAATATAAAAACAACCAAAACCCAAAGATATTAAAGGCCAGATATTACAATGGCTCAAGACAGAAATCATAGCAACAACATCCAACCCAACAGAATGATCAGTAATCTACCTTGCCTATCAGTTCTCTCAATAAATGTGAATGGCTTAAACTCTCCACTCAAGAGACATAGGCTGGCTGAATGGATAAGAAAATACAGGCCAAGTATATGCTGTCTTCAGGAAACACATCTAACCTGCAAGGATGCATATAGACTAAAAATCAAAGGGTGGAGATCAATATTCCAAGCAAATAGAAGCCAAAAGAAGGCTGGTGTGGCAGTTCTAATCAGACGATTTAGTTTTTAAACCAACAAAAGTAGTAAAAGACAAAGAGGGTCATTATATAATGGTGAAGGGCACAGTCCAACAAGAAGAGATAACAATTTTAAATATATATGCACCCAACTTAGGTGCACCCAGATTCATAAAGCAAACCTTACTGGAGCTAAGCAAATGGATTAATAGCAACTCCATAATTGCTGGAGATTTCAACACCCCACTGACGGCACGAGACAGATCCTCCAAACAGAAAATTAATAAAGAAATAATGGACTTAAACAAAACTCTAGAACAATTGGGTCTGACAGACATCTACAGAACATTCTACCCAAAATCCACTGAATATACGTTCTTCTCATCAGCTCACGGGACATTCTCTAAGATTGACCATATCCTAGGACACAAAGAAAATCTCAAGAAATTTAAAAAAATAGAAATCATACCATGTACCTTCTCAGATCACAGTGGAATAAAACTAGAAATCAACCCTAACAGAAACTCACATTTCTACACAAAAATGTGGAAATTAAACAACCTCCTACTAAATGATTACTTCGTAAATGAAGAAATCAAGACGGAAATAAAAAACTTCTATGAAGAAAACGACAATGGAGAGACAAGTTATCAACTCCTCTGGGACACAGCTAAAGCAGTTCTGATAGGAAAGTTTATCTCCATAAATGCCTATAACCAAAAGACAAGAAGATCACAAATAGACAATCTAATGAAACGACTCAAAGAGCTGGAAAAAGAAGAACAGACCAACCCCAAACCCAGCAGAAGAAGTGAAATCAACAAGATCAAATCAGAACTAAACGAAATTGAAAACAGGAAAGCTATTCAGGAGATTAATAAAACAAAAAGCTGGTTCTTTGAAAAAATAAACAAAATTGACACACCATTGGCTAAGCTAACGAAAAGCAGAAAAGAGAAATCTCTAATAAGCTCCATCAGGAATAAAAAAGGAGATATCACAACTGATCCCAAAGAGATACAAGATACAATTTATGAATACTACAAACATCTTTATGCACACAAACTGGAAAATGTGGAGGAAATGGACAAATTTCTAGAAACACACAGCCTCCCTAGGCTCAACCAGGAAGAAATAGATTCCCTGAACAGACCAATCTCAACAGCTGAAATAGAAACAGCAATTAAAAATCTCCCTAAAAAGAAAAGTCCCGGTCCAGATGGCTTCACACCTGAATTTTACCATACTTACAAAGAAGAACTAGTACCTATCTTGCAGAAACTATTCCACAACATCGAGAAGAACGGAAACCTCCCCGACACCTTTTATGAAGCGAATATTACTCTGATACCAAAACCAGGAAAGGATGCAACAAAAAAAGAAAACTACAGACCAATATCCCTAATGAATATAGATGCAAAAATTTTCAACAAAATCTTAGCTAACCGAATCCAGACACTTATCAAAAAAATAATCCACCACGACCAAGTGGGCTTCATCCCAGGGATGCAGGGATGGTTCAACATACGTAAATCTATAAATGCAATTCACCACATAAACAGAAGCAAAAACAAAGACCACATGATTCTTTCAATAGATGCAGAAAAAGCTTTTGACAAAATTCAACACCCTTTCATGATACGAACACTTAAGACAATAGGCATAGAAGGGACATACCTAAAACTGATACAAGCCATATATGACAGACCCATAGCCAACATCATACTGAATGGGGAAAGATTGAAATCATTCCCACTTAGAACTGGAACCAGACAAGGCTGCCCACTATCTCCACTTCTGTTCAACATAGTGCTGGAAGTCTTGGCTACAGCAATCAGACAGGAAAATGGAATCAAAGGTATCCAAATAGGGGCAGAAGAGATCAAACTTTCACTGTTTGCTGATGATATGATATTATATCTAGAAAACCCCAAGGATTCAACCAAGAAACTCCTGGAACTGATCAATGAATTTAGTAAAGTCTCAGGATACAAAATTAATACACAGAAATCAGAGGCATTCATATACGCCAACAACAATCTAATTGAGAACCAAATCAAAGACTCAATTCCCTTCACAATAGCAACAAAGAAATTAAAGTACCTAGGAATATATTTAACCAAAGAGGTAAAAGACCTCTACAGGGAGAACTATGAAACACTGAGGAAGGAAATAGCAGAGGATGTAAACAGATGGAAATCCATACCATGCTCGTGGATCGGCAGACTCAATATCATCAAAATGTCTATACTACCCAAACTGATCTACAGATTCAATGCAATACCTATTAAAATCCCATCAGCATTCTTCACAGATATAGAAAAAATAATTTTACGCTTCGTATGGAACCAAAGAAGACCCCGAATATCAAGAGCAATTCTAGGCAACAAAAACAAAATGGGAGGCATTAATATGCCAGATATCAAACTATACTACAAAGCTGTAGTAATTAAAACAATATGGTATTGGCACAAAAACAGGAATATGGACCAGTGGAACAGATGTGAGAATCCTGATATAAAACCATCCTCATATAGCCATCTCATCTTTGACAAAGCAGACAAAAACATACGCTGGGGAAAAGAATCTCTCTTCAATAAATGGTGCTGGGAAAACTGGATAGCCACCTGTAGAAGGCTAAAACAGGACCCACACCTTTCACCTCTCACAAAAATTAACTCACGCTGGATAACAGACTTAAACCTAAGATATGAAACTATTAGAACTCTAGAGGAAAAAGTTGGAAACACTCTCCTAGACATCGGCCTGGGCAAAGAGTTTATGAAGAAGTCCCCAAAGGCAATCACAGCAGCAACAAAAATAAATAAATGGGACATGATCAAACTACAAAGCTTCTGCACAGCCAAAGAAATAGTCATGAAAGTAAACAGACAACCTACAGAATGGGAGAAAATTTTTGCATCCTATGCATCCGATAAGGGACTGATAACTAGAATATACTTAGAACTCACGAAAATTAGGAAGAAAAAATCAAATAACCCCATTAAAAAGTGGGCAAAGGACTTGAACAGAAATTTTTCTAAAGAAGACAGAAGAATGGCCAACAAACATATGAAGAAATGCTCAACATCTCTAATCATCAGGGAAATGCAAATCAAAACCACAATGAGATATCACTTAACTCCAGTGAGAATGGCCTTTATCAAAAAATCTCCAAACAATAAATGCTGGCGTGGTTGCGGAGAGAGAGGAACACTCCTACACTGCTGGTGGGACTGCAAACTAGTTCAACCTCTGTGGAAAGCAATATGGAGATACCTTAAAGCGATACAAGTGAATCTACCATTTGATCCAGCAATCCCATTGCTGGGCATCTACCCAAATGATCCAGTGACACTCTACAAAAAAGACACCTGCACTCGAATGTTTATAGCAGCACAATTCATAATTGCAAGGCTGTGGAAACAGCCCAAGTGCCCATCAATCCAAGAATGGATTAATAAAATGTGGTATATGTGTACCATGGAGTACTATTCAGCTCTAAGAAACAATGGTGATATAGCACATCTTATATTTTCCTGGTTAGAGCTGGAACCCATACTACTAAGTGAAGTATCCCAAGAATGGAAAAACAAGCACCAGATATATTCTCCAGAAAACTGGTATTAACTGAGTAGCACCTAAGTGGACACATAGGTACTACAGTAATAGGGTATTGGGCAGGTGGGAGGGGGGAGGGGGAGGGGGGTGGGTATATACATACATAATGAGTGAGATGTGCACCATCTGGGGGATGGTCATGATGGAGACTCAGACTTTTGGGGGGAGGGGGGGAAATGGGCATTTATTGAAACCTTAAAATCTGTACCCCCATAATATGCCAAAATAAAAAAAAATTAAAAAACAAAAACAAAACAAAAAAAAACTTGAACCCACATCAGTCTATTCTTTAACCTTGGGTTTGTTTTACCAGATCATACATTTTCATTTGGGGGTACACAGAAAATATTGGGCAGTCACACTGGGGGTAGGCACAGGACTCCTTAACTAATCTAAGAGGGAAGAGGTTTGGAAGCCCTCAGTAGAATTAGTTAATCTCTCTGGGAAAGTTTGAAGTCAAGTTCAATCACTCGCATTTTGAGAGAAGTTGTAAAACTCACAATACTTCTGCCGCCAACCCCACCCCCAACCCCTCCTCAATTGCTACTCTGAACACCAACAGCAACAGGACAGTGACATTGCCAGAACCACTCTAAGCACGTTATATAACAATGTTCGGAGGCAGGTTTTATTATTATCCCCATTTTACAGATGAGATTCATGACAGCTGGTATATTTTAGGAGATCTCACCTCTTTCAAAGCTAGTCCCTGTCTTCTCACGTGATTAACTCCGAGTACATCCTAGATGGGGAGGCTCTAGTTTCAGAACCAGTTGAAATCTCAGCCCCATGTCTTCCTGGCTCTCTGTCCTTCTCTGTGACTCGGCTCCAGAGGCCGGGGACACTGGAGGCCTCGCTCTCCCGCAGCCCACAGTTGACCAGGCAGAGACAGGCAGCAAACAAATGAAGAAACACATTAACAAAGGGAATATCAGATAATGACAAGTGCTCTGGGGAAAACACAGCAGGGTCATGGTGGAGAGTGCCCGAGGGATGTTCAGGGAAGGCTGATCTGAGAAGATGACACTGAAGCTGAGGTCTGGGAAGGACCAGCCTTGTCAGAGCTGGGGGAGGCGTTCCTGCAGGGAAACAGCACCCGAAGGCCTCAGGTGGAAAGGTGTCATCTCCTGGCCATCTTCTTTTTTTTTTTTTTATTTAGGCATATTATGGGGGTACAGATTTTAAGGTTTCAATAAATGCCCTTTCCTCCCCTCCCCCCCACAAGTCTGATTTTCCAGCATGACCATCCATGGAGTACTATTCAGCTCTAAGAAACAATAGTGATATAGCACATTGTGGCCATCTTCTTACGTTTCCTACATTCTCAGCGGGTGAGTTGCATTCACTTGTAATGCTGTTTCATTGATATCCACCTCTCCACTCACCACGAGGTGTAGGGGGCCCAGGGCCGGGTTTATTTGGGTCACTGTTGCAACCACAGGGTCCAAAGACAGTGTCTGGCTCCTGACTATTTGCTGACTAAATGAATGACCAAATGCTCATTAAACACTGTTTCCATCCTCCATCCCCCTTTGTAAACTGTAAAGTGCGATTGTCTGTTACAGCAGAGACAACAGACACTGTGCCCCGAGGACTGGAGTGCAGGGCTCACCTGCTACGTGGTGCGGAGCTTTCCAGTTGACCAGGAACTTCCATCACGTTTCATTCGCTCAAGACACGTGCCGAGCGCTCACTGTGTACCTGGGCTATTCTGTTTGATCTGTGATCAGCCAGGTGGGCGGAGGGCACGGTGCCCCTTTGCAGGTGGGGGAAGCGCCCCGGGCACTGTCTTGGCCCTGCCCGTCTCTCCTCCCACGCTGCATTCACACTCCCCCTCGACTGGCTCACTCCCGGTTTTGTCCCCTCCTACTGGTCTGTCGGGGAGGCTTGACGGAGGCTGGGGAGAAACTTGGGAGGAGGGGACACCGGGAGTGTGGCTGTCTCGCTTCCTGCCGTGTTCTCGGCGTGTGCATGGTGTCTGCGACATGGGGAGTGTTTGATAAATACACTCCCTGCTTACTCCTGCCCCCACCAGGGGCTCCCACCCACTCAGGACAACGTGCACATACATGGCAATGGGGGGGGGCTTCCTCCAGGCCTTGCTGGGCACCCCCGGGGCTGGCTGTCCTCTGAAAACACCAAGTACACTAACACATCGTCGTCTGCTTGCTCCTCCGCGTTCCCGGGAGGATTTGGGTCTTTTAACGGCAAGGCCACCTCTTCCACCTCTGAGCCTCCAGGGCCCACGACAGGGCCAGGCACACGGTGGACCCTCCGTCAATGTCTGTGAATGCAGCTCGTCCCTTCGTCCCTTCCCGGAGGCGGCATGGGCCCGAGCGCTGTTTGTTGGCGCGGCCCTCCCCGTGGTGGTGGCTGGCCCCTGCCGCTCCTTCCGCAGTGCGCGGTGTCGCAGGTCTGCAGATGTGTGTCTGGCGTGAGCTCGCATCCGTCGCGGCAATTTGTGAGCGCCAAAGCCGTTTAATTAAATGGGATGGAATTGCATCTGCGAGGTTGTTATCGCTGATATTGTTTTCTGCGCTCGGCCGGGCTGGGAGGGGATCCGCGGGGGCCTGGGAGCCAGTGGTCCGGGCTGCTCCCCACCCCCAGCCCAGATGGTGACCGGACGCTGCCGCTGAGACTCTGGGCGCAGATCTGAAGTCAGGGGTTCAAAGCCCCTCCATGCGCGTGTCCCCGCGGTGGGTCGGAGCGCTGACGCGGGCGGGCCTCTCCCCAGGAGGCAGCCAGAGCTGCTTAAGCTAATTTTGCGGAGGGGAACCTTGCCAAGCCAGAGGGAGCTTTCATTTGCCTAAGTTTGCATCAATAATTAATCCAACCTGGTTTTACACAAGACTCGACATAAAATTATTAGCTCTGAGAGCTTTCCCTGAGCCGGTCCCAGAAGAGGGCTACCCCGAGCCCAGGAACCGACGCCCGCGAGGACGGAGAGGCAGCTCGGAAAGCTGTTTTCTCCTTCTCCGTTCAAGCGGCTTCCGCGGCCCCATCAGGCCCCTGCCAGGGACAGCCATGACCTTTGCAGTCCAGGGTCATTTCCCTGCTCAGAAACCTTGCGTGGCTTTCCACAGTGCTCCTAACTCAGCACCAATTCTCACCGGTGTTTCCAATACCCCCTACTTCCCTCTCACAAGTCCCCTCTGTCCCCTCTGAATTGCCAGACGGCCTCAACCCACTGTGCCTCGTTGCCTCGGCTTGTGTTCTGCACCCACGTTTCTGTGGGTTGAACTCTCATTCATCCGTCAAGGCTGAAATCCAACGCCACCTCCTCTAGGAAGCCTTTTCCGATTTCTCCAATGACGATCATCTTCTTTCTTCTGCCTTGCAGAGGTCTCTGTTTTGAAAGGCAGCAGAGTGTCTCTTATGAGACATCATTTATCTACATCTTTATCCTCAAGAGAGAGCATGCGCTTCCAGTGGCAGGTGACAATAATTAATAATGGAGCATCTACTCTATGTCAGGCAGAGGGAGGGAAAGAGTTGCCAAGGGAAGCTCCAGTTTAGGGAAGGGGGCAGTTCTGCACTCACCCTTTTTTCCCCTAGATTGGATCCTCAGTCCTATTTCCACGTTTGGCTAACAGCACCAGTAGCTTCGCAGTTGTGTGAGCTGGAAACCTCATCTTTTTTTTTTTTACCATTTTTTTTTCCTCTTCTTTCTTTCTCCATCCAAATGGTTATCAAGTCTTGCCATTCACCCCCAAGAACATCTCCTGAATCCAGCGTTGCTTACAGACCCTTTGTTATGGCAGCAGCCCTCAAATATTTTTGAGGAAACAGCTTTGGACCTGCAGTCCCTGCCTGGGGTGTCCACCAACCCACTGTTTTCCCAATACTCCTGCAAGAACCTTGTTCTGCTGCTCACAAACCTCCCTAAGTCGGGCCTAAGGTCAAAGCCCAGCTCCACAGTCGGGCCCTCACAGCCTGGCTCTTGCCCACTGCGCGGCCACCCGCCTGCCCTTCCCTCACCGCTCAGACCGCCCCTGTCCAGAAGGCCCTGCCAGCTCTCGACCCCCCACCCATCTTTCAAGGCCCAACTCAAAAGTCACCTCCTCTGTGAAGCCAACCCTGCTTCTCCTTTTGCAGAGTTAGGGGACCTACTCTTTTATTCCCACAGCACCTTGCTCACACCCTAACGATGGCGGTAGTTGCATTGTATGATATTCAGTTGACCCTTGAACACCATGGGTTTGAACTTCACAAGTCCACTTACATGTGGAGGGGTTTTCTTCTGCCTTGGCTGCCCCTGAGACAGCAAGACCAACCCTTCCTCTTCCTCCTCCTCCTCGTCCTCCTCAGCCTACTCAACATAATGATGCTGGATATGAAGACCTTCCACTTAATGAGTGGTAAATACATTTTCTCTTCCTTATGATTGTCTCAATAACATTCTCCTTTTTCCAACTTACTTTATTATAAACATACAGCATATAACACATATGATATGCAAAATATGTGTTAATCGACTATTTAAATTATTGGTAAAGGCTTCTGGTCAACAGTGGGCTGCTAGTAGATCAATGTTTCGTGAGTCAAAAGTTATAGCTGAATTTTCAGCCACGGGGGGCTGGTGCCCCAATCTCTGCATTCAAAGGTCAACTGTATCTTTATTCATGTGTCCCCCCTGAGCTCTGCTCTGAGGGTAGTGACCATATTCTCTTTGTTTCTATATCTCCTTTCCCAAAGGTTTAGCCCGCCCCGGGCCCACAGAAGGTGCTCAATAAATATTTGTCAAATTGTAAAATAAATACTAGAGAAATTGGAAATTAAAGAAGGCAGTTCTATGATCTGTTGGGAGAGAGGGCATCTGCTATGGTCATTGTCACTGTTTTTAGTGGCTGTCATTTCCCACCCATCAAATAACACAGAGACCTTGCTCACCTGGCCCAGGTGTTCAGCCCAAGTTCATATTTCAAATGTTCCATTTCTACGTCTCCTCAAAGAACATTGAGACTTCTCAGATCAGGCGTTCCAATAATTTTGTTTTTAAATAAAGTCTCTTTAACAATACATTAAATGCCTACTGCAATCTCAGCCCTCCGTCAGGTGCTGGGAAGGGTACCCAAAGCCACGTGGTCCCTGTGTGGGGAGAAATTCACCATCTGCTTTTGGGATGGGACAAACACAGACTCGTATAAAGCAGAGGGTGTCTGATAATGATATTTGCTATCACAAATTTGGTCACTAACAGACAGCCTCTATGGTAATAGAGCTACACCCCCACTTTTCCCGTTAGCAGTCAGCGCCGGCACCGAGCCTTAAAGGTGGGGGGATGAAACCGTCCTGTTTCAAAAGGCGTCACCGAGGTGTAGTTTGTTGAGGAAGATGGATCGAAAGTGTCTGTGTTTTCTCCACCGGTTGAACTGTACACCTTTTCACCAGAACCATTTTCTTTCTTTTCTTTCCTTTTTTTCATTTTGCTTCTATTCCTCATACAATCCCAACCACCTTCCCTTTTCTTTCCAATAAATCTCCCTTCGTTTCTCCCGAGACTGCCAGCCTGTGGGGAACTCCGCACAAAGTGGTGTGTTTCTGTCAAGAGTTCCGTGTGAAGCGTTACGTGTTTTCTGAGCACGGGAGGCAGCTACGGCGGTGTGCAGGGACACCCTTGTCCCCTTGTCCCCGTGCCTGGTGCTTCCTGTCCGGCAAGCGCTGAGCCTGCCCGTGGAGCCGCTGGTCCTGCTGCAGAGGTAGAGAGAAAGCCGAGACTCTGCTCAGCTCCCAGACGCCCCCTCGGAAAGAGCCTGGGAGAAGAGGGGACCCTTGAGGTCCTGACGGGCAAGTGGGACCTTCTGTGACACCCTGGATAATATTCCCGCCCCAGAGCCTGGGAGCAGCGCCACGCACGCGGGTGAAGGCGGAGGGCTGACGCTAACCTGCTGTGTGTCCTCGGGCCGGCTGCTGCCCCTCTGCGACCTTAGTTTCCACCGGTATGAACGTGACAGTAGGTGATCCCTAGGGTGCCTTCCCGCTCTGTCATTCTATCATCTCACGAATCTCCAGCAGCTAAAAGTTGTTGAAAATGGGATTCTCTCTTGGGGATCCAAAGTCGATAGGAAAAGGAATGGTCTGGGAGGTAATTCAGAGGCCCAGGAGGGACATTCTTTTAAGGCAGTGGAAATAACAACAATAATAAAATCTAGGATCAAAGTGCTTTTCCATCTCTTATCTTATTTGATCCTCCCAACAGTCCTATGGGGAGAGAGCCAGATACACAAGACTTATCAGTGGACCCTCAGAGCCACTGTGTACAGATGTTCAGGTTGTGTACTGCACAAATGTCACACATCTGAGGAAATACTTCTCATATTGGAAATATAGACTAACTTACATGAGAATAAGTGTGGATGGCTATGGAGAATCCAGGCCTTCCAGCTGGCACACAGGGCTGTACACACACGGAGCGGAGTCCATAATACAACATATTCACTGATGAGTACATACATGCATGCCTCCTCCTGAGCACACTTTGGATGAGCCCTGAGCTCACCTGCCTATCGCTCTTGGAGACCAGATTCCCACTTTCTCTCTCTCTGAATCTGACACCATCGCTTCATCTGAGGGGTGGAATGGGAGCTCTGCAAATGGTGTGGTGCAGGGCAGGTGTGTGGATGGACACGGCACAGGTGCGTGTTTGCTCACTGACCTCTGAAGACCTCCCCGGGGGGCAGAGCCAGGCCAAGCCCAGCGGGCCCACCTGCACAGGTGCAGCAGCGCCACATGACTCTCGATGGGACACGCGCACTCTGGCCGTCACGTTAGGGAGACGCTGGACATCTGGAGCGTCTGTGCTGGCGAATCTTAGCTGATGGTGCAGGTTAAAGTCAGGGCCAGAGATTTCCCTACCCTGCCCTTGTCCCCCCACTTCCCTTCCTCCTCCACCTCCCCCTTCTTTACATGGGGGCCCATGGCAGGGGCAGTAGCATAGCCACATCCCTGCCCTGCCAAAGCCAGGCTGCTTGCGGTTGTGCAGTTAATCTACCAACCTTTGAAAAATGTTGCTGGAGCTTTGTCACCTTTTTTCAAAATTTGCACAGAGGCACAGAATGGGCTAGCAGCGGGCATGCAGACTGAGCTGTGCATGGGCTCTCCTCGGTGCGTCCTTCACTGAAGACATCAAAGGTATTTTCCCAAGATACAGGTTGGACCATGCCACTTCCTCCCCCAAACACCTTCCATGTCTCCCCATTCTCTGTGACAGAGCTTTGCAACCATTGCATGGGATATATTATTAAAATGCACATTTCCAGGTTCCACCTCAGATAGAAAATATTGGAAGTGGTGTACAGTGGGAAGAAAGGTGGAGAGGGAAGGTATGCATATTTTAAAAAGGTCTCCCCAGGGACCTGATATCCCATGCTGGCTAAGAAATATCACTTTGAAGGATACTACATAGAACCTTGCCATGGTTTTCCAGGACTAGTCCTAGCCCAATTTTCTACCTTCTTCTCCTGCCACTCTCTTTCACACACCTGTGTTCCAGGCCACCCAGTCTTCCCCATTACCTGGACATTACAGTCTAGATGCTACCTCTCGGAAGCCCTCCTTGATTTTCTGGTACAAATGGCTCCCTTCGTCCTTTGTGCTCCCATGTCCTGGCTGGGTGAGATTTAGGACATAGGTACCCCCGGGTGTAGATGATATGACTACATTGCCCAGCCCAGCACTTCCAAGGCTTGCATTTGTTCTAAGGAAGGAAAAGAGACGTGTGTGTGTGTGTGTGTTTGTGTGTGTGTGTGTGCGTGCACATGTTTCTGTGTGTGCGCGTGTTGGGGGCTGTCTGAGTGGGAGGGAAGAGGAGGGGAGAGAAGAGTGGCAGGATGCCATGGCCTCTGAGCCCTGCTGTCAGCAGAAGTTGTGGCTTTTGAGTGTTGATGGAGGGATGACAGCCGGGGCTGAGAAGCTGGAGCCTTCCCTGGGGTCTCCAGGGCACAGCGCAGTCTGGCGGTGGGTGAAGGATGTCTCATGCCCCCGCCCTCTCAGCCCCAGAGCCCGTGGTGCACCTTGGCCCTGAGCAAAGGTGGCTGCTGCTGCCGCTGCCGGAGCAGTGACTGCTGGAGCCCTTGGCGCTGACGAGGAGCCTCCAAGAGAGGCGAGCACGGCGAAGAACCCACCTGCATGGCTCCCGAGCGGGGTGTTCGAGAGGGCCGGGGCTCCTGGGGAGAGCCGTGGCGAAGAGGCGGGGTGGTTTTGGCTTTCCTGCTGGGGGCTTCTGGCTGGACAGGCCAGGAATTCAGAGGGCTCTCTGGGGTGCACCCTGTGGTGGTGGCGGAGGCACCCAGGGGGCTGTAGGAGCTTCCTACGGCTGCAATAGCAAAGTGCCCCGAGCTACGGGGGTTTATTCTTTCACAGCTCTAGAGGCCAGAGGTCTGAAATCGAGGTGTTGTCGGGGCCGTGCCCTATCCAAGGCTCTGGGGAGGACTGGCTCTGTGCCCCTCTCTGAGCTTCAGGTGTCGTCAGCAAGCCTTGGCGCGCTTGGCTTGAGATGCCCACACTGATCTCCCCCTCGGTCGTCACGTGGCACCCTGTCCCTGCACGTCCCTGTCTGCACGTGGGATTCTCATCTCCATTCTTCTCTCGTCTCTTCTCATACAGACACAGGCACGTCGGACCAGGGGCTGCCCCGCTCCGGTGTGATCTCAACTAATTACGTTGGTGACAACCCTATTTCCAAATAAGGTCACATCCCGAGATGCTGGAGGCTAGGAGTTCGACATATCTCTTTGGGGAACACAGTGCAACCCGTAACATGGATGTGATGGAGCTGCCAAGGCCTGGCCTTGAGAAGTTCGGCTTCAGGTCACTATGTCAGCGAGTGTTCTCTAGTTCTGCCATGACTACTCTTCCTGCTGCTACTAGATTACTACTTCTAGGTAATACCACTGGCTCCCCTTAGCCCTGGGGCATAGGTTGCAAGACCCCCAGCAGATACCTGGAACTGCAGATAGTACCGAACCCTATATATTTATGCTTTTTCCTATACATACATACCTATGATAAAGCTTAATTTATAAATTAGGCTCAATAAGAGAATAACAATAATAAAATACAACAATTATAACAATACATTGCAATAAAAATTATGGCCAGGCACAATGGCTCCTGCCTGTAATCCCAGCACGTTGGGAGGCTGAGGCAGGAGAAACACCTGAGGCCAAGAGTTTGAGACCAGCCTGGGTAATATAGTGAGACTCTCATCTCTAAATAAAATAAAATAAAATAACATAAGCCAGAGTGTGGTGGTGCACACCTGTAGTCCCAGCTACTTAAGAGGCTGAGGTGGGGGTCTCTCTTTCTCTCTCTGAAAACATCTTATTATATTCTATGCTGATCAACTGAAAGTGCAGAAAGCAAAACCAAAGATAAGGAGAGACTATTGTAATGGAACATTTGCTATATGCCAAACACTGTTCTAGGCCTTTTGCATGAGCCAATTTCTTCTAAACCTCCTAACAATCCTAATAGGCACTCTTATTATTCCCATTTCACAGATGAGTAAATTGAGGGTAGGGGCTGAAGTGGACTGGGCCTGGTCTGTGAATCTCAGCACTATTAAGACTATCAGTGGCAGCATCCTCACGTTTGTATGCACAGGCTGGTTAACACCTGGTGACCACACCTATATTATTGATCCTTGTAAACCCAAGTGTCATTATCCAACAGGTCCTAAGCACAGTCGGAAGGATCACCTTGATCTTCAAGATCCCCATTGCATAACTGGTAGGAAATCCAGTCTTCCTTTTCGTACCTCCAGGGACTTTACCCCCTCTGTGTCACTCCTGGTCTCGCTTTGCCATTTCTGCAGATTTGCCTCTGTCCTCTCATCTTTTCCCATCATGCGTGTCTTTCCTAAGCTGAGTAGACCCTCACCTGGACACACCTCAGTGTTTACATTGACCCCAAAGAGCTGGCAGCCAGGACGTGTGTGTGGCAGTGGGTTTAGGGGATATGAGTCAGGGGGATAATGCTGCAGGATGGCACAGACACTAACCTAAAAGTGGACATTAGTTACCCAATTTCTAGAAGATTCCCCTGGTCAGAAGGACTAGCCACTACCTACCCAGAAGCTTTACTGACATCATATTGATCAACTTCCTCTTGGTTTCTTTCCACCCAAATTCCCCTCACCCCTGATACTTTCTGTCATTTCTTTCATGGATCTTTCTTATATCCAAGGCAACGCAGAGCATCGCAATGCAAGGTCATTGCATGTGCTCTTAATCATCTCTTACTTCTCGCTTTGGTTCATATCTCCTTCACAGACACGCCCAGATGGGTATGGTGGGGTCATTCTTTCCTCCCAGAAGGTACCTACCCAGGTGTTTCATTTTCCTGAACAAAAAAAAGAGAGAGCTATCCACTCTAGAGGAAGTTATGCTACTTCTTAGAGGCAGAGTGGCTTCTGCAGTCAATTAGTAGCATTGCTGTCCCTTTGTTACCTGTAGTGGAACTGGGTGTTTGCATGTTCTTCTGTCGTGATGGATCGTGAGCCCCTTAAGGACATAAATCGTGTCCGTCACTCCTTTTGATTCTACTTTGCACTTAGCACACACCGAAGGCTCTGTCAGTGTTGATTAATTGATGAAACCAAATGGAAGTCAGCTCTGCAAGATGGCTGGTGGGGATGTCAACCGGCATTTATTGATTGCCTACTGTGTGCTATTTGTTACACTTAATATACATTACCTCATTTGATTCTCAAAGTAACCCAGTCAGATTGATCTCTTGCAGATCAGATGACTCCCTTGCAGGTAAGAACACTGGCTCACAGGCATGAAAAGCTTCCCCAGGACCGTGGGATTCTGGCTGGGATGCTGCGATGAGTGTATGAGTAAAAAACACAGGAATCTCCTGGGGTACCTGCCACTAGGAAAATGACCAAAGAAGTCTCCTTCCAGGTCCATCAGGATACGTAGGGATCCCATCTGCTCGTGAGCGGCCATGGCCTCCAGCTTTCTACCTTTGCCCCCAGACTCCTGCCTCATGTCATCTTCTGGCTCTGGCCATGGTGCTGACTGGTGATTACACGTGGAGGCTCCATTATGCTTGCGTAAATCCCAAGCTCCCGGGAGGCGAGGGTGATAGTTTTGTTTCTCTTTTCTCAGTCTAACCCCTGGTGACCAGGGTGTTGTGAGTGGAACATTGTCCCCTTCCCCACTCATGTTATACTCCATTACACTCCATGATGTGTCTGTCACAGACTGCACCGAGAAAGGCCTCCGTGGTGACTCTGGTCTTTCAGACAATGGTTATGCCACAAACAGAACTCAGGTCTTGCTCCCCCCTCAAGTCTGATGCTCATCCAGCCCTCCTCATATCATCCAGGGAGAGCACCATCTCTCTGGTTACATAAGCCAGAAGCCCCCGGTTTATTTTTTACATTACCTTTCCTCTTACCCCACACTCCAATCCATCCATAAGACCTGCCGATGTTACGTCCTCAGCATCTCTCATCTCCATACTTCCCCTGGCTCTGTCACCGCCACTAGTCTGAGGAACCACAATCTCTTGCCTGGGTGACTTCAGGAGCTTCCTCCTCGGTCCCCCCAAATCCATTCCATCCTCTCTAAACAGTCTTCCAGCTGTAGCAGGAAAGATCTTTTTAAATGCACAAAGTTGATCTCATGACATTTCAGCTTAAAACTGCTCAATAACTTTCCACTGCTATTTATAAAATTATCATGTTGCTTAGAAGCTAGCAGGGCCAGCACTGAGCAGGAGCAAGAGCTGAGAAGGAAGGTGAGTGGGGAGATCCTTGGCTGCAGAGCCCTTGCTTTGTGGGCGGGTGGGAGCCTCATGGTATACAGGTGGAGACCTGAGCAGAGAGATCTGAGTCTGTAAGTTTTTCTTTAGATTCTAAAAGTGTTCCATGATAGGTGCTCCCCTTCTGTAGATGTCACACCGCCTGTGGCAATGGGAGGATGTGAAGGAGGCGGCCCTTGATTTCACCAACAACTGGAGATACTTAATCTTGAAAACCTATCTGTCATTTCAGTTTATCCATCCATCCATTATTCATTCTATATGCTCCTTGGTTATGCCTGCTTACAGACATGACAATAACGGCTAATGTTTATTAAGCACCTACTGTGTACTGATCCATTATACAGATTGCCCTGTTTAATGCTGATGGTGCTTACGCAATAGGGTTCTTTTTCAGCTCATTCTACAGAGGAGATAAAAAGGATCAGAAACTCAGTAATTCTGTGGGGTTCATACAGTTAGAGAGTAAAGGCAATAACCTCCAAACCCAAGTCTGTTGGACTCCCAAGTATGCAGTGTTTCTGCCATGCTAAAGAGGCAGGTGATCTCTGCCTCCAGCGTCATTTCTGAGTTCTTGCCCTGTAGCTACTTGGCTCAAGGCAGAGCTCAGGTCCAGCCCCAGGCTTATGAGGCCCCACCCACTTGTAGCATGTGTAGCGTGGTGGTTAAGAACTCAGACCCTGCAGCCAGACGCACCTGAGCTGCACCCCTTCTTAGCTGAGTGATCGTGGACTAGTAGCTCAACTTCTCTGAGCCTGTTTCCTCATAGAGTTGTGATGGGGATTAAGTAAGAAAATATATGTAAGAATTCCGCAGAGCGCCTCCAGTGTTCAGTAAATGGTGGCTAATAATGTTATCTGTCTGCTCACTAAGCATTCATGGAGGACACGCTACGTGCCGGGCGCCGTACCCATTCCCTGTTCCTCTGAGGTCGCGTGTCGCAATGAATTAAACTGCCCTCGCCTCCTTCCTGGTCTTTGCTGGAGCCTGTGCTGCGCATGGAGAGGAGACCTTTCCCTCCCCCGAGACCCGCTGGGAGCTGCTGCTCTTATTTATCATTTAGGAAGCATCTGCTCTTTGGTGAAATATCACCCTCTCGAACAAACACAGTGCGGGTGTTTGACCTTTCTCGATGAGCGTTGGCTTCTTTGCTTACTGCGAGGAATGAAGCAGATTTGAGGAGGAGACGTGCGTCAAAGGACCTTTCCAAGGGGTCACCAGATGGATGCCTGGGTGCTGACCCCGGGGCTGAGAGCAGCTGTCAAGAGGGATTTGAGGCTGCAAATTAATAAGCCTGATCTCGTTATTCCAATAGGCCAAGAAGTATCCTCAGTTCCTGCAGGTGCAAAATCTGGAAATGAAGTAAGCCTGGCAGATGCCAAGAGTGCAAGGCAGCGTCAGCTGCTGAGGTCCCAGCTGCCTCGCTCTGGTCCCTCTCGTGCTCTCTGCAGCGGCAGTCGGCATCTGTCAGGCAGAGCCCAGAAGGCACGGCTGGCCGGGCCCTCTCAGGTGAGTCCACAGGTGGCATCAGTGAGCCCTCGGGGCTTGCAGTGGCATCTCCATGAAGTCTCTAGGTCCTTCCAGGGCCTATGCCCGGCAGTAGTCTGGGATGGGAGCTGGGATTGCTGGAAGGGACAGAACAGTTCTGTAAACTAAAAATCCCCAGATGCTGCGCTTGGGCAGGAGAGCAAAGTTGTCGTCCTAACCTCACTGCTGAAGGGCTGTGCAACCTTGAGCAAGCTGCTCCCCCTCTCGGGGACATACCTTGTTCCTGTGCTAATGGGGCAGGTAATCTCTCCTCCTGGAGTCTTTATAGGGCTCGACTGAGGAGTGGATCGCTCATGCAAGCTGCTGTTCTAAGTAAGGGACCATCGTTATTAATTGGCCTGCGTCATTCACAGCATTTACTGAGACCTACTGTGTTCCAGGTACTTTGCTGGGGACAAGGGACAGAGACATGCACCAAACCAGGCCATTGCTTTTGCAGGGCTCAGTCTTCAGTGGGGTTGGGATCAGAGGTGGAGGTGAGGTGAGAAGGATGTCAAGTAAGAGAGACAAAGATAAAGTCACTGGCACAAAATGAGAAGCACACGGTTCTCAGTGCTGTCCAGGAGCGATGACCCTGTGGTGGGCTTAGGACCTGCAGAAGAGGCCAGGACGGGGACTGGGAACAAGAAGCATTAATGGGACATGGAGTGGAAAACCCCTGTGTTTTCCAGTAAGTAGGAAAGGCCCGTATTCCTGGGTAGCAGGATAAACGAGGCAGTGGGACCTAAGATTTGGAAAGCAGCTTGTGACTAAACCACGGACACCATGGAGACTTTCTTCTGAAGGCAATTAAGGAGCCACTGAAGATTTTGAGGTTGTGCTTTAGGGCATTTCATATCGTAACATTTCATGGGCTGTGTTGGGAGAGGCAGGGAGATTAGTTAAGCGGCCGCTGCACCAGGGCAGGCAGGGGCTGGGAATTCATGTCTCGGAATCTACCAATTCCTGCAGTCACCTTCATGACCTATCACTGGCCAGGGGTCTGCAAATGGATGGGCTGGAGACGTGGCTGGAACATTCTCGTGGAGGAAGTAAAAAGGCAACAAATAAGAGCGTGGAGACAGCAGGAGATATTTTCAATGCCGGCGCTGCTGAGAGGAGTCCGCCTCTCCTATTCCCTTGACCTCTCTTTTTATCTGCCTTATTTGCAGCCAGGATGTCAGATTCTGCAAATGCATCAAGAACAAACAAACACACGAAAATCAATGCAAACTAGGCAAGAGATCTTCCTGGGCTGGAAAGTGGAGATGGCAGGGGGCCTTCGCTAATCCCCTTGCCCATAGTGTGGATGGTGGGGTGGGGGGCAGGATGCAGTGGTCTGCCATGGAGCCAGCTCGGCTCTCTGCTGCTCTGCGGTTGGGTAACTTGGACTGAGTTTCTTATCAATTGTGAGCCATAGCTTCCTAGTCAGGCAATGGGGTGGTTGCCATTTTATGTTGTTCTGAGAAAAATATCCATAAAATTGCCCAATCAACGCAAATGTCTCTTCCTTGCCATTTAACAGAGCCTGATGGCCAGTGCTTGTTGCAGCTAAAAATGCCACCATAGGATTGTCCTTTTTCGAGTCAGCTTTAACTCAAGATGTTGGTCTTTGTCTGGTTGCAGTTCTCTTGACTGAGGTTGGGTTGATGCTTTCAGTTGTTAGCAGTCATTTACACCTCAGTATGAATGCATCTTAATTTACGAGACATTCCAGGCAGAGGTGCCTTTATGGATGATCCAGGACAGCCCACTTGTTTTATCACTGGCACTCCTGTAGTCTAGAGAGGGGAAGGAAGGTTCTCAAGGTCTTACAGGGATATAGAGAAAGAACTAGAATTGGAACCCAGGTCTTTTGCCTCCTAATAAATTGCTACTCTTTCAATTATTCATGATAAAATATATTTATTTGATTATTTTGATAGCAGGGAGACACTAGAGTCTAAGATAGAAGGAAGGAGATGGCTGAGAAGAGAAAGATTTAATTCAAGGAGGTGAAGCATGCTAGCACAATTTTTGAGGTTTTCCTCTTGGGTTCTAGGAACCGTGAGCACAAGTGTGCCCATGTGATGGCGGGATTGAAGCCAGGCTCTTCACCAGGAGAGGAAGCACGATGCTCTTGAGCCTCAGACAGCCAGCTGAGATGGGGAAGGTGGCAGATGTGTGGCCTGGGCAAGTGGCTTTGTCATGCTGAGCCACGGTGATCTCATCAGTAACTTGGGAACATTCTTATAACCCATATATCCAGGTCTCATCAAGCCACCATGTCCAGATCTTGGTGGCTCCACGCCTTCGCTGACAAGGCATCAGGACCTCAGCCCCAACAGAATCTCCCTGGTTTGGGGGGTTCTCAGATTGGGAACATCCCCACATCCTCATAAGGAAGCCTGTGCATGTGTCTTGCCCTTGGCCTCTGGGTCCCACCATTGTTTCTGCATGGAAACTCTAGTAATTGACCCAGGACAATATGTTCTAGTGTCCCCAAAGCCACTTTCCATGTATACAGGGCAGATATTTCCTCTGCTCAGCTCTTTACCTTACCTTGTCACCTGATCCCCAGAACAATACTCCTTGTGTCCCACACTTCACCCAGTTCCTCAGAAGAACCACTCATGCGTGGCTCTGTCTGCCCCTCCCCACTGAGCCCCAGTCCGTGCAAGGGTGTGATGGGGGTTGGACACCGTGCCATCCCTCTGCTGTCCCCACCTTTCTCCACTCTCGTGGGTTCTGTCCACAGAGTCCCTCTGCCCCCAGCCAACACAGTGAAGTTTCCAGGAGGAGGGCAGTGCTGGAGAGGGTGGCTTTCAAGCCAGACCGCCTGGGTTCAAGACCTACCTCTACCACATACTAGCTTTGTGATCTTGGGCAGGTCATGTGACCTCCCTGTGCCTCAGTTTCTTCAAGTAAAAAAGGGAGATGATAGTAATACCTATCCTAGGGTTGGTGTTCAGATTAAATGAAGGGGGCTTAGCATGTGGTGAGTGGTCAATAAATGTGAGTGATTAATAATATATCGGTTCCCACAGACAGATGCATTCTGGAAGGGAGAGTGTATTTCACTCTACCCACCGGGAGTTTCATAGATTGGGTTTCCTGGGAAGTAAATTCTGGGATGGAGGTTAGCATGCAGGATGTTTTATTGGTAAATGCTCTCAGGAAGGAAGAAGGAGAGGGCAAAGGGAGAGGCTGAGCTGTGTTGCAGTCCCAGTGACAGCCTCAGCCGACCCACGGAGCACTCTGGATCTTGGGTGCCTTCTAGCGCTGTCCTGAGTTGGGGTGAGGGCAACAGGCCTTCCTTCTCCTCCATCCCACTGGATGCAGACTGCCCTGGGAAGGGGGCCTGACCTAGGGCAAGACGAGTCCTCTGCAGTTGGGGGTAATTTCCAGAAAGAACTGGCAGCTGTGTGCCACTTTCCGCCGACACTTCCCGCAGCTGATGCAGTAAGTCCTTCCTTCCTGAAGGGGGATCTGCATGGCTCAGCATGGCCTCGTGACAGATCAGGCCAGGGAGGCCACAAGGGGTCACACCTGCGGGCTCTTACACCTCCTTGCAGGTGTACAAGCAGACGAGAGTCAAATTCCTTGGCAGGGCATGTGCTCATTGCTATCATTGACCTTGGTCTCTCCGAATCCTGCCATGTCTTTCCTTCTTCCTTGGGCACCTGATCCACCTCCCTCAAAGAGCTTCTCAAGGATCCCACCATGTCCTTCCCTCCTCCTGTGCCACTGTGTACATTGCTCCCTCTTCCTGGAATATTCTTATACGCCTTCTTTTCTTTACTTGGGCAACATCCTCATTCTTCCTGATCCAGCTCAAATAGCACCACGTCTTGTGTGCACCGATCTTTACCAGTCTTCCATTCTGTCATTCAATAAACATTGCTTATGAGTCTAGAACGTGCCAGACTCTGAGCTACCCCTTCCCAGCCCATCTACGCACATGCTAGTCTGCCCTGCTAGTGGAGGCAGGGGCCGTGCTGATTCATCTTTGTGTTATGAACACCTAGTCTGATGCCTAGCACAGAGCAGGTGCTATGAAATGCCTGCGTAGTACGTGAATGAAGTGCAGTGAATTCAGAGTCAGGCTGGATGAACTCCCAGTATCCCTTCCAGCTAGAATCATCTGTGGATTTGCAGTTCTCAGGCTGATGGGAGATGTGGGCATCCTGCTTCATTTGGCCAGTGTTATCGAACATCTCCTAGGTTCCAGAAGCCCTGAAGATGCAGCGATGTCCCTTCTCGCACAGAGTTTATGTTTTGATGGGACACAGACACATGAATGCATAGGGTGTCAGCTAAACACAGATGGGGTGTGCTTAGTATCTTAAGAGAGGGCCAGAGACAATGCCCATGATTTTGGGTAAGGAGAGGCCACATCCTGCTGGCGGAGGGGGAATCAGAGAGGGCTCCATGGATGGGGGTGCCGTGAGCAGAGACGTGGAGCTTGGGCAGGAGATGCAGATGGAGGCGGGAAGTCCCCGGATCAGTTGTGGCAAGGGTAAGCGATCCACTTTAGCTACAATTATTGAATTCATTTTTACCTGTCACATAAGACTGATCTTTGCCTTTAATATTATCTGGCAACATCACCCAAAATACATTTCTATGTACTATGGTTTTGGGAGGTGTTCATATATGATGTTCTTCAAAAACTAAAAAGCTCCACAGGCAAATAGAACTTTGGGCTAAACAAAGTTGAGCGAGGTTCTCCACTACAGGCCTTTTCAGAGCCTTTAGTGTGCTGATGGGAAGACAGAGTGGGGAGCATTCCTCAAGCTTATTCGACCTCACAGTCATTCTGTTCTGGGGGGGCAGCCTCCCCCCCTCCCCCACAGTGTTGGTTGGAGGGGTGCTCAGGGGCAGAGAGAAGGCCACGAAGGCTGTTTGCAGGGCCCGAGGAGCAGGCTCCGGGTCTTACTCTCCCGGGCTAATGCTGTAGGGAGGGAGGGATCCTGACACTGGAGCTCCCGCTTTGTGCCTGGCGCTGCGTCTCTCGTGGGTGCTGGTGCGGCCCTGACCTGCCCGCTGCTCCACGATGCGGACATTCTGGTCTCTGCTCCACAGAAAACGAGAGCACAACTCCGAGAGGCAAAAGGACTTGCCCACGGTCACACAGGCTGGAAGCTGCAGGGTTGGGTTTGAAGCAGGCCTATCCAATGCCGGGGTCCACGCTTCCGCCTGTAGCCTGCGTCCGTGTGGCAACTCAAGGATTCTTCCGGCAAAACCTTCCAAGACCTGTGCTGAGTGAGCTCTCTGTGTGGCCTCCAAATTCCTTCCTGTCCCCTCTGGTAGGAGCCCAGTTTGCAAGGGTCTCCTGCACTTTAGCTTTCAGACCCCCGGCCCCCAACCCCCATGGGCTCAGAATGACTGTGCTGGACAACGGGATTTGTACTCAAAACGCACCCCCCACTGCCCTTGACTCCCTCTGTCCGCCACCTCGCTCACCCCCAGGGCCAGGAGGAGGGGGTCTTCGTGCTGGGGTCTGGTTCCAGCCTTTCCTTCACCCTTGTTACCACGGCCCGGGCAGGGTGGTCTTCTTCCAGGGCAAGGAAAAGCAGATGCACTAAATTACCAGGCAGATCAAAGCTCCGTTTGACTGGAAACGGAGTTGTTTTTTTGCAAAAGTCCTTCCTTGATTTCTGCACTGTCAGAGGCTGTTTTTAAATTTTATGTTTTCCGGTCTTTTAGCATTCTGCCTGGTTTGCTCTCACACTTTACTGGGCAATTTTCAAACATGACACCTCAGTCCTGCCAGACTTTGGGGGTGGGGAAGGTCAAAGCTCCCAGGCTGTGACGGATGCAGAATTGAGGGAGAGGGGACTGGGGCTGAGGCGAGCTCCGGTGCTGCACCCCCGGCCTCCACAAGAGGCCTCCCCTGACTGCCCCTTGATTGAGGCTGGAGTCCAGCCTGGTTAGAAACACAAATCCATAGCCTCAGCACAGGACACTTGCTCGTGTGAGATGTCGGCCAAGGCACTCAGCTTGTCTGTGCTTTTGTCCCTTCATCCTACAATGAGGGAGACAAGTGTACTCACTTACTAGGGTGACAGTGAGGGCAATGTTATTACCTATAAACCCCCAAGAATAAGCCTGGCACATAATACATGCTCAGTAAATGCCAGCCAATGCAATCCTCACAGCCTCCAATTATTGAGCACATGCTGTGTATTTTATATATATGTAACTTGTTACATTTCTGTAAATAATACTGAGTGGAGGTGTTGACTCCGTTTGATAGATTAAAAAATAACCTGAGTCCCAGGGAGGTTGAGTAACTTCCCTGATATCACACAGCAGGTCAGGGGATGAAGAATTGAACGCAGGTCTATTGGACTGCAAGGTTCAAGCACTTTGCACGTCCTGGCTTGTATCGAAGATATTTGCGTCAGTGCTTTCCGTTCCCTCTGAGAATCTGGGTCTCCGGAGAGCAGAACCCTGTCACAGTCCACATTCGTAGCGCGGAACATTACCCTGCAGATATCCGGGAATAAGTGAACGGCCTCAGGGAGGAAGGAAGCTAACATCTATCAGGTCCCTACTGTGTGCCAGACACTTTGCCAGGCATCCCTTTCAAGTCTCCCGGGCAGGTATTATCTTTGTTTTACAGCCGAGAAAGCACCCGGGGACTCTCTTAGCTCCAAAGTTAAGAAAGGAGATTAGATGCTAGATGACCTTTTAATGGCCTTTGCAAAGATACACTTAGAAGAAAATGGAATTTTAATGCCGAAAGGAACTGCAGAGAGGCAAAGCTAATGCACATCAGCACCACCGTCTAGAGCAGACAGTGTGATGGCGAGCACGGAGGCAGGGGAGTCACACAGAACTTTTCCCGGCCTCGTCTCTCACGCTTCCTAGATGTGTGACATTGGGCTAGTCCTCTGACATCTCTGAGCTGCCATGCAAACCCCTGGGATGAGGGTGTTCCAAGCAGAAGGCGTGGGAAGTGAGGATGCCCAGGGAGGGAAGAACCCAGGATTGGGCGGGTGGGTTGGTGGGGAGGAGACAGGCCAAGGAGGCTACAATGGGTGGAATGAGGGGTGAGTGGAAATAGATTATAGATGGGCACAGGCCAGGTGGTCCAGCACCCTGGGGACCTCGGCAGGGCAAGTGGATTTCCTTCAGGGTGCTATGGGAAGGTCATTCAGGCAAGTCAGGAGGATGTGGTCACTTGCCACATAAGGGCTGGTTATGGCCCAGAAAAGAGTTCAGCTTATATGGTGGAAGTAGAGCCAAGAAAACGTACTACTGGGTTAGATGTGGGGTCTAAAGGTGTGATAATGTGATAATGCTGTGACGACTCCTGGGTTTTGGGCTTGGGCACCTGAGTGGATACTGCTACCCTTTCTTGAGATGGGGAAGATGTGAGGTGGTGGGAGCCTGTTGGGATCTGGTGCTGATCGGAGCGTGTTTCATTCTAGATGCCAATTAGACATCCATCTCCATTAGACGGAGACGCTGGGAGAGCAGCAGGTAGGGAAGGGGCCCTGGGAACGCGTATGAGAGTCGTTAGCATATGCAGAGGGCAGGCTGTGGCGTGGCGTGCTGATGGAGACCCTCCAGAGGCTGGGCGGAATATTAGAGTCCCACGGCATTGGAGGCTGAGGACGAGCAGAGGGTCCAGCACAGGAGACTGAGAAGGTGTGGCCAGGGAGACGAGAAGAACACGGTGGATAACAGAGAAGGAAGTATCTCAAGCAAGGGGAGTGAGCCATGAAAAAGCTGGCAGGAGATCAAATAAGAGGGGGACAGAGAACTTACCACCTGCTTGGCTGAAGGTGATCAAAGGTGACTGTGATACGAGTCACCTTACAGAGTGGTGGGGAGGAAAGCCTGATGGGAGTGGGGTGAAATTAGGACTGGAGGGGAGAAGGTCGGCGTGACGGGCTAAGCTGGTCTTCCAGGTAATTTGCTGAGAAATGGGTAAGAGTGGGAAGGGGCTCTGGAGTCATAGGATTTTATAAAGCTGGGTGATACTATGACATGTATATGTCATTGTGAAGAAGAAATGAATCCATATTTCCATAAAAACAATTACCACTCATGCCTTCGAGACAGTAAGTGCTTGATAAATAAAGGCTTCTATTATTGTCATTCAGCACACCCTGCTTGGGCACCGTTGTGCTCTGGGAGTTGCCATGGTGGTAGCCATTAGTGCTGTTCACCGACATTTGGAAGTCGGCACTTCCCGGCTCCCTGGTGCGGTCACGGGACTGGCCAAAGAGTTGTGGGCGGAAATGCTGTGTGACATGTTCGGGCTGGAACATTGAATTGCCAGTGTGAGACCTTCCAGAACTCTCTTCCCCTGGTGTGTGGTTGGGGAGGCACATATCAAGATAGAACTTTCACCAACCCAGAGCACGGTGAGCAGTCTCCTGAGGACAGCCCCACGCACTATGCATGAGACACGAGCCATTTTTCTGTTAAACCACTGCATTTCTGGAGATGCTTGTCTCTGCGGCACGTCCTCGGCTCTCCTGACTGAAGCAGCAGCCGTCAGCAGTGAACCAGGCCGACACACTTCCGCAGCAGTGAATTGAGCAGTGTCCACAGAGGTGAGCAGGTGTGTGACTGTCGTGGAGAGGAGGTGGGGGCTGCGGGAATGGACGCCAGGGTCCTAACCCGCACCGAGGGGCAGGAGAGCTTCCCTGAGGAGGGTGTGTTTGGGTTGAGACATGAGTGTCCGTTAGCCAGGCAAAGCAGAAGCCGAGCTGAGGGAGAAGCTGGGCAGAGGGAACCAATGTGTTTGAAAGTCAGGAGGCAAAAGAAAGTCTGGTCTGATTCAGAGATGAAAAGAAGAATGTGTCTGGAACATGCAAGGATCCGGGGAGAGGCGCAAGGTGGATTTGTAGACGCAGGCAGGGCTGAGATGGTCCAGGGCTTTGTCACGTTGTGCACTTAGACTTGATGCCAGTGTCAGAACTGGGTCTTGGATCTCGTCTTCCTCACTCTCAGTGTTATGGCTTGTGTCCCCTACAATTTATATGTTGATGTTCTAATCCCCAGTACTTTGAGTGTGACTGTATTTTGGGACAGGGTAAAGGGGAAATAAAGTTAAACGTCCAACACGGCTGAGGTCTTTATAGGAAGAGGAGGTTAGGATGTAGACAGACTCGAGGGACCTCCAGGTGAAGACATGGGGAGAAGATGTCCATCTCCAAGCCAAAGAGAGAGTCCTCAGAATGAAACCAATGCTGCCCAAGCCTTGTGTGCTTTCAGCCTCCAGAACTGTGAAAAAAACCGCATTTCTGTTCTTTAAGCCGCCCCGCCTGGGGTGCTTTGTTATGGCAGCGTGAGCAAAGGCATACACCCAGCCTGGGCCACTTTTCTGAGTTAAATCCAGGAGGTATCTGGAGCTGAGGCATTCAACTGCAGCCCCTTTCAGAGCCAACTCACAGGGTCCCTGGGAAGGGGAGCGGAAGGCGCCTCAGATCCTTACGGCAACTGAAAGAATGCTCAGGATCCATGGGCCCTTTGAAGCTCACCCGCATGTTCTTAGTGGGTCGCCACCAAAACCCGGAGGCAGGAAGCCAGATGTTGTTGCCTCGCTCAGTCTAAGTCTCCCAGCCTAAAGCACGGCGGGGATTTGACATTCACCCTCTTTCCCCCTGGAATTCCGAGGGAGGTTTGCACAGTGACCAACAGGCAAATGGAAAGTCAAGTTTGACTTTTTACAGTTATGCTCCATGCCCCGATGCAAGGCCCCGATAACAACGGAACTGAAGAGTACGGAAGGGGTCCTCACACAGCAGGCTTGAGCGAGATGTTCTCTGTCGCTCCCTCCCCAAATGACCCCGAATCTCTATATTATCTCCCACCATCCACGTCCAGAAATTTCACATCTGGATGTGCCCCCTGTCGTGGGAAGAAAGGCTGGTCAGAAGCGTAAGAAGCATGAACACGTTTTCCCCGAAAGGGCTGATGTGCTGAGCGGGTCCAGCTGCGCAGCTCTGGCCTGGGACAGTAACCCCAGCCAGCTGCCTCGTGGAAGGAAAGGCCACACGAAGGAGCCGAATAGGGTCTGGATTCCTTCTGGAGTCTTGGTGCACTCCACATTCCATGAGGCAAGAGGTAAGATCAAATGGGAAAGGAGCCGCTGGCACGTGAAATACCGGACAACATTGCAGCGTTTAACATGCTGGGATGTCCCCTGCCCATTAGTGAAACTGGCCCAGAACTGTAGGTCCTGATGAACGCCTTCTCCTCCTATGCATGGAGCTAGCAAGGGGTGGCAGGAGCCATGTGTGCTCCTTCATTACCGTCGTCCCTGCTGGCCTGGGCCAGTGTCCTGGCTGCAACATAACTGACCATGACAGTCACACAGAGGGTGTGACATCCCCTTTCTGAACCTGCACAGATGTGCTCATGGTCACTCGCTCTCTCTTCTCCTGACTTCCTCTTTCCTCGCTCTATAGCCATGAACTTCCACACCCAAGTCCAGAGAGGTGGTGGGAGCCCGGGCCGGGCCCGAGGGCTGGTTAGGTAACTGCTCCACTTACGTGTTTTGCTCCCACCTCAAGGCCTGGATGAGAGAGGTGTGAAATCGAGCAGCGCATTTCAAGCCCACATGATCCAAAATGTGTTTCCTATTTTTAAGTTGGGTTTATTTATATATTCAACAGTTACTTTTTATAAATGGAAATAGAATAGCAATGAGAATCCTCTTCTTTCCTTCTATCTTCACGGATTCCTTAAAGATATGGCCCTGGATTCTCCCATCCCGGCTGCACTCTCTGGCCCCGGAGTCTGGGGTCTATAGACGGGGCAGGGAGTCTGCCCTAAAGTGGGCTCATGGCACCGTTGCTGGTTACATTTTCAGCACCCAGAGATCATGTTGCCTTTGAGAACTTTCTTTTGTGAAATGTCTGGCCAAGTTTATATTCTTTGAACTCAAGGAGGTAGGGAGTGTGGGCTTGGATCAGCCCAGAGCTCTACCCGCTCACGGCCAATGCAATACCCCGGCAGGGCCCACTGCAGCATCACTGTCGGCGTCTCTCAGGAGACTGCACGTATGCATTCACTTAACGCATACGTACCGAGCACCTACAGGACCTAATGTTACCCAAGTCAGGCGGGATCCAGACTCCCTGGGGTTTACACTCTGTGTGTCACGGACCTACTCAGTAATGTGGGCTTGGGCTCAGCCACTAGAGCATGAAAGTCAAAGCCATCCAATTGCACCCGGAAACTGTGGAAGGTCCTGAGGAAACACAAAGAAGGCATTTGACTTGGTGCATCCATGGATTTAACAAGTCCAGGCCGTGCTGAGGATAGGAGCGGAATGTAGACGTGGAGTCGAAGCTTTGGAATCAGTCCTGTGTTGAATACTGGGCTTGCCACACATGAGTTGGGTAAACGTCGGCAGCAAGCCGTGCCATCTCCTTGAACTCCAGTTTGCTCGTCTTAAAAAGGGGACACAAAAATGCTAGCTTCCTTGGGTTGTTGCTGAGATGAAATAAGGAAGTGTGATACAGTGGCTTGTTTCCATAAATGTTAACCTTGGTGGTCTGTCTGTGCTTGCCTCAGCGCCATGCTGGGAAATGCGTAAGAACAACTACCTGGTGGGAGCCCACAGTGTGGATGACAGCTGTAGGAGGGCAGGTCCATGGCCTCTCTGGTCCTCTGTTGTGTCCTTAGGGTATAGTACCACACATGGCTTGTAGTCCACACTCAATAAATATTTGCTGTTTATCAACTCAGTGGGCATGGATTTACAGAACATAAATCCAAGGCAGAAAATGATCAGTCTCTTGGGAGAGGTGGTCAGGGCAGCCAGTGGTAGTGACTGCATCAGTGCAGGAGTTTGGATGATATAGGACCAGGATATAGGAGGAGGGAACAGCACAGTGAGTGATACGATGGAGCCTAAAGCACAAGGTGGCAGGGGAGGTGTGATGGGAGTTGAGGCTGGAGCCGTAGGCAGGCACCAGGGCGTGGAGGATTTTGAACTTGACTCTGTGGAACCACTGAAGGGCTTTGTTCAGGGGTGCAGCATGGTTAGACTTGCATTTTGGATCAGCTGGGATGAATGGGAGATATGCAAAGGTAGAGGTAAGGAGACCAGTTAGGGGACCGTTGCAATGGGCTAGGGAGGGGATGACCATTAAGGTCATGGCAGTGGGAATGGGAGGAAGGGAAGATCCAAGGGCAGTTGAAGCTGCACAGCCTACAGGACTCAGTTGTCACTCAGTGGCTGGTGCAATCCTGGGGCTCACAACACGCCAGGAAACAAAGGGTAACATCTAGATTCTTTCCGCACTGAGTGGGAGGGAGGCCTCTGGCATTTTGCAGTGAGGGCCAGGGCAACACACCGTCTGCTGGAAGTTCCTGCCCAGAGGTCTGTGCTAAGGACAGAGGAATAGCTCTGCCGTCTCTTTATTCACCGGGGCTGTCAATCTGGTAAACAAAGGTGTTGTCAAACCGCCTTATTGAGAAGTAGTTTAAATTAACCTTGACAGGTGGATTAATAAATAATAAGGCCTGAATGGCTTATAAAGAAATCAATTACACTATAAATTTTAAAACAGCACGTGCTCAGCTCCAACCCAGTGAAGCCTTAGCGTTCTTTAGCAATTCCAAATGTGCCCAAACTCAATTCCAGGCAATTTTATCTTTTGGGAGATTAGACAGGATGCATTCAGTGGTGGAGATTACTGTACGTTCTGGAATGGCTGAGGGATATTCAGTGGGTGAGGACAATTTGTCGAAAACAAGATAATTTACTCTCATTCTCTACCTGTAATGCGTGGCACGTGGCTTGGGCCGTGCCTCTGTCTGCATAACACGCCTATTTGCCTGCGCTGGAAGGGACCCAGGGGTCACGTGACCCAGTAATTCTCAACCCTTCCAGACTAATATTTTGTGATGTTCCCTTTATTATCCTGAAATGGGATTCATGAATTATATAACCCACCTAGACATCTCATTTTAAAAACCTATATAATGCCCAAACTGTAAAGTCAATGAAAAATAAAAAGCAAAGTAATTTATAAAAAAAATAATATGTATGTTGATAAGTGAATGAGTGGATGTGACTGGACTGGGAGACATAATAGCAGACAGATGATTGCTTGATAGGAACTGAAATGAGTGTGTGGAATTGGCCACTCAGATACACAAACAGCATGGCCTTCAGAGGTGTGATTCTCCGGAACAGTGGCGATCTGAACAGACAAAGCACAATCTCAACCGAATTTGCACGGGAGTTGCATCCTGGAAAATTCAGTGTATATGAAAATCATGTCAAAACACTTTCTTTATATGTGTAATAGGACCAGGCAATTACAATATGAATTTTTCACATATATGTCGGGGGGGGGGGAGTGTGCATTCCAAAATTGAGTGGGTGTGGTCGAGGTCCTCACTGGGCCGGACCTTCTCCTGTGCTGCAGGCTTTCTGGCATCTGAATGCCAACAGCATTCCTTCCATCCACTGTGACAACCGAAAACATCCCCGGAACTGCCCAGACCATTCTTTGGAGTTAAGAACTGTCAATCTCAACACGGACAGTTCTATTTAACCTCCTCCTGGTTTGGATGGGGATACAGGAGGCTGAGAAGGGACTTGTGCTCCTGGTAGAGGGAGGCTGCAGCCCAGGCCTCCTGTCTGCCAAGCCAGGGCCTTCCTGCCGGCCCGCCCCTTGCCTGTGGAGTGGCTCCTCCTGCAAAAGTCTTCACCACCTGGCCTATGGAGTGATCTTTCTGCTCAGTTGAGGTCCAGCCCTTAACCTGAATGCTTGTGCATTCTGAGCTTCTGTACTGCATGCATATTCTTAAAATGAGATACATATGCATTTTAAGGTATCACCAGCTTTTTCCCCCTATTGTCTTATTCTTAGCAATGGCTGGTAAAAGCCTGGATAAGAAAGTGTGCCTTGTGATCCACAAGGAATTGCAACCACACTTTCTGCATCAAAATGTCTTCCCACCAGCTGGCTAGGATGCCTAAAATTCCCCTGTACCTTTGAGTTTAAATGCCTTTAAGTTCCTTTTAAAATGCAAAACATTTTTGTTTACTCATTAAGAGTTCTTCAGGGATCTCTCAGGTCCTCAGTTTCTTTATCTGTACAACAGAGATAACAAATCAATGAAGTATGTATGATTATGGGGATTAAACGTGATTAATGCATACAGTGAAAAAACCTTTATAGTAAGGGGCAAGACCTTGTTCACTTTCCCACTTCTTCACAAAGAGATCCGGTAGATGCAAGGCCAACCTACTACTACCCTCTCCTACTGTTGCCAGGGCAGACATCACGAATCTATTTCAGCACTGATTCACGTGGACATCAACGGGGCCTCGTATAGCTTCTCAAGTTATTATAGAACTCCAGGCAGCCAAGACTAATAGAAGTCAGCGTAGGAATTGAAAGCTTTGTTTATCTTTGCAGTAGCTAATTGCCGGACATTAACTCCTTTCATGTTAATGAGAGATGAGATAATCCCTCAGTTGCTAGAGCCTGGAGGGATGGAGAAAGTCCTATGTCTGATACAACAAATGAATGAATGAGTGAATGACAGGGGAAGGAAGGAGGGAAAGTGCCTGAGAAGTCCTGGCGGTGAGCTGGGGGGCACAGAGTGAACCTTGCCTTTGGAATTTGATTAGCCACATGCAAGCCATCTGGCAAGTGCCTGTCACACACAGGCACTCGGTGTTTTGTGACTGCTCTCTTCCCTACTGGTTCACTTCCTTTGCTGCTTTCTCAGGTCTCTTTGTCCTAAGGCACCTTGCTGCCATATTGCCTATGAAGTTCAACCCAAAATTTAATAAAATGGTAGTTAAGAATAATCATTACCATTTATTGAACACTTATCATGTACCAGGAATCCTTCTGAGTGCTTTCTACAGATCATGTTATTTTTTCTTCATGACATCCCAGTGAGGAGTGGGCTATCATTGTCCCCAATTTACGGATGAGGTACAAAAGGCCCAGAGACGTTAGTTAACTTACTGTTCAAGCTGGCTGGTGGTGGTGCTTGGATTTGAAGTCCGACTTCGCTGTTGAGATCAACGGTGTCATGCTGACTGTGCTGGGGACAGGAGATGAGGGCGCAGTCCCCGAGTTCAAGGAGGTCAGAAGAGGAGGAGCTGTGGTCAAGCAGGTGGGGTGTTGAAGAGATTGAGATCCAGATGTCAGTGTCAATGGCCTGAATTTGCACCCAGATGGGACCCCTCCCCTTCCCTTCCCTCCCCTCCCTCCCCTCCCTCCCCTCCCCAGGAGCAGTAGAGCAATGTAAGAATTGAAGCCACTAAGAACACCCAACTCCTGTTTCTAAAAGCCTAAGACTGTGATTCTAAGACTCCACCAACTCTAGCTTGGAGAATTTATTATTCTTTAATTGCGTGATTCCTACATGCCAGAGTTAAATGATTATATGATCTATAATTTGAAGCGCCTGAGATTCTGTGATCTCGCATGTCAGTTTATTATAGAATCCACCCACACAGCCAGAAGCAGGCTTTCCTGCATCCCCTTTGACCATGTTTGGGAATCGCTGTGGCTCTCCTTGTCTTCTGACTGTTGCCCTCTAGATGGCGCCCAGCCCTCTGACCAGTGCTCCCGCAGGGCCCTGGCAGGTGGGAACGCGCCGCTCCAGGGGGCTTGGAGGGCAATGCTGGAGTTCGGGAGCTTCATCCTGAAATCAGGGCAGGAGTCATGAAAGCATGGGGAGAATGCTCCAAGCATGCACAGGAAGCGTGGAAAAGACTTAGGAAATGTCACACCACAGAAGCACTCTCAGGGACAGACTGCCATAACCATGTTACAAATGAGGAAACTGAGGCACAGAGAGGTGAAGTGTTGTTAGTAAATGGTAGAGCAGGTCTCAGGCCCACCTGTCTCCTAGTCTGGCTGTTCAGTTGCAGAGGCTGCCTCCGAAGGACGCAAGGGGACTGAGGAATGCACCGCAGCCTCCAGCTGCCCTCACTGTAGCACGGGGGTGCCGAGGCAGCAACCCTCCTGCGGCCTCAGCTGAGCATCTCTCACCAGGACCATTGCGATCCCCTGCTCAGGGATTCCAGTTTGTTCTCTGCACCAGCTGGTGGAAGTCTTTGTGATGGAAATCTGATCACATCACTCCTTTCCTGCCATCCTTCAGTGGCTTCCCACTGCCTATGCATCTCAAAATCCTTACCTTGAAATGTAGGACTATGAGCATGGACCACCTATGTCTGCAGCCGCCTTTCTAGTCACACACTCATTCTTCTACCAGGGTCAGCTTTCCTCTTGGTATCAGTTTCCTATTGTTGCTGTAACACATTGCTACAAATGTAGCTGCTAAAAACACAAATTTATTTAATTACAACACACATTATTACCTTACAGTTTTAAAAGTGAGAAATGGGTCCCATTGGACTGAAATCAAGTTGTCAGCTGGGCTGTATTGCTTTCTGGAGGGTCTAGAAAGGACCTCTTGCCTTTTCAGCGTTGAGAGGCCACCCACAGGCCTTGGGTCATGGCCCTGTTCTTCCATCTTCAAAAACCAGCAATAGCCAACAGCAGCATCTTTCTCCCACTGTATCACTCAGGCTCCCCTGCCTCCTTCTTCTACTTTTAAAGACCCCTGTGATTACATTAGGCCCACCTGGCTAATTGAGGCTACTCTCCCCATGTCAGGGCCAGCCCATTAGCAGCCTCGATTCCCTCTGCAACCTTAATTCCCCTTTGCCATGCAAGATAATATATTCACAGCTTCCAGTGATTAGGACTTGGCCATCTTTAGGGGGCCATTATTGTGCCTATCATGTGCTCCATGTCCTCCCTGGCCTCCAGACTTTTGCCTGAGCTGCCCCTTGGCCTAAAATGACATTTCCCCCTTCCACCCTGGCAAGCTCCTTTCTTTAGGACTCAGCTCCACTGCTGCCTCCCTTATGAATTCTCCCCTGAGCCCAGACAGACGCTTCTCCCTCTTTTGTGTTCCCATGTCAGCACACACACACAGAACACCTCTCAGACTGTAGTTTACTGTTTGTTCTCTCCATCATAAGCTCCTGACAAGAGCAACCTGATTTACTTAGCTCTGTTTACCCAGCACCTGTTTACTGCTTGACACAGTGTTTGTGTTCAAGAAAAGTTTATTGAATAGGAGAAGGAACCCAGTGGAAGCTAGAACTTGGGAAGCCTGCTATTATTTAACTTTCATTATTTTATTACTTTCTAATTTAATTTTTCAAATTTTAATTAGCCAATTTGATTTTGGACATCCCCTTTCTGGGACTCAGTTCTTCCAACCTGTGGAATTAATGTCAGGACTTAGAGGAACTTGGTCTTAGTTAGGATTCGGCTCAGCTGAGAGTGCCTAAGCAGTGGTTTACATAGGGTGGAAGCTCATTTCTTGCTAATATTAAAATCCTGGACCGCTAGTGGGTACTGTGAATTCTTAGGGATCCAGGATCCTTCCGGCTCACCCCTCTGCCATCTCTACAGTGTGCCCTTTGACCCCAAGGAGAAACTCTAGCCATCAAACCAATGTTTGTCTCAGCACAACAGAGGAAGGCAGGGAGGAAAGGGTAAAGGATGCCCAACAGCTGTACCTTCAGAGAGGCATGCGAAGTTTCCACTCAACACCTGTGCTTACACCCATTCACTAGAATTAGGTCAAGTAGTCACTTCCAGTTGCGAGGGTAGTTGGGGAGTGCAGCCCATATTCTGGGCAGCTAAATTCAATTGACATGAAAGAAGGGGAGCATGGATATTCGGGGGTCTCTAGCAGCCTCTGCCGTGAGCTCCAATTTTCCAACGATTAAGAGGGTCGATCTGGGCTTGCTGGTACGCATGCTTGGTCCATCATGATACATCATAAAGAAGTCTTGTCTCGACGCTGAGCATAGGGAATCTGGAAGAAGGCAAAGGCTCTCATCTTGAGGCTGGCTGACCTTGGCCAGCTATTTGCATAGTGACCTTTCTCTGTTCCTCTTCATTTTAGCTCATTGATCTTACTTTTGTTAAATAACTGAGTTTACAGATCCAGAGCCAGTTGTGGCATGCTGGATCATCTGGAAGCATTTCCGTTTACACTGATGGTCCTGGTATAATGATCCAGATGTCCCTCCACGTCTCAAAAGTGCCCCGGTTTGAATGAGAAATCATATACCCTTCCTATAAACAGTGTAGCATACGAGAAAGGGAAGGGGAATAGCCACTTATATTTGACTCCTAGGAATATAAAAATCTAGAATTCAGGATTTTTTAAGGTTTGGGCCAGTGGGGAGGTTCAGAGCTCGGAGTCAGGACATAAGACATTTTGACTACCCATCTTCACAGGGGAAGAACCTCGTGGATAATAACATCCATCTGTCTTTTTTTTTTTTTTTAATAAGATTCTACTCACCTGCCTCAAAGCCTCTTCCCCATCATGGCTTTCCATGACCATCCAATCTAAATCCAATCCCCCACCTCTCTTCCTTCTTGACCTCTCACCTGGTTTTAACACACGGCATTTTCAATATTTGAATTGATCTTGTTTCTTCATTAGATTAAATATTTATTTTATGTTTCTCCCCACAGCTTTCTGCTGCTAAGAATCTGAGCTTCATAGAATCACAGGACTTGTTATCTGGTTCACTTCTGTGTCCCTAGTGTTTAGGGCATATTATGTATGATTAATAGATGAGTGAATGGTTGGGTGAGTGTGGGTGGTTGAGATAGTTTGTTGGAAGCTGGAGGAATTGGAAGGAGATTTAGAAGTCACTGAAGTTGTGAAAATTTTCTCTGCGATGGACTGAGATGGGGCTTTGCCTGGTTTCTATGACATGGGACAGGCCACAGGGGCAATAAGATCCACAAAGGCTTTGCCAATCTTAAGGGACCAGAGCTTTGGGCGAAGGTGGATTCTAGTGGTCATAACATCTGCCACTCACTTTCTGTTCAGCTGATGTGATTTTATTAGTTTTCTAGGGATATTATAGCAAAGTATTAGTACAAAGTGGGTGGCTTAGCACAATAGAAATTTGTTCTCTCACTGTTCTGGAGGTTAGAAGTCAAAAAATCAAGGTGTCAGCAGGGTCATGCTCCCTCTGAAGGCTCTTGGTGGGGGGAGAATCTTGCCTTGCTTCTTTTTAGCTTCTGGGGGTTGCTGGTAATTCTTGGTGTTCCTTGGTTTGTAGCTGTGTCACTCCAATCTCTTCCTCCATCCCCATATGGCATTCTTCCTGTGCATGTCCCTGTGTCCAAATTTTCTTCTTCCTATAAGAACACCAGTCATTGGATTAGAGTCTTCCCTAATCCACTATGACCTCATCATAACTTGATTCCAGGTGCAAAAATCCTATTTTCAAATAAGATCACATTTACAGGTACCAGAAGTTAGGACTTTAACATATCTTCTGGGGGAACACGGTTCAACCCACAATAGCGATGGCACTGATGGGATCAAGTGGGTGTGAATCTTCTTTCTTCCACTTGCTCCTCTCCCATCCTAGGAAAGGAACTGCAAGTGTTTGTGAAATCTGGCTCAATCTATCCGGCCCTGAGCAAGTGCACAAACCCTCCATACAAGGCTATTCTCTGGGTTATCAACAAAAGGTAATCATATACTGCAAACACTTTGTCCAGGAAAGAAACTAGGGAGAGCAATTCCAAAAAGATGTCCAACGACCAGCTATCCTCCTCCTAGCATTAACTCATCAGCCTGGGAGCTGAGCTCTCTCCAAGTTTCCAAGTCTTTTACTCAAGGTGGCGTGGAGGCAGGGGGATGATCCCATCGATCTGAGAATCTCAACCTTCATGCTGCAAGTCCAGTGTTGTTCATGCTGTTGGGCATTCTGTGGTACAAACAGAGTCTCATTCAAGGGTGAGAGGCAAAGATATTGAAGAATATGGTGCTGAGACATCAGATCTCCTATTGACAGGAGGTGACTATCTCTCTGAGCCTGGGTTTTCCAATCTGTAAAGTGGGCAAATGAACTTCTATAATTTTCTTCCCAAGTTTGCTGTGAAGATTGATTATAACAATAGATATAGATGAGCTTTATTAACTTCACAGCCTGCATATGTGAGTTGTAAGTGTTAAGACAAGAAAAATGGCCAGTGGTTTTTAATTTTTAAAAAGTACATAATGGAGCTATTTGGTTTTTAAGATTGGAGGCTCAGAGAGGTTAGGTCACTATATCAAGGTAGCACAGCACTTATTGGCACAGGAGAGTCATCATGCTGCCTGCCATGTCTTCTTGTGTTTTTGGTCTTGGCTGCTTGTCCCCTCAAAGTAAGACAACTGCGCTGGCATCCTGCTCTCCTTGTGGGGCCTTGTCTCCCCACCTGCCTCCTCCCGCCCTTCCTTGGCAAGGGGCTGAGGACAAGCAGGAGGCTTTGCTTTCCAGGCAGCAAGGCTGTCGTGAGTTAATGGGAAATGTGTTTGTGGTTTATTTCATCACAGAGTAAGAGAGGAAGTGGCGTGTCTGGAATGTGAAGGAGCCCCCGAGGCTGAGTGCAGGGACCCAGATCCTGCCCAGCCCAGGGGAAGTGGCCAGCATGGAGGCTGCAGCCAGAGGTGTCTCATCTTGGGGCCACACAGCCCAGGCCAGAAGAAGATCTCAAGTCCCTGTGTGTGTGTGTTTGTGTGTATTTGTGTGTTCACTGCTTTGTCTGGTTTCACCCAGACTACAGAGATGCCTCTCCATGTTCCCACAAGTAGTTTTAGAATTTTCAAAACATTTTTTACATCCTATATTCTGTGTGACCCTCTCCATGAGCCCACAAGGAGGTGGATTTTATTCCCTCCATTTTGTAGATAGAGAGACTGAGGCCCAACATGGGAAGGGACTTGCTCAGGCCACATAGCAGAGCTAGGAGAGTCCAGGGCTTTCTTCACCCCTGGCAGGTTACGCTGCAGGCCCGTGGCTTTCCTGCAGGCGCCCTGCAAGCCGATCAAGAAGATGCTTCCTCGTTCCCTCCTGGGGGCCCACCCCCAGGGCCGGGGAGCCCTCCTCTCTGCCTGGCCATGCCACCCCTCCTTCCAGACCAGTGTGCAGAGCTCCCCAGCCCGCTCTGGCTGCCCCTCCCCTTCTCTGAACCAGGCACCAACAATCTTAATTAGATACGGAATTATTCTCAACTTGTCTTATTCCTGTTTTTAAAACTAAAGCTTAAATTGCTCGAGAACAGATCTTTATCTAATCATGTGATGAGGCATTTTTCCAAAGCACCTAGTGCAGAGCTAGGAACGTGGTAGATGCTCGTTAAGGGCCTGGAAATAGGCAATAATATTAACAGAATGGCCTTCTATTAAATGCTTATAATTGCAAGAAAGAGTCCGGAAGAGGGGCAATGGCTGGGGGAAAGCAAAATACCTACTTGCTGTAAATAACCTCCCACAATGTTTGAGAAATAGCATTCGGGAAAAGCTAGCTGCTTCTCCCAGGCTATCATATTTAACCCTTAGAATCGTGTGATGATGATGCCATTATTCCCAGTTTAGAGGGGAAGGAACTGAATCTCAGGGAGGCTAAGTAACTTGCTCAAGGCCCCATGGTTGGAGCAGGGAAGAATCAGAAGTGAAACTCAGTTCTGTTGGATTTCAAAGCATTTTGCAGAAGGGTTTCTTAGGTATCAGTTTGCAAACACCCTCCTGCACATAGTAGGTGCCTAATCAGTGCTTATGAAGTGATGTTGATTCTCACAGCAGTTCTTAGAGAGACAGAGCAGCCGGTAGAACCATGCTTATTTGCGTTCATACACTCCCAGCCCCTGATGCCTGCGGAGCCCTTCATAAATGCAAGTTGAGGAAGCCTGTGGCTGCAGACGGCGTGGCGGGGCTTAGACCCGATGCCCATCCTCTTTGCCTTGCACCACGCGGCTGATTCATAGGTGGAGATGGAGCTTCCAGGATAGTACCTGGGGAAGCGAGGGGGCGGGGAGGCAGCGTTGCATTTCATCTCGGCGTTTATATTTCCCCAGAGTGGATCCCACTGCATTTCAGGACCAGTGCAAAGTACTTAATTGAAATCCGTAATTCCAGCCCTCATTAATAACCAATCTCGGCAAGCAGAGAGCTCCACCGCCATTAATGATGAGCACGATGCAGACACAGGTCTTCAGAGGGGAACAGCAAGTCCCTGCTTCATTTTACAGTTGATTAGAGTGAGTTAAACTTTGCCCTGCTTGTAAGTTGTATATTTAATACGAGAAGTTGGCAATATGTGAAGTTATCAAAATACCACAGGTGCATTGGCGGGCCTCCAGCCGGCATCGCTCATCCTAAACAGCGTGGTGACCCCGCAGAAATGGGTCTGGGACGCCATGGCACAAGATGGATAATTCGATTGAAACTAATCAGTCCCAGGGAAACAAGAGACCTTCATCAACCGACTGCAGGTGCACGCGGGGCCCACCGGGAAGGTGAGCCGGCCGCAGCGCCCCCTGCTGGCAGAATCCATCGCAGCCCACGGGTGTGATGGGCAGGTCCCCGGATCCTGCTTTGGGATGCTGGGTTCTCTACTGCTGATGTGCGGTGTGGCCTCGGGCAAGGCTTCCTCCTTCTCTGGGCCCCAGTTTTCCATCTGTGCAATGAGAGACCGAGGCTCCATGGTGTCAGGCTTGCTGTGCTCGGGCACATCGCTCCCGTATCCCTTCTCGTCCGAGTGCGGTTCCGCAGACTTTGCAAGCGGACTCTTTGCTTCCCCGTAGTCCTGCCTGCTCTCTGGACTCCTTTCTCATTTCACATCTCTCTCCTCAACTACCATCTTCTCAAACCTCTTCAACTCAATAACTTGCATTTTCCAAATTCATGTCCCGGACCCTTTTTCTTTCTATTTTATCTACCTTTGGATACCCCTTCATTCTTTGGACATCATCTCTTCCTGGGAGACTTCTATTCATCCTTCAATACCCACCTCACACACGCTCTCTGATTGCATCAGCTCACTGGGGACAGTGAACAGAGTGTGAAGCGTGGAATTGTTAGACTCAGGGTTGAATCCTGCTTCTAACACTTATTTATGACGTTGGGCCAGTCATCAGACCTTTTAGAACCTCAAATGCATCCGTATGTATTTACCTATTTAATTAATTAATTTTACATTGACCCCTACAACTTGTATTTGCATTTCATCTCAGCATTTCTAGGATGTTTTGCAATATGTATGCACCCATGGAATAGTTAAAGCAAGCCAATGAACATATGCCTTACCTTACGTACTTAACGTATTTGTGGTGAGAACACTTAAAATCTACTCTCAGAGATTTTCAAGAATACAATACATTGTTGCTAATGATAGCTTCTCTGTTGTACAGTAGATCTTTTTAACATATTCCTCCTATCTAACTCAAATTTTGTTTCCTCTAACATCTCCCCAATGCCCACCCCAGCTGGGCTCACCTATAGAGGCTCCATGTATATTAGGAGAACAAAAATTCTCTCCTTTCTTGGCATCTAAGGCAGAGTTAATGTCTTCCCCTTTATCAGGAACTGGCAAATTTTTTTCTGTAAGGAGCCAGATAATAAATCCTTTAGGGATTTCGAGCCAGGAGGTCTGTATTGCAACAACACAACTCTACCTTTGTAGTGTGAAAGCAGTCATAGATGTGCAAATGTATGGGTGTGGCTGTGTTTCAATAAAACTTTATTTAAAAAACAGGTAGTAGGCTAGATTTATCAGCCTCTGCTCATAACATCGTAGGTAAAGACTCTGCACACTGAATAGCACCAGGTGGCTGTGTGTCAGTCTCTCCTGCCAGGCTGTGCCTTCCTTAAGGAAAGGTTGCTTTGTTTTTCTTTGAGTCTCTAGGACCAGATCTATGCTTTACCTCATTTAATTCTCTCAGCAATCCTGTAAGACGCTATTATACCCCTATTTACTAGATGAGAACACAGAGCACAGAGAGTTAAATAATTTAGTTGGTGAGTGGTGGAAGCAGGCTAGCTCCTGAGTTCATGTCTCAACCGTGACCCCACAGTAACTAGGACACGAAGTCCTCAGCATTGAAGCCAGTAATGCCATAATTTCCCACCCTGCATTTATGGGTCTGGATTTCAAGACCCAGAAACAGGACTTACTGTTCTCCCAAAGCAGCATTTATTGTGCATCTGTCCCTGTTAAATTCTACCATTAGGTTGGCACATCTCTCAGACCTGTTCAAATCTTTTTTGGATTTTGATACTTTTGTCTAATGTGCTCGCTCCCTCTATCTCCTGCTTTGGAACTGTCCACCCTTTTTTCTGGAGGTGCCCCAGCCGGAGATGACTGTTAAATTAATTTTGAATAAAGGCCTGGACAGAGATTGGGTTAGAAGTTGTGCTGGTTCTTAGGCTGTCTTGCCAAGCCCATTTCCCGTGGATTAAGTCCTAAATCCCTAAAGTTTAAAAACAAAAATCTGTTAACTTGGCACCTGGCAAACTGAAAGTCCTTGAAATTCTGGTCTAGGCCCCAAAACTTCTCATGGTCTGAGTCAACGGAAGCATGTTGGTTTGAATTTACTGAAGTATAAAATGCAGGCGGCAGAAACGGATGTGAGTGTTGTCCATTTCAGCTTTCACTATGCATTTCCTATGATCCAGGGTCTGTGCTAAATGTATTTTATATGCCCAGTTTCCTTTTATGGGGGAACCTCTGGGGTACGTGGCATGAGGCCCACTTCAGAGATAGGAAAACTGAGGCTCAGTAACTTACCTAAGTCACAATGGTATTGAGAAGCGAAGCCAGAATTCACACCTAAAACTCTCATTTCAGCTGCAGTCGACTAGTACTTGACCTGTTGAGCTTGACCTTTAAAAGTGCGTGGGGCGGGAGGGGGCTTAGATCTGCCGAATGTCTATGTACGCCCTGTGCTCTGCTGGCCTTATGGAGTTCAGGCTTTCTAACATCTCTACAAGACAGGAATTTTTCTTCCCATTTTATAGATTGGGGAATGGCTGTTCAGAGAAGTTGCACATTTCTCCCCAGGACACAGGACCGACAAATAGAGGAGCAACACCGAGTCCAGGGATACCTGACTGCAAAGACTGACTCTGCTTCCTGGAGTAGGGTTCTTGTTGCGCTTTGGAAGCACAGGGCATATTTTTAAAATAGACATATATGATCCCAGTGAATTCCTGATTTTGTTGAGAGTCAGGGGTGGGGATCATGCACCTGTATGTTTAAAAACTCCAGGAGATTCTGATATGTAACCAGGGTATGAGCAGAGCTCATTGGGTAAGGGTGGGTGCAGTTGACTAGGGAAACTGGTAGGTTCTTTTCTACATCCCAGGACTCTATTATTCCAGAGAATTACAGCAATAATTATTATGTTTAGGGTCAAGAAAAAGGATGAAAGAATATAAATGCTTATGTCAGAGATTTATAATTGCAGAGTTATAATGAGACACAATTTTTTTTTTTTTTTTAGACAGAGTCTCACTCCTTTGCCCGGGCTAGAGTGCCGTGACATAAGCCTAGCTCACAGCAATCTCAAACTCCTGGGCTCAAGCCATCCTTCTGCCTCAGCCTCCCGAGTAGCTGGGACTATAGGCATGTGCCACCATGCCTGGCTAATTTTATATATATGTATATATTTAGTTGGCCAATTTATTTCTAATTTTAGTAGAGACTGGGTCTTGCTCTTGCTCAGGCTGGTCTCAAACTCCTGACCTTGAGTGATCTGCCCGCCTTTGCCTCCCAGAGTGCTAGGATTACAGGCGAGAGCCACCACACCCGGCTGAGACACAAAGTTTGAAGCCAAGGAGGCATGGGGACCTGGAATTCTAGCAAGGTTGAGCGCAAGCTAAGCCAGCAGGCATTACTGTGCTCCTACTGTGTGTCTGACCTGGATCTGTTCCCAGGCTCCCATGAGGGTCAGAGAGAGAGGAGTGCAAAGGGCTGTGGGCCCCGAGGATGGCTGGCTGATGCTGCCTGGGCCACCTAGCAGAGGGGACAAGAGAGCAGGATCCAGCACTGTGCTAAGAGCTTCATGTGCCTTATTTCATTTAACTCTTTCCCCATACCCTGAATGTGTGTGTTTGAGGAAGTCCCTCTCTGGGCTTCAGCTCTTTCCTCTGTACAACAAGATCTTAAGACTGGATGGTCCCATTTGGGTGAGCAGGGTTAAACCTTTTTCATTTTAATTACCCTGTGTACCTTCCTGAATTAAAAAAAATGCAAAAGGAACCATATAAACATGTATCAGCTCATTCTTGACATCCCATCTGTTCTAAGATGGACAGTGAAGACTGTAGAGCACACTTATTTATTCTTCCTTGAGAATATTTATTGAGTGGGAATTCTGTAACGAGCACTGTGATGAATTTTGGCAAAGCAATCGTAAGTGATGACTCACAGGAGTGAGCATTTACTGTGTGCTTGCTGGGTGCCAGGCTCAGTGCTAATATATTTGCATATATGTATTAATGTTTAATCCATTTGAAACTCTTATGTCATTATCCCAAGTGTACGGATAAGGAAACAGACATGGAGTGGTTAAATGTCTTTCTTGAGATCACATAGCTGATGAGTGGCGGAGTGGAGGAGAATGAGGCAGCCTCGGTCCCTGACCTCAGGGAATGACACAGAGAGGAGCCTACAGGGTGACTAGGACCATAGAAGAGTAGAGGGAGTCCAGAGCAGGTGCCTCACCCAGACTTAGAGGCATGAAGGAAGACATTTTGGAGAGAGCCATAGATATGTAGAAAGTAATTATTAATCATCAGTACAATTTTGAGGGCTGGGGGTGGGGCAGAATGATCGGATCTGTCTTCCAGCAAGAGGGCACAGGATTGCCTTGGCAATGAGAAAATTCTCCAAGCATTAGAGGAGCAACAGAAAAGTTCGATGTGGCCTAAGATGTTGAGTTTGGGGGTGCATAAGAAGGCAGGGGCTGGTGAAGCAAGTAGGAACTAGGTGACAGTAAGGTTTTCAAGCCCTCCATTCAAATTTGCCCATAACCAGGGTTGAAAGAGTGGGCCATCTCTCACCTCACCCCGCTGGGACAGGAATCAGACCTTAATGTCCCCTGATTCTTCAAGGGCTATCAGTTCTCATTTCGTATCTGAAGCCCCTTCCAATTGTATTAACTTACTTTTAAATCGGTTCTGGGCCATTCTTAAAACATCAGACAAAAAAGAAAGAAAAAAAAAAAGGAAAGAAAAAAAGAAAATGCAATTCCAATAAAGTATCAAATTAGATGTGATTCAGAAGAGGGAATCCAAGACAACTGGATTTTATTTCACAAGGATAAAATAAATTGGCTTCTATAACAAAACAAGCCAGAGCCATTACTGAGTACAAGCCCCTTTTGTAGGAGCACTGAGCTATTGGGCCATAAACCTCGACTGCCTGGCAAGGGCCAGGAAGGAGACTTTCTGGATAGATGAATTGTCCATATAACTGAGGTATTAAGCACTTTGCACTTAACAAAATAGTCTATCCAATGGTCTAGTCTATCCTTTGCCATTAATCTGAGAGCAATGACTATCATTCAGTATTTTTTTAAAAAAGAAAGATACCCACTGTTCCTGCAATAGAAATTGCGCTATGATCTATCTTGGTTTGGAATGAATTCTTACATTCTTGGCTCCCGTGAAAAACACTCCACCTCTTCCGCTATAAAACACTAATTTTTGTCTGTCTTGTCTTATAGTTGTATATTTCATCTGTTTCCTTTAGGAGACTGTACATTCCTGAAAAACAATGATTGCGTCTTACTTTATTTTTCCTTATATCCGCTGTGGCCTAAAGCATCCTCAGAGGCCACTTAGTCAAACTTTTCGCTTCCCTGCCAAAAACCTAAGTGCTCTGAGTTAGTGGATGGAGCAGAAGGAAAACCCAGATCTCCTCATCCACAATCTTGTGAGCACCCTTGCTTATTAAGTCCTCAGTGTGCCTGCATCGGCACCCTCCTCCTAACCGTGTACGTTCTAGAAGACAGTGTGGGTCAGACTTCTTGTCGTAAAGTAGGTATAAAGACACTCCCAGCAAGAATAGGTGGTGCTTGTCTTGGAGTAAAACACCCAGGCTGATAATTACCTCTTTGGGTTGTGCAGCTATGGTTGTTTTCCTTGTTTTCCATCTAACACAGCGGTCCCCAACCTATGGTGAGTTGTACAATTATTTCACGATATATTACAATGTAATAATAATAGAAATAAAGTGCACGATAAACATGATATGCTTGAATCATTCCGAAACCATCCCCCTCCATCCCCGGTCTGTGAAAAAACTGTCTTCCATCAAAACGGTCCCTGGTGCCAAAAAGGTTGGGGGCCTCTGGTCTGGCATAGTGATTAAGTACGTGCAGCTGGGGTAGATGGACCAGCTCAGCCACTTAATAGCTGTGTGGCCTTCAGCAAGTTACTTGGGCTCTCTGAGCTTCTGTTTCCTTCTTGGCTAAAAGGGTTGACTGTGAGGATTTCATGAGATGAAGCATTTACGTGCTCTGCTCGATCTGTGTCTTGGGAGGTAGTGGCTCTGCATTGTCCAGATCACGTTCCGAACAGGCGAGATTGTCAGATTACCTAATTCCCGAATAGGTGAGGAGTCGCCCTATCCAAAGACGTGTCTGGAGTCTTGGGACATTATCTAATAAAGACCATCGTTCCTACACCAAGCTCTCTGCTTCCTCGTCTACCCTCAGGACATTGGGCTGAGCTGCGGCAGCAATTTCACACAAAGAGGACCCGGGATGACAACTTTTATTATCTAAACACATAACCTGAGGCTTCGGAATTGGTTCAGAGACAGGGGATTTGAAAGTAAGAAAAGATTTTGGAAAAATAAAAGTGACCATGGCTTATGGGTTTCTACGTAGATTTCAAAGCTTCATTATTCCATCTCGCTGGGCAACCTGATAGCAAAGCCACATTAATTTCCCAGAAGTCCCCTGACTCACACTGCTCTAACCTCCCTGTCCATTTGCAGTAAGCGTTGCTCGCTGAATAAAGGGCATAGAGTCAGGTCCCAACTCTGCTGCTTGCTTGCTGTGTGACCTCAGGATAATTACTTAACATCTCTGAGACTCGATTTCCTTATCTGTAATATAGGACTGGTCGTGTCTATGGCAACAGTGTATGAAAGAATCAGGAGAAAGCTGCTTCTTTTTTCCTTTTTCATAGAGGACAGTTCAGTTTATATTACCTTACATTAGTTCAAAAAAGAGATAAAAATGTCCCCCAAAGGAAAACAAAATTTCCATTTTCCAGAAAATTACAGATCATTGCAGGTTTTGTGGACAGAACACACTTGCGTTATCTAAGTGGCAGTAAATGGTGAACTCATCTTTGTTACAGAGAAATTTTTTCAGTTTTATACCTAAAAATATGAACACAGTGGGGCTAGCATATATATTTATATATCATGGCCCCTTCTCCAAGGAGCTTCCAAAACATTACAAACACAGTGAAATACTCTCTCATAAAATGTGGCCAGGCCTAGACATCCCTGGCACCCTTTATAGCCATTAAGATCCAGAGAGGTCGAATGACTTGCTAAGGTCACACAGCAAGTCTGGCTTAAACTCCAGGTCCACTGACTCAGTGGTGACCCACTGAAGCACTGTACCCTGTCCACCAGATAAAGAACCCCGTGTGAAACACTGATTGTTAAGAAAGCAAAATAGCTATTGAGCTACGGAAGTTGACATTTAGCTAGCCAGAAATCATTAATGTGGCCAGGTTTAAGGAGAGCTCTATTAAACTGTCCATCAAACGCTTTACTCTTAAATGGATTTATTGAGAAAGGGAAAAGACCAAGGTAGAGAGAGCACATTAGAGGTGGCTTTTTCTTTGTCTGGTGGAAGTTCATGGTGAGTGGCAGGGAGAGAGGATGTTCCTGGAGGAGAAGATTTTTAAGAGTAAAAAGGAGGAATTTCCTAGGTTGTCAGAGCCAGAGGGGACCCTGGATGGAGCACTGGCGATGAAACCTGCCAGCGTGTGTCATCAGACACGTTCCTTTACCCCTCTGAGCGTCAGAAAGATCTCGTGAGGATCCAGGGTGGTGATGCAGGTAAAACAGGGACCCTGGCTCACCAATCACTCCATGATTTTCTCACTATTTGACATAATTGTAGTTAGAGTTAGTGAAAAATAAAAGAAGGGAAAGGATTGAGTCCCAGAAGCCAAACCTAGGCAGACCCGGAGCAGCTAAGTCGAGCACGGTAACAGGAGAGGAGGGAGAAGGAGGAAAGAGCATAGTCCAAGTTCAGCGTCATCCGCAGAGAGGTCCAGAAATGGACTGTGAGTGTCTCCTTGGGAGTGCGGCCTAGAGATTCAGGAGGAGTAGGGGAGGGGGACAGCCACAGGTAGGGAGAGGCATTTAAAGTTTATTTTACAACAGGTATACAGATTCTAACTAACGCCCTTCCTGCACAGAGTGGCGGGAGGATAGAGTTGTGTCTCCCGCTATGTGTGCTAGCCCCCGTGACACGGGCCGGCCACTCATGAAAACAAAGCTCCAGCCTAGATTGCCCCCGTGGTCTTTGTTCTGAGCCACTGGCTGTAACCCAGTCCTCAGTATAGACATCCCTTCTGAAGCCAGCTCTTTGGGCCACACCCTTCATTCCTTAAATGTAGACTCAGCACTGGCAGGCTGGGGTGTGAGGTGCTTGCCACAGAGGTGCACGGGTAAGGCAAGTGTTGCAGCTTTGGCAGGAAACAGAAGAGCTTGTTTCCTTCCTCCCTCTCTCCCTCCCTTCCTCCCTCCCTCCCTCACTCCCTCCCTCCCTTTCTCCTTCCTTCCTTTATTTTTTTCTCTCTCCTTTCCTTTTTTCTTCTTTCTTCCTCCCTTTTTTCTTTCTTTCTTCCCCTTTTCTTTTTTGTTTCTCTCTTCCTACCTTTCTCTCTCCTCCCCACCCCCTTTCTTTCCTTCCATACTGACTGGCACAGAAGAATCAATAGTGCTTAGTCTCTTGCTTTGAGAGAGGACCTTCAAAAGGTGAGGGTCAAGTAGTGTATTGTGACACTGGAGGAGGTTCCCAAAGGATAGGGTAGTTGTATCTAGGTTAGGATGGGTTTTCTAGAGGAAATGGTACCTGTAGTTTATTTTTTATTTTTTTTTCCAAAATATTAAGGGGATATAGATATTTTCGATACCTGGCTTGAGTCAGGGGTATAAATGGGCCCATTGTGTTCACTGTACCTGTTGGGTGGGTTTTTGCCCTTTCCCTCCTCCCCCCAATTCCTGCTTAATTTCCAATGACTTTTAATTTCCTCTGTGTACATGTGTGCCCATCCGTTAGTTCCAATTTAATAGCAAGTGCATATGTTGTTTGTTTTTCCATTCTTGAGAAACTTTGCTTAGGATAATGGTCTCCAGTGCCTTCCAAATTGCTGAAAAAGGCATTAATTCATCCATTTTTATGGCTGAGTAGTACTCTGTGGTATACATATACCACATTTTGTTAATCCACTCATGAATTGATGAGGACCTCATTTGATCCCACAACTTTGCTATTGTGAATTGTGATGGAATAAACATTTGTGTGCAAGTGTTTTTTTGTTTTTTGTTGTTTTTTTTTTTTGATAAAATGACTTCTTTTCGCTTGAGTAAGCTCTCAAAGTGGGATTGCTAGATTGAATGGTAGGTCTACTTTTAGTTCTTTGAGAAATCTCCACACTGTTTTCCATAGTATTACTATGGAAATATGTATGTTTTGTATGGAAAACTATGTTTTCCATAGTATTTTAATACTAATTTGCAATCCCACCAACAGTGTATAAGTGTTCCTTTCTCTCTGCATTTGTACTGGCATCTATTGTTTTTGGATTTTTTTTTTTATTTCGGCATATTATGGGGGTACAGATTTTAAGGTTTCAACAAATGCCCTTTCCCTCATCCGGATATTTTAATAAAAGCCATTCTAACAGGAGTAAGGTGATATCTCATTTTTGTTTTAATTTGCATTTCCCTAATGATTAGTGATGTTGAGTATTTTTTCATATGTTTGTTGGCCATTTGTCTATCTTATTTTGAAAAACGTCTTTTCATTTATTTTGCCCACTTTTTAATGGGGTTGTTAATTTTTTTCTTGCTTACTTGAGTTCTTTTTAGATTCTAGATATTATCCCTTTATCACATGTGTAGATTGCAAATATTTTCTCCTATTCTGTAAGTTGTCTATTTGCTCCATTTCCTGTAGTTTTGATTCTCTGTAGATAAGAAGGTATCTTCCAGCTGCAAAGAATGACAGGCATTCTGAAAAAAGGGAGTTGTGCAGGCAAAGTCCTCAGAGTATGAAATAGCATGGCATATTAAGGACCAATGAGCTGGAGGACATGGTGGATTGCTGGAGAAATTGAAACCCCACGGGCTTGTGGTATAACGGCACTAGACTTACAGTCCGTTTCCACCACTCCCCAGCCCTGTGAGCTTGTGCAACTTACTTGATCTCTCCAAACCCCAGTTTTCTCATTCATGAAATGGGGGGAAATGATTTAATTTGGAATGTTATGAAATGGAATAAATGGCATGATAATTAAAACACATATAACTCTGCTTGCTTGTTCAATAAACGATAACTATTAGTATACTTATATTTATTCTCAGTGCCTAAAGGTTCAAAATTGAACCTGAGTCTGATATCCCGAAGTTCTTTCACCTTTAATGTCAATTCTTATCTATCAATACTGGTTGTCTGGAGCAGAGAATTTTGCTGAGATATCCTGTGAGTTTGTATATGAGATCAGCAGGAAGAAATGCTGCGATCAACTAGTAATGTCTGAACAGGGCAGCCATAGGAGGGACAGTAGGGAGCCAAGCATTGTCATGTGTTATGGGAGGAGACATGGAGGGGGTGTGAGGCTTGGATCAGCCCTTTGAGGATGGGGAAGTATGGGGCAGGTAGAAAGAAGGAGGGCAATCTCACACAGCGAAATTTGGGCGCCATCTTGTTGGCAATACAACATTCTATTCTGAGCCCTTGGCATCACAAGCCAAAGTGTTCTAAACTCATCTTTTGTCGACTTCCTACAAAACAAACATATGTCCTCTTCCTTGGCAATGCAGGGGCCTCTTGGGCAGAATCTGAATGAGGGGCAAAAGGTACTTGCTTCATTTACCAAACCCCCAGGTCTCTGGTAACTTTCCGGAATGCTAAGCTGTTTATTTTGGGAGTCTTTAAGCTTAGTCAGTTGGTATTTAGAGACAGCTAGAAATTTTGGATTTCACTCTCATTCCAATAGAAAAAAGGAAAACTTAAATGCCTTCCAAATACTGGTAAGTCAAACGAGGACAGCCTGGCTCCAATCTGGTCTCCCCTACCACCCCTTACCTCCTCCCATAAACTCACAGAGAAACACAGAATGGAAAAAAAAAAAAAGAAAAGAAAAAAAACACAACATAATAGATGCACTAAGCCACAAGTTAAAACTTCCTCTGGAGAATGCTAGACAACAAGACTCCCTCCACATTAGTTGATGCAAAAAAGCATCCATCAGTGTTTGTGAGTGTTCAAGTCAGAGCAGGAGGCTGAGAAAGCCACTAGCGTCAATGCATAGCTGGAAACGCCATAAGGGTGGCTCTCCTGTCCTTCATGTGCAGCTTTGACACAAGCCTTTAAAAAGCTTCCATTAGCAGTGTAATTGATCTTCTGATGAGAAACATTAAGAAATCCAGCAAAAAAAAAAAAATGTGATTACAATGTAGAGAAGTGGACACATATTAAGTAGCAGGCTTAAAGTTTGCAGTTACAGCCATTTATAAACCATGCTTCGATGCAACTTTCATTATTTCTTTGTAACTGTCCTTACCTCATGAGTCCCCATCTCTGCCAGGGGCAGGAAACATAATCTTGCACATGAAAATAACTCAGTAGCTTTCAGCTTTAAATGTGATTGATTTGGGATTTAAATGTAGGCGGGGTAAGATTCTTTCTATTTCCTTCCTTTTGCTCTTTTCCCCAAAGTGGAAGGGATGAACTCATTTCCAGTGGCCCTGTCTTTTATCAACCCGGTATTGGCAGAAGGGCATTTGGTCTTTGCGGAGCTCCAGGAGGTAGCTTGTCCCCTCGTGGGTTGTTGGCTTCTCTCTGGATGCATTGATTGCTGCTGGTGGCCTCCCACTGGCCTAAGGCAGTCAGACCCTCATACTTCCTCCCCTGCACCCTGGTGGAGTCTCTTCACCCTGTCCCTGACTCATCATCTGGTCATGTCCCTCAGCCATAGCTGCTGACCTGTGCAGAGTCCTCAGTTGCCAAATTACTGTTCCCCCTGCTCTGTGGTCCCCCAAGCTCACCTGGGTTCCAAGTGTTCCACCCTGCATAAACTGCATTACTGGCCCCAAGTTTTTGCCACTCCTGCTCTCTGTGCCCTTTGCATGTGACTTTGGGATTCTTTCCAGAAAGACAAGACATATCTGCTCCTCATTATCACTGACCCCCACCCCACTTGACTTTGAGCTCAGCCATGTGATTCACTTTGGCCAATAGAATGAGGCAAAAGCAATGGCATGCTGTTCCCAAGGGCCTTTTTTTAAAAATTTTTATTTATTTTTTATTTTTTTTGAGACAGAATCTCGCTTTGTTGCCCAGGCTAGAGTGAGTGCCGTGGCGTCAGCCTAGCTCACAGCAACCTCAAACTCCTGGGCTCAAGCGATCCTCCTGTCTCAGCCTCTCGAGTAGCTGGGACTACAGGCACGCGCCACCATGCCTGGCTAATTTTTTCTATATATATTAGTTGGCCAATTAATTCCTTTCTATTTATAGTAGAGACGGGGTCTCGCTCTTGCTCAGGCTGGTTTCGAACTCCTGACCTTGAGCAATCCGCCTGCCTCGGCCTCCCAGAGTGCTAGGATTACAGGTGTGAGCCACCTCGCCCAGCTGCCAAGGGCCTTTTTAGGTCTTCTCCATTTCTCCTTGCCATCCACACCTCTGCTGTCACCAAGAGAACATGCCTCAGCTTGCCCTCTGGTCCAAGGAAGGTAAGAGGTGCACAGAGCAGAACCATCCTAGCCAAGTCCAGCCTAAACAAATTGACCCCTAGCTGACTTGCAAAGCGATGAGCATAAAAGCTTACTGTAATATAGCATTGAGGTTTTGTGCCTGTTACGCAGCATTTTGGTGGCAGTAAGTAACTGATACACTCCTGCACCCAGAACTTAGGTCAGGGGGCTGGGAAACCGGGGGCCCTAAGATCTAGTATTTCTCTTCTAGCCATCCCATCAAACTTCCATCTCCTTTCTCAAGGGAGAGAAAGCTTCCCTTCAAGTACACTCTATTATTATTTTTGTTTCCCTTTCTATGGTTTACACTTTCAACTTGTTGCTCTGGGCCCCTCAGGTTTTGGGTCTTGATGAGTAAAGTCATGTTTATGGATATCAAAAAGTCATTTCCCCTCTTGCAAAAAGCCTAGTTTTGTATACTTTGGCTTTTCATTCTGCAATCTCAGTCATGTGGTTAAAAACAAATCCATTCAGAAAGGCAGATGACTTCAGTGTTCTTGGCCGTCTCTGTCTCCTTCTGAGGCCATTGTTTCAGAGAAGTACAGAATCTACTTTTCCAAATAGGCTAAAATATGGGAGATGCGTGCCACAAGTATGAGGAAGGTGCAAGGAGAACTCCCCACTTGCTATTTCAGACGAGTATCCCGCTACAGGTGTGAATACAGGTGGAGCCAGCATTAGCATCTCCATCGCTCCCACTTATTGAGCACTTCCTGCACGACTGCTAATGTGCCGAGCACTTTTTTTTGTGTGAAATATATATAATATAAAATTCATCATTTTTAACCATTTTTCACTGTGTAGTTCCGTGGCATTAAGTACACTCCCATTGTTACGCAACCATGGGAAGCACTTTTAAACATTTTTTCCATGTGTCACAGTGCCCTATGTGGCATTATTATTCTTCCTATCATGCAGATGGAGAAACTGAGGCTGAGAGAGGTTAAGGAATGTGCCAGGGTCACACAGCTATTGTCTGGCAAGTCGAGGAATCAAACCGGCATCATAGCATCTCTGGGCTGTGAGGGACCCTGGAGAACACCTAGTCCAGTTGCTTCCAGACTTATTTTTATAAACTGCTGAATCCTTTTCATAAATAAAATCTCATCTAGAAGCTTGTGGCTGAATGCATCCCCGGCCTCCATCCTCACTCCTCCCCGAATCCAGGCACTTTGCCCATGTCCCCTGGCAGTGCCCTTCCACCATGGGGTGGCCTGTCCCAACCCTTGATCCTGAGTTTGGCCACAGCCACGTGATGTGCCGGCAGGATGTTAGGGGAAGCAGCACGAGCAGAGGCTGGTGGAAACACCTGCACGGTCGGGCTTGCACTTCTGTGCCTCGGCCACTGCCATTTGAAGGACACGCCCGCCCAGCCCGCTGGCCCCAGCAGGAGGATGAGAGGCGTGTGGAGCAGATCCAGATGGCTCCAGCAAACCCAGCTGAGCCCCGTCGCCTCCACCCTACCGCCCCCGCCCCGTGACGATGAGTGACGTGTGGCCGAGATACAGACTGCCCAATCCAGGCCAGCTGAGCCATGCAGGCGTGGGAGGGACAGATGTTCGTTGTTGAAGTCCCTGAGGTTCTGTGGCATTTTATAAAACAGCAATTTTGTGGCAACAGTTAACTGATACAAACCTCTACCCCCAAAACAGTAAAAACGGAGATTCTCTCTCGTTGAAGCAAGGGGAGGAAAGCCAGGAATCTCAGCCCCTTGACCTCCCCCATCCTGCGTCTAACCCCGAGGCCATATACCAGGATCAGGGTTCCATGGAACACGGTTTGACAAACCATTGCTCCATTCCCCACCACCTGCCCAGTTCTCATTTCATTCTCTTCTTCCCTCCCTCTAATTAAATGTCTGGATTCTCTCTATAGCATCTCTGTCATGCTTTTTTAGCGTGAACACCCCCTTCACAAGGAACTCTCTCTCTTCTAAGACAGCCAGTTTCCCCTTCGGATAGCTCCGGCTGTCAGACAACGATTCTCGTTTCCTGGGAGAGCCCCGGGCTGCAGCAGAGGAAGGCGGCAGGACGATGGCCGGAAAGGGACGGTTTCTGATCCGGCTCCTACCAAAGAGATAGCCGGCGTCTTAGCTCTCAGAGTCTTCTCTTCCGGGCTGAGCGGGTTATGGCACTCACATCTCCTCCCAAGTAGGCTCAACCGTCCACTTTTCAAAATCAGGTATTGACCACAAGCTAGGAGTCAGGAACAGCGCCTAAGCACGTGTCAGCTGCGTCACGTTTAACTCTTTGAGGTAAGTGTTACTCTCAGTCTAATCTCGATAATAGGAGTATCTGAACCTTGGAGACGGCGAATAACTTGTCTCTGGTCTTGCAGCGGGCAAGTGGCGGAGGTGGCCTTTGAACTCGGGTTCGTCTGCTCTGACACGGGTGCTCCTAGGCACCACATAACAACAATAACAACAGCAGCAACACAACAACAACCATGCCTTGACCGTCAATATCCAACTTTTATCAGCTGCTTACTATGGGTTAAGCATTGTTCTAAGAGTGTTTGTGGACAAGTTTTAATCCTCACAAAAAATCTGGAAAGAAGCCAATTTCCCCCTCATTTTTAGAGATTAATAAGCTGTAACCTTTCCCCAACTTCAGCATTTTTGTGACATCACTGAGAGTGAATTCATTCCTGATGTGAAATAGTGAGCCCTCCGTCGTGGAAGGCGTTTGAGCAGTGGCGGGAAGAATGCTTGATAGGGTTGTCCTGGGCAGTAGGATCTACCAGTGACCACGGTGGCGTCTTCTTCACCTGACAGTCGTCCTCCCCACCCCCCGGCCCCACCCCCATCACTTCCACGTTCATGCATGAGAAGGAAGGAATTCCTTCCACTTGCTGGTTTCTACTGTAAGCCAGATACCAAACTAGATCTCCTGTCACCATCACCGTATCTCAAGCTCACTGCACCCTTCCCCACTAGAAGGGGGAAGGCAAGGGTCCCGCTTCTGTTCTTCCGCTCTGTCACCAGTGTACTCAGCAATCCCTCACTGAGTCAATGAATGATGCTCAGGCTGGCAGAGGCATGGCCATCTTCGAAGTCAGATATGTAGTGGATAAGAGCAGAGCTCTGAAGCCAGGCTCCCTGGGTTCAAACCCCAGCTCTGCCTGCCATTTATGAGCTCTGTGAAAGTCGACAAGTGATTAGCACCTCTGTGCTTCAGGTTTCAGGTTTAAAAGAGTGATCACAGACATGTTTACTGAGGAAGTCAAGCGTAGTGGTAAAAATGGAGATTCTGGAGACAGAATGCTCAGGTGCATATTTCAGCTCTTCCCTGACTCCTAAGGCATGCGGGAGAAAGCATGTATGACTCTATTTCTCCCAGGAAATGTTAGCAGGTGTAATAATCGCTCCTATCTCCTAGAACTGTTGTAGGAACTAAATGAGCCAAGCCTTGCAAAGAGCTCAGAACAAGCTCCAGCACGGAGTAAACATGGAAGATGCAAGGTCATTTGGCTAGTTAGCATGGTAGCCAAAATCTGAATCCAAGCTCACCTCTAAGTTCATTGCTCTTTAGAACACCCCACAGTTTTGAGGTATGCTCTTTGTTTGAGTTGCTTTCTTCCAGCACCTCTGAGAGAGCAGACCTTTCCCTCACACTATTTCTTCAACGGACATCTCGACATACTCAAAACATTTTCTACATTGCTAGAGACAAACATATTTTCCGCCCAGGGAGGAAGCGGAGCCCGCTTCTGGAAGGGAGTGAAAAGAGTCATCAAAAAGCAAAGACCAGCAAAGGAAGATGCAAAAATAATTAAAGTACAAAACGTGCTGCTGCCTGTGCAGGATTTCAATTTTGCAGCTGCCTGAGGGGAGAGGGGTGGCAGACATTCACTTTCTCACACTGATACACATTTGATAAAGTGTGATAAAGACTTAGAAAAATTGACAGATTAAATTGGAATAAGAGCTTGGGACGTTTGCATCCTGTAAGCAAGGAAGAGGAGTCAGTGTGCTCCCCAGGGGTTCCAGGCTGTCCCAGGCTCACACGCCAGGCAGCTGGGTGCTCGGGGTCCCGCGGGACAGCTGTCCCGCTCTGTGGCAGGGTCCAGGTTAGTGATGAAGAAGCAGAGTCCAGAGGGGATGAAAGCTTCCTGTGGCCAAAGGGTAAGTTACTAGGGTGGCAGAGCTGGGATTAGAACCCAGGTCTCTGGATCCCTGGTTCAGCTATCATTCATTCATTTATTCCGCCATCCAACCATTCATTTATTTAATCACTATGTATTGATGGGCCTCTGCTGGGCACCAGGCACTCGGTGTGACATGAACAGGATTGAGACCAGCAAGCAGTCTTTGTCCCACTGAGGACTGTCACTCTTCCCAGCCCTTCCCAATTCTCTGCCTCACGTGAGCACCAGGCCAGGTTGGCAGAGCTTGGCCGGGACTTTCGCTCCATGTCCTCATCTGCCAAGAGAGCCTCAACAGAGTCCTTTGCCCACACTCTTTTTATTCCCTTCCTGAGTACTGGGAGAAAGTAAGACTGGGCCTCCCCTCCCAGGGACCCCAGGCAACTTGTCTCAGGTTTGAGGAATGTCATGTCCCCTGGCGTTAATGAACTCGGGTTAAATTGGGGATTTGCAAAGGCCCAAGGGGCTGAATTTGAGGAGAAGCTGGGTGTTAACATCTCTGGCCGCCGCATCGTTCACTTGAACAACACATATTTATTGATTAGCTACTATATGCCAGGGCCTGTGCTGGGTGGGTGTGGATGTAATCCTTAGGAGCTCCCAGCCTGCTGGGAGAGGTGCTCTCAACAGACCATAGTAACCAGGTCGTAGGAAGGCAAAGGTGGTCTTATTATCTCAAGGGGAAGTTCAGAGCCCAACAGAGTAATATTTTTGGAGTCAGCTGAATTGAGTCTAAAATCCAGTTCTCTAATGAAGACCTGTGTGTCACCTGCTCTCTGTGAATCCCAGTTTCCTCTTCTATAAGATAAGGTGGCAATAATACGAACTGGGTGGGTGTAAGGAATCACATGAGATAAAGTTTGTGAAGCCCCTGGAACATGGTGGGCCTTCGTCAATATCAGTTTCTTTTCCCTTTCCCCCCCCTGGGCCTGCACTCCTTTCATGCCTGTGAACGGAACCAGGCCTTTCTCCAATCAGATGGCCAGCTCCTTAAGGGCAGGGTGAAGGGTCACTGCTGAACCTGCGACCTTGGGCATCTCATCTGCAGACTGAGGGTGGGCAAGCCTCCTTCCCAGGGCTGCTGTGGGTGCAGCCGGGCTGAGGGAGGCGAGTGAGGTGCCAGGGCCCGGCGTGTGAGGAGGTCTCACTGTCAGGGTCGCACCTGTGAGCGCAGGGTTGGCCTCTGCTCCGATGGTGGGCGCTGAGTCCATCCACCAGTGCAGAGCGGGGAGCCCAGGGCCAGGCACAAAGTCGGCGCTGTTTGAAAGGAATAGAAACCTGCTCCAGCTATTTCAAGGCAAAGGAGTTTGTTTTAAAAACATGTGGAGCTAAAATGGGAGAACAGGGGAATCATCATAAACCCAGGACCTCAGAATGGGGCAAGATCTCAGGAAGCCCGGAATGGAGGGAGGTGGGGGACACACGGTGGCTCCTGGAAGTCCTGCAGGAGTTCAGAGCTCCCCGAGTGCAGCCTTCCAGGCCCTGCACCACACGTCCCTTCCCTGCCTGCCTCTCCAGCCTCCCGTAGAGCCTGGCCTCATCAGACTGTGTCCTACCCTGTAGTCCCTGAGTGCCCCGCTCTTTCTGCCTCTGTGTTCCCTGCATGTGTCCCTTGGCTTGGACACGCTTGTCTCCTCTTGTCACCAGGAAAACCCCTGCCCGTTCTTCAGGATCTGGCTTCACTGTCATTTTATCCAAGAGCCTGTGACTTAAGCAGCCCGAGATTCTCTCTCAAAGCACCCTCTTCATAGCGGCATATTTACTTGGGGAACTGTTTGTTCAACATCTGCCAACTCCCGCTAGACTGTCAGTTCCACGATGCGAGGACTCTCTTATCTGTTTTGCCGTTTCCTGTGCCCCAGTGCCTGGCACAGTGCTTGGCAATGGGAGGCTCTCTGTAAATATTTATCGCATGAATGAAGAAGGGGCCGTTTCTTCACTCCGATGAGCTGCCACTCACAGGCCCCCAGCCCCACTGCATTCCGGAGCTGCGTTCCGCTGCCATTTGCTTCTCTCTGTTTCTAGAGGTTCTGAATTATTTTCCTCTAAACCGAACTTGCTCCTGGCCCCTCACAGCCCCTGACACCCCCACCCTCACCTTTCAGCTGCAGCTGCTAACACCAGCTGGCAGTCCTTTTATCTTTCTTAGTTCAAATTGCCTCGAGTGAAAATGTGAGTCCGGCTCACCTTGTTAGTCAAGATCACAGGATTGATTCCCTGATGGACAGCCAATCTATGGACCCGTTGCCTGTGAGGCAGGTGTCCAGGTGACCCTGCACTCTCCACCTAGTCACCAGCTTCATGTGACTATTAAACACTTGAGACGTGGCTAGCGCTATAGGTAGAAATGATATTTCTACATAGAGATTAAATCAAATGTGATTATAATGATTTTTCCTTGTCTTTTTTTTTTTTTTTACTTCTTTCATGTGTCTACTAGAAAATCTAAAATCACACACGTGGTTCACATTATATTTCCAATGGAAGGCGTCAAGGCGATCATTGCTGGGGTGGGGGTAGGGAATCGGATTACCTGGTCTAAGAAGGGGCCACCTGAGAGATGGGAGCTGTGGATCAGGAAACCTCCTTTAAAAGGGGGCATTGGATAACATTTGTTATATTTTGACTACTGCAATTATTATCAATTGAGTCAATTCACAATTATTCACTGCATATCTCAAAAGTACTAATAGTATCAGTCAAACATTTTATCCTATTATGTTAGCTACCTATTGCTGTGTAACAATAGGAAGACAAACCTGGTGTCCTACAGCAGTGTGCATTTATTATTCCGCTGTTTCCATGGGACGGGAGTCCAGGCCTGGCGTAGCTGAGTCCTTCCCCATAGGAGCTCCTGGGGCCGAAGTCCGGCTGTTTTCTGGGGCTGTCCTCTCGTCACGAGTCTCCCCTGGGTAGGTGCAGGGTGCTTGTGAGCTTGCTCGGTGTTGGCAGGTTTAGTTCCTTGCAGCTGTAGTACTGAGGACATAGCTTCTTGCCAGCTGCTGGCTGGTTCCTTGCCACATAGGCCTCCCAACACGGCCGCTTGCTTTGTCAAAGGCAGGAAGGAAGAGGATCTTCTGAGAAGACTGATATGACAATCTCGAGTAATGAATTGCAGAAATAACCTCCCATCATCTTTGCCATGTTGGTTAAGAGCAAGCCACAGGCCTTGCCCACATGAAGAGGAGGAGACACACAAGGGAGTGGACACCAGCAGGCGGTGTTTGGGGCCTTCTGGACATCTGCCACCACCGCTATCCCATGCTTATCGGGGGCTGGGAATGGAGACGCAGGCCTCCACACGCTGCAGGTACGGGGATGATAGTAAGGATCATTTGCTCTAATTACCCCGTGGGGAAATTGAGGTCCAGCGTCTTAGACCACTGAGGGGGCTATAACAAAATGCTATACACTGGGTAGCTTTTATTTCTCGCATTTCTGGAGATGAGAATGTCCAAGATCAAGGCATTGGCAGATTCAGTGTCTGGTGAGGGCCCCCTTTTTGATTCGCAGATGGCTGCTTCTAGCTGTGTCCTCACATGGTAGCAGGCGTCACTGAGCCCCCTGGGTGTGTTTTGTAAGGGCACTGATCTTGCTCATGAAGATTCTACCTGCATAACCTAATCAGCTGCCCCAAAGCCCTACCGCCTAATACCATCTCCTCAGGGTTAGGATTCTAACATATACATTTTTTGGGGGTGCAAAAACATTCAGACCATAGCACGCAGAGAGGGGAAGGGACTGCAGAGATGGCACAGTGCGTGTCAGCAGTGGGTCCGAATGTGAAACTCCACATTCCTCCCTCTTCCTCTACACCCCATCAGCTCCTACAGCAAGTGCTGGAACTGAAGGGAAGCAATGGGCTTTGTTCTTCACACAGAAAAGTCCACAAAATCCTGTAAACATTGGAAGAAAAGGTCAATGGCAGATCAACCCTCCTTAGAGCTGCGATCACTTTGAACGGGCCCCTCTCTCTGCTCGAGCATCTTGCGTCCGGCTCACTGGAAGAAGACAGGCAGAAATGCCCCGCTGTTTGGGCCATGCATGGCCCGAGGGCTTCCCGGGCAGGTTAAGGGCTGACTTGCAGAGGCCCCGCAGGATGTCTAGTTAGCCACACTTGGTTCTGCTTCCAATTTCACAGCTGTCTGGTTGGAGACACAGCATCTTTCTTGCTCCTGGAGACACCGCGGGGCAATGCTCAGCTCCGAGGTGTGTACACACAACCCTAAAAGGTGCAGAATGCCATCCTGGAATGCGAGAGCCTGGTAAGGCCTTCAGAGCTAACAAGAATATTGTCTATCTATTTATGTATTCATTTATTTACTTTTAAAAACAGTAATACTGCATTAAATGCCAAAAATATTCAATTTATGCTTATTTGAAAAGGTATGGGACTTCTCAACACTTTTTTGTATCATTATCCTTTCCCCTGCAAAATACAGTTTATTCATAATAGAGACTTATCTTTGTATAATAAAATTTCCTTTTAAAAATATCTTTGTTGAACTATAATTGACATATGAAAACTGCACATATTTAATGTATATACTTTGATGAGTTCGAACATATGCATACACCCATAAAACTGTCACCACAATCAAGGTAACAGACATATCCAACACCTCTGGAAGTTTTCCTGTGCGCTTTTGTTTATTTTTGTTTTGTGGTAAGAGCACTTAACATGAAGTCTACCCTCCTAAAAATCTTTAAGTGCACCATTCACTATTATTAACTATAGGCACCATTTTGTACAGCAGTTCTCTAGGATTCACTCATCCTGCATAACTGAAACTTTATACCCACTGAAAGCCACTCCCCATTTCCACCGATGAGAGGTGACCCCGTGTGTACAGAGCACGGGGGAGGGGTACAACTCACTGCATCACCACAAACCCTTTATTTTGGATGAGAAAGCTGAGCCTTAAGGATGAGCTAAATGACTTGCAGAACCAGGTCTGAAGTCCATACCTTTAGGGTTGACCCCTCTATCCCCCATCCCACCAACTTTTGCAGGAGAATTCTGAACATCTAGTAACAATGATAGTAGTAGCTTGTAATGCATGGTTTAGCACATGTTGTTTTACACACTTCACGCGGACTAACTCATTTAATCCTCACCATTGTCCTGACAGGTAGAAATGATTGTCACCGCCATTTCACAGAGAGGGAACTGAGGCTCAGAGAGGTTAAAGAACTTGTCAAGGTCACACAGCTTATGGGTAGGGGAGGAGGAATTTGAACAGACCCCATAGATTTAACCACTCTGCATACAGGCCCAGCATGGCAGGATCTCAGCAGTGCCCCGCCCTTTTCATTTTTCCCTATGGGGAAACTGAGGCCTGGAAAAGCACAGCAGCTGGACTGAACCTGGAACTCAGACACCCTGTTTCCCAGGCCAGTGGGCCTTCCCTCCGCCAGCTTGTCCCTTTGGAGCTAATGGCTTTTAAACATCCCTGGGTTTCCTGCCCCTCCACAGGAAGGACGCAGGATAATTAAAATCTCTCTTTCCAATCCTTCTCTCCCTTTCAACACTTTGTAAACTATTTTTTTTTTTGTTCTATCTTTTTAGCCTTTTCCAGCAACTCATTTGGATAAGATCTGGGACCCAGGGGTTTCTCTGATGAGCAACATCACAACCCAGTCCCTTTCCCACGGGAAGCCGAGGAAGGGGACAGGGAACGTTTCCCATTAAATTGGCCTCCTGCAATCTCCGGAGTTTAATCTTAACTTGAAAGTGGTTTTGATCAGCTTTCAGGCTGCTCCCTCCTTCCGGCCCACCCCTGTTTTGGGACCCAGCACCCTTTCTCTCCCCTGCATTCAAAGTTGTGTGTGATTGGGGCAGGGGGGGCGCGGTGGAATCAGTGGCCGCTCTTTTATCTCCGTCTTCCAGCTGCCTTTCTCACTAGACGGCAGTGCTAACCTCAGCTCCTTTTCTAGAAGCTTAGGTTCCGCTGTTATATTGAGATCTGACCTGGTGTCTGCATTTCAAAAGCGTTTTCTGTCCACTGCCCTCAGAAGCATCCTCCTTCTTCCTCCCCTCTCCTTCCTCCCTCCGCCCTCCTCCTCCTCATTGCCCTCCCACCCTGACCTTGCCTTCTCCTCTCTGCTCTTATACCTTTTTTTCCGGTGACTGTTTCTGTACTGTCTTTTTACGCCTTGGAAGGAATCACTTACACAGTCTCCCTGCCAAGCAAAGCAAGGTCTGATATCCTTCTAAATGATCCAGGATTTGCAGGGAAAATAATGTCTCAGTGTTCCGAAGCCTTCATTATATATGCATTTGGCGGAATGCAGGTTTACAGAGAGGGGGAGTCCGTTTGCTTACTCCATAAATGGATTCCTGGCGAGGCAACATCCATCCAGATTGAAGGTCCCCTCAGGTCCTCTACTCCCCAGAGGAGCTGGGAGCCACTATTGTTCCAAATAAATCAAATGTACATTCATAACTGTGGGGTAGAAAGACTCTGGACTGGGAAAAACTAGCCATGTTTTTGTTACCAGATCTAGGTGTGAGGGTTGGTCTCGCCAGCTCCTTGCTGTGTGACCTTGGGCAGGTTCCTAACCTTTCTGAACTTCAGCTTTCTTACTAGCATAGTGGGGATAATAGTACATACTTTCCAGGTTTGTCCTGGGAATTACATGAGATGAGGCTTAAAAGTTTTAGTGGACCATGGAAAGTGCTCAATAAATATCAGTTCTTTTTCCCTTTCCTTGGGATCAATCCCAAGGAAGAAATTTTGAGCTTTGGAACCCAACGCTCTGGCTCCTATCTTGAGAGATAACTGTGCAATTCTGGGAAGACAATGCCTGGGGCTACTGTTTTGAGACTTTGTTTTTTTGTCTGTAAAATAAGGATAATTCTAGCTCTGGTTGCGGTGATGACTCAATTGCGATATAATCAGTGCACTGTAAGAACAAATCTATTTCAAACAATCGTGTCATGTTAAAGAAAACATGTCTAGAGTGCTTCCCAAGTTTTAAAACATTTTCATGAACCAATCTTACTTTCTCTAAGCACCAGAGGAAAACCCATTTTCAAGGCTTCTGGTAATTATAAACCATTTTATAATTATAAACCAAAAGCAGGCCCCCTAGACATTTCTGCTCTGCCATGCCAAGTGAGTCAAATCCTGGCTATTGTATATTTTGAAAAGCAATCCTCCACCTTGCTCTAGAATGCTTTATTGTGCAACAGTTTCACTAATTCAAATCTTCCTTCATACATTCATATACACATGTATACATAGACACATGCAACTCGAAATTTTTGCGAGAGAAAAATGGGAAAGTCATGCTTATTTTTCACACAAGTATCCTTAGAGCAGGAAAGACAGCAGAGGATGTCTATACCCGTCACTCAAGTTTCCATCCGCAGGTGGATGTTTGAAATTCTGCCATCATTTAGCTTACGTCTTGGAATCTCTGTATGAACACAGGTGCCATTGGGAACCTACGCTGCTGTTAGTCATTCATGCCTTATTTATGCATGGACTGAAAGAAAGGTCAGTTGCAATGAGAGACGTTGATAGTGAGGGCAGAGGGTACTTTTGGGAGCAGAGGAGGAAATAGTACCAAGAATAGGAAAATGACTTTCGAAGCTTAATGCTTCTGAAGCTTCATTGATGTTTGCTGAGATCGTCTTCCCACTCCCTTCACTGCATTGGTCCGAGACCCTGCTCTCCTTCCCCTGGATGGCTGAAGCATTGCCATTACTGCCCTCTTTGCCTCCAGAATCAACTGTGCCATCACCAGCATGGTCTTCCGAAAACCCAAATCAGATTAGGAGAGATGAGAACCACTTCTATCTTTGGCATTGGCTGGACGATGCGTGATCTCTCAGGCCCCTCCATCTCTGATAAACTGGGAGTCTAGGATCTTGGCATCCTTTGGGGTGGGCACCATTCACTGTCATCTCCTCCTGATGTAGGAGAAAGCAGGGGAGTCTCCTTTGGGTCCCAGCCATTGGCCACTGCTGTGCCGCCTCAATTTCCTGTGGTTCGGAAGGCTCCTACCTGTAGCTCCCGGCGGCCACCTGGGGTTCTCCGTCTCCTTCAGACCTGCTGACTGAGCCCGGGAGAGTGTGGATTTGCCGTGAAATCTGTCTCCGTCACCTCCCGTGACTGCTGGGTCCATTTGTGTGTGGGAGGGGTGAGAACCTTTGCCTCTGTCTATTCAGTGCTGCATATTTTAGAGGGAAAAACAGGAACAGGTGGATGATTAAATAAACATGTCACTGGTGGTCAAGGTAACACAAGGAAAAATTTAGTATCTATTGGGACCCATTAAAGAGCTCTCAATTCACAGTCAAGATCACTGCTCCTCGCTGGGCCTCATAGTTGATGTCTTTTCTTTAAAGTGTGGATTGGAGGATGGGTTGATGTGATAAACTTTAAACCTAAACTCTGTGCCTCGCTAAATCCCCAATACACTCTATTTCACAGATTGGCTTTTTTCCCTCCCTCACATTTTAACATTTCTGAAATTGATTTGCATCTTACAATCAATGGCATGTCATAGTTTAATTGGCAGCATTTTTTCTTTGTTGCTGATGCATAACATCACAGTGTGTCATGAAGCTGATGGCATCCGAAATCTGATGAATTCTGTCTCATCCATTATTCTCTCCTCTTGTGACCATGGGAACCCAGTGAAGTACCAGGTCTGGGAGCAGTAGTGTGGTCTGTTTGCACCACTTCCCAAATGAAGCCATGTGGTTTCAACCATTAGGATTAGATTTAGCTGGCTATAGAAGAAGCCCCCACATAATAGTGACTTTAGAAAAATCATTTATTTCTTCCTCACATGCAAGAATGCCAGAGGTGGCAAGTCAGGGTGGGTATGGCAGGCTTGAGACACTCAGACTTCCAGCCTTCCATTATAAGTCAGCTTCCTTATCCCAATGCATGGCTTTTGTGCTCGAGGTCACTGTTAGCCCCAGATGGTGGGTGGGGCTTCAGCTTTTCATGGGCAGGCAGCAGGAAGGAAGAAAGGGAGAAGGACACAAAGGATCCACCTTCATTGACTCAGTCTTCTTTAAAAGGTCTTCTTGGAATTCTCCCACAAAACTCTGCTCACTGTCTAGAACTTGGTGACATGATCCACCCTAGTTGAAAGGGAGGCTTGGAAATACAATATCTTTGCTTGATACTTTGCTGTGTCTAATAAAATTAAGGTCTGCTACTAAGGAGAAAAAAATGACAGAGCTACTGGGTAGGCACCCAGCAGTCTCTGCCATGTCAGCGAGGTGCAGAGACCACAAATCTGGGCTCATGGAGACAATGTATCTAATTTCCTCACTGGGACTCAGTATTCTCATAGACATAGTGTGGTTAACAATGTTTCTATATAATAGAAATATTTTTCTTGCAAATTATATGAGATGTAGTTATGAAAGAGCATCTTTAATAAAAGGTATCCTCTATAATTATGGGATTTGCTTATTTTTTTAGTTTATCAAGAAAATCTTTAAGATGGTAAAGACCATCATGCACAGCTTGGCTTCTCACTCTGCTGATCTTCATTTGCTCACTTTTTTCCTCAAACATGAAAAGAGGCTTCCAGGTCTTTTAATCCTTGTCCAGCCTGGATGAGAATCAAATGCTCTGGGTTTACAGGCATTTATGTCTGTAACCATGAAGCTGTCCTTGTTTCTGCTCGGGTACCTGGATACCTTTAGACTGTTCTCCTTGCACTCTCATTGCCATCCCTCATTCTGCAGCTTGATGCCCTTCCTTCCCTTCTGCTAGTGACAGATACTGGACACTCAGTGGGCTCTAGAGGATGGGCTGACGTTTTTATCTTACGAATGTGGAGGTGATTTTGAGGTCAGGGGAGGTGTTGCAAGAGTCAGGCCACCTGAGTTTAAATCCATTGTTGACTTCCATATCCACACAACTTCAGAGAGATCACACCCCATCACCCCATCTTGCAGTTTCTTTTTGAGGAACGTAGGCACCCCTGGGAATATTGAAATTCGCTGTACAAAGACATGAGGATGAAATAGATAGTGTATGTATAAAGGCCCAGTACAAGCTCCAACCCAGAGTAGATGCGATTTATTACCTCTTTCATGGAGAATCCTGCTATGTGAAAGCCAGGAGAAAACTTAGAAATCATTGGCTCCTTCTTCCTCTTTTTATAAAGAGAAATGAAGGCCAGAGCGTGGGGAGTACCTTGCCTGGGGCCACAAAGCTGGTGTGAGTATCACAGCTCTCAGTCTAATCTGCATCTTCTTTGGAATCACAAATGCCAACGATCACCCGCATCCCAACTCTGAACACCAGCAAGCACGCAAATTTATATCTTTAAGTTTTGCATTAGAAATTAAACGCTTAGGTTAGAAAAGAGGATGAGCACCTTTTCAGCACATGGCTGTGTCTGACACTGGGAAGCTGGTCCTGGTGGCTGGTTCCATTTGTCTCTCTCACAGCATTTGAAGCAATCTTTAGTGGTGACAGGCGCTACAGAGCGCCCATGACACCAGCCTGACCCTTGGACTGGTGGGGTCAGGGTGGAGTTGTCCCCTGACAAGAGTCAGAACAAAGCAGACGTTCCTCGGACTTGGCTGTCCACAGGGTGCCAACAGCTGCCACTGTCGGGAAGCACTGGGCTGGCGGCTGATAATGGGATGAAGCCGTGTGACAGCCGTGGCTCTTGCCAGGGGCCCGGGCTTGGAAATGCCTGTGAGAACAGTCAGATTCCCTGGGATGCTGCTGCTGTGAGACAGGTATGCCCTGCTCGATGTCTAAAGTCCACAAACGTATAGATAGTGTTGGCTGATGAACGTCCAGCACTGGCTAATGGCCATCATTGCTGCTCAGATCCCCCTTCCAGAAAGAACTTGTGGCCCAGCTACAAGGTTGGGTGGCAGCATTCAATGATAGATCCTTTGGGCTCACCTCAACTTGGAGCTGAGGTTATGTTCTTCTTGGGGCAGCCGCTGTTTTTCAAATGGTATTTTTCTCTTTCCCATTATTTAATCAGTCCTGCAGACATTTGCTAGCTCCTGTTAGGTGTGTGATATAACAAAAGAAAGCAAAGGTGGGAATCAAAAGTATTCTTATCAGAGAAAGAAACGTGTGGAAGGTCAGGGAGTAAGGAGATGAAGATGAGGATGTCACAGCCCCACCCTCAGTGAGCCTAACGTGTGTAACATACAAAGAGGGGTGCTGAGGACAGGTGTCTGCTCATGGCAGTGAAGCAAGGAGGAGGCAGCAGAGGGAAGAGGTCAGGTTTCACGAAAGTGTTGGCATTGGTTTTGGACTCTAAAGTACAGACTGTGTACACTGGAAGTGGGGGCGACGTGGTTGGCAACCAAGGACCAGGCGTCTGTATGAAGAAGAGCAAGAAGGCAGGAGAGTATGCCCGGGGCTTGGGGAGCAGTGACTTGTTCACTTGGTTGCTTTGCCTGGAGCCAAGGGGACCCTGCCTATCTCTCCAGCTTGCTCAGCCCCCTCTTATCCTCGCTGCTTTCCTCCAGCTCATTAGCTTTCAATTCCTTCTTGTCCCAGGATAATCTCCACTTTTGGATCCCACACATGCTAATAATCCCTATGCCTAGAACCTTCCCTTCTCCCTCCACTGCTTATCTAGCTAATTGCAACTTGATTGTCTCGAGGGGGTAGTGGGGACAAGGGAAATATACATAACCTCAGCATTTGTACCCCTCTAATATGCTGGAAAAAAGAAAAAAAATAAATGTCGCTTTTTTTGGGGAAAGTCCTCCCAACCCTCCAGCCTGTGGCCTAACCCCATGTTAGACATGCTAATCACACTTTATAACTAATTATTGTCATGCTCATCATACATGTGTAATAAATCTTTGATCTCTGATTTTCTTGCTATGTACTGTGCTCCATGAGGTCAGAGAGGGCATCTCTAGTGTTCATCATCACTGTGTCTACAGTGCCCAGCATGGACCCTGGGACATAGTAGGCACTCAATTATTATTAGTTGAGGGAATGAACAATAAAGGTAACATTGGACAGGTAGGTGGGTAACAACTCTGGAACCTTCATAAAAGCTGGGTCAAAGATATTATGTTTTATTATTAGGCAATGGGGAACTTCGTACTTATTCATAAAATCATAGTCCTGCAAACCTCCTTGGTAAGCATTAACAATATTTTATATCTCTATATACATTGTCACGTTGTCCTTTTAGTGATCTGTTAGGAACATTTAGGGCATTCATTTTATTCCCTTGAGGATAAGTCTGAAGCACAGGGAGGTTGAGTGGGGCAACAAGGTCACCTGGCTAAGCTTATGGCAGAGTCCACTTAACTCCAGGTCTAACGACTCCTCATCCTTACTCTCTCTTCCCTATTGTGCTGATGCTCTTTCTTGGAAGAAAGAACATCTTGTACACTTGAAATAATCAAGAAGCCATACAAGACAATAATTATGGATGAAAATATTTGTACATGCTCAGGGACCCACAGCACAGGGCAGACCAAAATTACTAAGAGGAACGCTGATGGCTTTGCAGAAGGAGTTGTTACCAGGGCCAGTCAGTCCTACGCCAAATAATGGTTATCCATTTGCATGCTTATATGTGGAGAGTCAGCGAAAAGAAGGTGGCAATTTATGTCCTTACAAATAATTTTAGGGAGAGTCTTCCTAACTCCTCCTGCTGCTATGTTTCCACTCCTTACCTCTTTGGTCATTTCATTTTCTTTGTGAGACTCAACACAGAGCTGTCCCTTCCTAATGAAAGTGAAAGGCTGCTGTTTGCATATGCTAGATCTATTTTCTAAGCATCTTTTGAAATCTCTAAGTCCATCCAGAGGCAGATGGTTGTGGTGTCCAGGCATGCTTTTTGTTAAGAGGAATGAGCTGCATGGATGTCAATTCCTTTGTGTTCAGCATGGGAATGGAACACAGGACAGAGATGCCAAAGTTGGCTCATCATCAGAATTACTTGGGGGTGGTATTTAGAATTCAGGGCCTCATCCTTAGGGACTTAGCTCCTATAGGACTTAGCTCCCATAGGACTTAGCTCCTATAGGACTGCGGGACAGGGTACTGGGAATCTATTTGTAAACCCCCTTCCCCAAGTGATTCTGATGATAGCCAAATTTGAGCCCCTAGGTATATGAAAAAGAGCACTGCCATAGGGTTTTTTTTTTTGTCAGATATGTCAACGTATAAAATATGGTAAGTAAGATTTAATTCAGTGGGTAAGATTTAATCCACATAGGAAGGCTGATTCAACATTTGAAAATCCACCAATGTAATCTACTACATCAACAAAGTAATGAATAAAAAGCCTATGATCATATCAATGGACATGGAGAAAAGCATTTGAAAAAATCCAAAACTCATTCATAATAAAAAATTTCAATAAACTAGGAAAGGAAGAAAATATCCTTAACTTGATAAAAATCATGTACAAAGAACCTACAGCTAACATGACACTTAATGGAAATGGACCAAATGCTTTTCTGACAAATTAGGAACAAGGCCAGTGCACTAAGATAAGAAAACAAATATAATATTTCAACATAACTAAGAGAGTAAATTTCAAATATTTCACTACAAAAATGATAAGTAAGGTGATAGATATGTTAATTAGATTGATTTAATCATTTCACATTGTATACATGTTAAAACATTACATTGTACCCCATAAATGTATACAATTATGATTTGTCAATTAAATATAATAATAAAAAACATGCAAGTAGAAATAAATAAATGAAATGGGCCCTATTTGCAGAATATATGATTACCTACTTATGATTACCTACTCCAAGGAATCTGCAAAAACAAAAGCAGAAAACAAACCCAAAACATAAAACACTAATGAGTAAGTTTAGTAAGGTTATCAGATACAAGTTTAACACACAAAATCAGTTGCATTATAATATATTAACAACACACAAAAACTAAAATTAAAATAAAACACCATTTAGAATCATGTCAAAGAAGATGAAATATTACATATACTTTTAGAAAAATGTGTATAGGATCTCTATGCTGAAAAATATAGGACACTAACAAAATAAATCCAAGACAACCTAAATAAGTGAGTAATACTGTGTCATGAACTAGTATGAGTCAACATAATAAAGATATCAATTCCCCCCAAATTGATCTATAGGGTTAATACAATTCCTATAAAAATCTCAGGAAGGTGTTTTGTAGACAAAATCTTATTCTAAAATGTATATTAAAAGGCACAGGCCCTAGAATAGCCCAAACAATCTTGACAAAGAAGAATAAAGTGAGAGGTATTGGTTTACCCAATATTAAAGCTTACTATACAGCCACAGCAATCAAGACAGTGGGATATTGGCAGAGGGATAGACACATAGATCAATGGGACAGAATAGAGAACTGAGAAATAGCTGTATAAAAGCATGGCAAACTACCTTTTCACCAAGTTGCAAAATTAACTTAATGGAGGAAGAATAACTTCTCCATAATTCATGCTGGAACAATTGGATATACATAGGCAATAAATAAATAAAGCTCATACCTTACAAAAATTGCCTCAAAATGGATCACAGACAAATGTAAAATATAAAACTATAAAACTTTTAGAAAAAATAGGAGAAAATGTTCAGGATTTAGGGCTAGGGCAAAATTCTTAGACTTGACACCAAAAGCATAATTCATAAAAAGAAGAAAATGATATACTAGAACTCATCAAAATGAGGGCGGGTCTATACATACATAATGAGTGAGATGTGCACCATCTGGGGGATGGTCATGCTGGAAACTCAGACTTGTAGGGGGAGGGGGGAAAGGGCATTTATTGAAACCTTAAAATCTGTACCCCTATAATATGCCAAAATAAAAAAAAAAACTTATTCTCTGTAAAAGTCTCTATGAGGAGTATGAAAAGATGAACTACAGAATAAGGTCAAATATTTGCAAACCACACATCTGATAAAGAACATGCATCTAGAAAATATATGTGTAATATATATAGTATATTATTATGTCTTAATCTGTAATATATATTTATATATTGTAATATATGTTTATATATGCATTTTAAACTCTCAAAATTCAACAGTGAAAAAGGAAACAGTCCAATTAGAAAATGGGTAAAAGATAGGAAAATACATTTCTTTAAAGAGGACATACAAATGGCAAACAAACACATGAAAGGATATTTAATATCATTAGCCATGAGATAAATGTCAGTTGAAATCAAAATGAGATATCACCACACAACTACCAGAATGGGTAAAATAAAGCACAGTGGCAACACAAAATACTGGCAAGAATGCAGAGAAACTAAATTGCTCATACAGATGACTCAGCAAATGTCTTACTGAGATCTTGGAAATGATGGAGGTATAGACACATGAACCTGTACAGGCAATAAAATCAAAATCGTATGGATAGAGTTTAACACACACACACACACACACACACACACAGACGTATAGATAAGATCAGGGAAATCAGAATAAGATCAGTGGGCGGTGTCAATGTCAGTATCTTGGTTGTGATGTTACACTACAGTTCTGGAAAATGTTACCACTGGTGGGAAATCAGCAAAGGTATAAGGTATAAAACTAATATCTCTGTATTAGTTTTCACAACTGCATGTGAGCCTACAGTGATCTCAATAAATATTTCAGTTCAAAACATAGAGTATCTAGTTTTTGTTTTCCTGGCCCCCGCCAATGCATAGCCTTAGGATAAAGTCAACATTGTAGAACGTGGTGCAGAAAGATGCAAAATAATTCAGGTCCATCGTGGCCTTGCTGAATCCTGGATCAAAACGACTCTGAGGTTAATTCTATCTCTGTCCTTCCCGGTCACATAGGCCAGTGCATTGTCTTATTGTTTAAGGAACGTGGACTACTAAGAGGTTATCCTTTCCCACTACTGGGAAAGTTCTTATTCATGACTCTGGAAGGAGAACCGAAGATAAAATTTATGGAACTCCCTGTTGGGAGGCAGAGATAATGTAGCAGAAGTATAATACATAGTAGATGAGTTAAGATAGAAACTCTGCAATAGCTGCATGACTTTGGTCAAGTTACTCATCTTTTCTGAAGAGGCTTCTGATATTCGTATAGTTTTTGTGGAAAGGCTCCACGCATGCAACAAATGTCTACTGAGTGTCCTGTCTAGGTTTTTTAACAGCAAGTGAAATGGACAATGTTCCTACCTCATGGAGGTTGCATCCTTCTAACACAGGAAGGCAAACACTAAATACATAACCAATTAAATATATAATACATCAGAGGGCGATATGTGCAAAAAAGTGTGTAGTGGGGGTGGGTGGGAAGGGTGGAGGCTGATGTTCTATTGTGTGGTCAGTGAAAGTGTGAACTATAACAAGGCATTTGAAGAAAGTGAGTAACTGAGCCATGTGGCTGTCTGGACAAGAGCCTCCCAAGCAAGGAGAAGAGAGAATGGTTAGCCTCTTTGGACATATGTTTATAGAGCTGTGAAAAATGGACCCGTTAATCTCTTAGGGAATCCTTATCCTCTGGTTGTTTGAAATATTATATCAACTTGATGTCTAGTAAGAAACGAACATTTTTATTAAAACTCAGGTCACTTTTCAGTCACCTGAGTTGATTTCATGTGAACAACCTGAATGTGACCTCTGTCCCTGGTAGGTGGAGAAAATATGCGTAATTCCCTATCGAGGGCAATGAGCTCAGGTGTTGGTTTCTCTTCTTTTTTCCATCTCAGGAGAGTGGCAGGCAGGAGAAAAAAAAATAAGTGGGTGTTAGCGGACATTAGCTTAGAGGTGTCTGTGCCCAGTGTTCTCACCCATCAATAAGTTATAATTGCAAGGTTAACTTCACAAGGTTGTAGATGTGTGAATTAAGTGAGGAAATGGAGGAAAAGTCACTCTATAAACTTTGATATATTTAGTTTCAGGTCAATGAGATCATTCCCATGGCTTGGTGGTCTAAAACCTTCTGCTGGAGGTAGGGACATGGCGTGAAAACCATGGGCTGTAACATCCAGGAAAAACTGTATATAGACTTTATTTTGTATCCAGTTTCAGCATAGGCCATAGACTCTCTGAAACCCATGTAATGAAGCTAAGATTAAGGACCTCTATTAAAGCATTAGGTTTACATTTTTAAAAATAAAATAACACACAGTTTATTATGGGCATAAGGTGGGGACAGGAACATAAAAGGACTTTGTAAGTTGCAAAATTGTGTAGTTAAAGGAATTGACGGAAGGGCAAAAAAGATAAAAAAGAAAAAAAAAACAAAATTGTGTATTGACATGGGTTATTATTAAATGTTTATGAGGAAAAATTTGTGTACAGGCTTGTGTGCATTCATGCTTTCATCCGATCCTGTGATTGCTGTGACCATGAAGGAGCAGTCTGTATTTCTTGTGAAACAACATGCATGAGTACATTGGCGATCCTTGGTGGGCATATCTTGTCATTCATGTGTGTGTGCGAGTTTGTGCAGGCTTGAGTGTGCAGCTGTGTCCACATGCCTTTGTCAGGATGCGTTGGATCCTTTTGGATCAATGCACCATATAGAGCAGGAACCAGCATCCTGCAAGGCTATCTGTAAAACCCTTTTGCAGGCAGATGGTAGCACAGTCTGAAAAACATTGACCATGTTCAGAATCATGTCTGCTGATCTTCTGCAAGTTTTAAAGAGAAAAGGAAAACATAATCCTCTCTTTGGTCTTTAGTTGTTTTCACTTCCTTTATTCCTTCTAGTGATGAGAGCCAGAAATGAGGAAAAGAAAGTTTCCATCAGGAAAGAAATTCCCTCTGCTTCCCTGGATTTTTCAGGAAGAAGGTACAGAACACGGTGGCAAGAATTTGAATTTGGGAGTTAAAATATTCTAGTTCTAATCCCTTCTGCACCATGAGTGGCTGACTCATCTTGGACAGGTCATTGAAGCTTCCCAAGCTACAAATTGCTTATCACTAGGCTGAGGTTAATACCTGTTTTACCAGGTTTTTGCATCATTGAGAGTATCATACGAGGTAACACATGCAATAATTTGCATAGAACAAACACATTTATTTTATAAAAGAGTAACATTTCATGCCTAGTCGACAAATTTAAAATACTTGAGAGTTAAATAGTGCTTCCTTTTCTGTGGCGGGCTTTCTAGATTAACGCTGAAAAGGAACTGGGAAAACCATCATTATGTATTTATTTAAAACGGATGTTTTTGCTCAGTGCCTACTTTATGCCAGGTACTGAATTAGGTGTTGAAGATACGGTGGAAAACAAATTCCTTTTATAGCCATACTCCCTACATAAAGGAATTTGCAGGCTACTGAGGGAGACAGGCATTAAGGAAGCAGACAAATAAATATATAATTAAAACGGTGGTGAACGCAAGAAAAGGAATGCCAGTGGGAGCCATGAGGCCCACTAATGGGAAGGATCTGATTTAGCCTAAGTCATCAAGGAAGCCTTCTCTGGGGAAGTGACTTTCAACCCAAGATCAGAAGCAAATGGGTTGCTTTGGTATGGAGCTAAAATATTTTCTACACGCCGTCTCCTAAGATCTACTTTCCCCCCGGTGATTCTGTGGAACAAACATGAAATTGAATTCCTACTCCACGCCGAAAAGTAAGTAAGAGAGAGGGGAGGAGGAATATATGTAAGGAGAATATTAAGAGATAAATCTTATTTTTATATTGTAGTCTCTTTCCTTCAAACTGTTCCTAATCCCCTGACTTTTGGTTCATAAATAGATAGAATTTTCCCTCACGTTATAGCCTTGCCTAAAGACAATGAGCGATTTCACAACAGATGATTTATGTACTGAAATCTGGAGAGATTTTACTCATAAAAATACTCCAGTCGTTTATCTTGATCATCTGATATATCAGAGCCTGGCTTGGATGCCTCTGAATTAACTGCAGATTAAATGATTCAAGCCAGTTGGAAAAGTATAGAGGTGGGGGTGGGAGGTGGGGAGACTGACGGTGGCTGATCACCACTGTGATTATACTCTTACCAACTCAGAAGGCAAAAGGCTTCCACTGCTCATTGCAGGATGAAAAGCAGAAGAGGATGTGAGGGCTGGGACTGTGGGGAGTTATTGGGAGGGTGAATGTCCAGTCATCAACACTTTTATTGAGTACTGCACCATGTGTTTAATGGCAAATATTTAATGGTGAGCACATTAGACAAGAGCACTGTTCTCTGGAAACTTACAGTCTTGTAGGAGAAGGAGATGATTAAACAAACAAGAGATCTACTAATATATCTTGATCACAGTGTCACTTCAACTTAGTGGAAACCGAGCATGGGTCAGACCATGCTGCAGCCTTACAGATACATGATTTAATTCCCCCTGCCAAATAATTTTCACTCTCCTTGTATCCATTCATTCATTCAATCATCTATCTTCTTTTCAACAAATTTCTTGAGCTTCTTTTATGCTTTTGTGTGTGTGTGTGTGTGAGTGTGTGTGAGTATGTGCATGTGTGTGTGTGAGTGTGTGCAGGGGCCCCAGAAGAGGAAGCAGGTGGGACCCCCACCTTCAGAAAAACTCATCTTTTCATGGGAGTAAAATCCATTCTTGCAAATCATTGCAGTGCAAAGCAGAATTGGGTGTGTCAGAACAGTTTCATCCTACACGCCCTGAGTGTTCAGAGGGAACTGAGATCTTGCTTACTTGGAGTAATTGACTTCATTGAAGAAGCCAATAATCCAACCAGTATCTACTGAGGGCCTAACTCTAAGGCAGGCCATGTGCTAGATTCTGGACTTTCAGAGATGATCAGACAGAGGCACAGCTCAGTGTCAGGTTCCAGAGTAGCAGAGGGGACGAACATTTAGATGATAATTTCAGTACAATGAGGTTCATTCATCTGTCTGACAAATATCTGCCAAGGTTCTGCCATGTGACAATCTTTGTGCTCTTTTATGTGGGTGCAAGGTGAGCAACATACACATCTCTTGCTCCATGTGGGACTTATACTCAAACTTACAGCCTGGCAGATGTATTTGGTTATTTTACTAGGCACCACCAGTTTTAGTTACTTTCAGATGGGCTAGTGATGGGGGACCCAGGGGGAACTGACTTACATACTGGGGTCAAAGCACTGTAAATCCAATGAGCAAAGTTATAGGTGGTGGGTGATTCAACAAGTAGCCTGTCCCAAAAAAGTGCAAAATAAAAACAAGACCAAAAGGTGGACTAGAGGGGCCAGTCCAGAACATGGGAGAAACATGGAGATTTGAGTAGTCACCCAGCCAATGGAAGGTCTGTTGGAGGAGAAGGAAGGAAACTAACATTTACCAGGCCCATGCCGCTAGGGCAGGCATCGTGCTAGTTGTTTTGCATGTGTTATTTCTTTCAGTCTTTACAATGGGCAATTGTGAGAGAAAAGTCAAGGTCTTCACCTAGATAGGACTTGGGATCTTGGACATATATGAGCTAAATTTCTGGGAATTCAGGCACATAGCACTGGAGGAAGAGGAAGAATGGGGCTTTGGGAAGAAGAAAGGGAGGCACTGATGAGAAATGTGCATTTATTCATTCTTCCAGGCTGGAGATGGGTGATGCAAAGGTCAGCTGTTTCTGAGAGCAGGCAGCAGGTGAGGGCCAGGGGCGCCCTCTGCAGTCGGACGAGGGAGGTGATGTCTGGAAACCCACCGGCCTGGCTCACAGGACTAGAGCCACACATTTCACCCACCAGGACCACTGTTCCTGATTTCTACCCTCAATGTCCCCATGTCCAGATTAGATCTGGTAACTGCGATATGTACTGTCAAAGCCCCCATCGTTTTCATTCACAGCACTTGTATTAGAAATGGTTGAATTGCAGGTCACTAAAATCCAATTCAAAACCAGCTTACACAATATAGAAAATTCATTTATTTTTAACAGTTTATTGGTATATAATCCATAACCACACAGTGGTTATACATACAATATACATACAATTCAATTCAACAGCTTTTAGTATTAATATAGTCATTAATATAGGCAATCATCACCATAGTCAATTTTAGAACATTTTCAACACCTCAAAAAGTAATCCTGTATCCTTTACCTATCAGTGTCTGCCCTCCCACCCCCACCTCCACCCCCCTGACCTACCAACCACTAATCCCCTCTCCAACTCTAGAGATTTCCCTGTTATGGACACTTCATAATGAATGGAACCATACAATATGGGGTCTTTTATGATTGGTTTCTTTTATTTAACACAGTGCTCTTGAGGTTTATCCATGTTGTAGCATGGATACTTCAACATTTTTTATGGTTGAATAATATTTCGTTGTGTGGATAAAACACATTTTTCTTATCCATTCATCAAGTCATGGGTACCTGGGTTGTTTTCACCTGTTGGCTATTACAAATAATGCTTCTGTAAACATTAATTTACAAGCCTTTGGGTAGACATGTTTTTATTTCTTTTGGGATATACCAAAGATGGAATTAGTAAGTCATATGGTAACTCTGAGTTTAATCATTTGAGGAACTGCAGGACTGTTTTCCAAAGTGACTGCACCATTTTACATTCCCTCCAGCAATGAATGTATGCAGGTTCTGATTTCTCCACATGCTCACCAATGTTTGTTAATATCTGGCTTTTTGATTCTGGTCATTTTAGTGGATGTGAAGTGGTATCTTATAGTATGATTTGCATTTTACTGATCACTGATGATGTTGAGCATCTTTTTATGTGCTTACTGGCCATTTGTATATCTTCCCTGGAGAAATGGCTATTCAGATCCTTTGCTCATTTTTGAATTGGATTATTTATCTTTTTATTATTGAAGACTGTTTTTGTCTGAATTTTCCCAAGATATGGTGGATTTCATGTGAGGCTAGATCAGATAGCTGAACAATATTATCCACAACCAATTTTGTTTATATTTCTTATTTCTGCTGTCCACAGGTATTGGTTTCCTTCTAAGTTTGGCTCACTTTGTGGTTGAAAGTGGCTGCTAACCACGCTGGGCTGAACACTTTCCCTGTCATATCCACTGGCAGTGAAAGGGAGTTCTCTTCCCCGCAATAAAAGTCCTGATTTAGGTCACAGTGGTGACTCAGGGTAGAATTTACGCAGGTTGAATTGTGCTGTTTTGAATGCGTTTACAGAGCTGAGATTGGGCTCAATTCCTACTCCCACATCAAATGCTCATGGCTTCTCCACAGTGGGGAAAGGTTGGAAATGATGTTGGAAAAGCAGCTGACATAGTCCACTCTAGCACTTTTATAATTGTAAGTTTGTACAACTATTGGATTAAAATCTACGTTCCTGTGTTTTTGTGTTACTTTCGCTAACTTGCAGTTAGAACACCATCTTCATCCTCATCACATTAACGGACATCCATGGGCCAGGTCTTGTGTATGTGCTCTGCATGGATCACTACACTATGAGGTTGGCATGATTATTATTACTACTATCTCCATTTTACACATGAAAAAGATTCAGGCTCCGACAGGGTAAGAGACTTGTCTAACATCTCTCATCCTGTAAGTGGTAGAGCTGAGATTGGAGCCGAGGTTTCCTGAGTCCTAGGTACTCTTGACCACCTTTCTTGTGAATACTGAATCATTTTCATCTTTACAGCTCTTAGCACAGTGTGTGATACGAAATAGGCTTAGGTGCTCAATAAGTGTCTATTGAGTTGAAATGGAATCAAATGAGAATATTTCTAAATAAAGGCATGAATTCCTCTTTCATGGCAGAAAAGTAGCAGAGGTCAGAGACCAAACTGAACAGTTAGGTGGCTGGAAGAGTTTCCCAGAAGCCACTTCCATCACACTGATGCTGCTACCCTCAGCTTGGAGACAGAGGTCTGGGTCAGATTTTCTGAGGTCTCACGTGTCAGTCAGACACATTCTTCGACCTTCACTGAGCTCTCCTCCCAGGAGGTCAGACCAACTTCCCGATGTGCATGAGTGAGTGCAGACATCCAGAAATCAACTTTGAAACCAGGCCTTAAATGCCTTCTGTGATAAATAATTGAAAAGTCCTGTAGGTTTCTTTTTTTTCCCCATCCTTCGAATCAAAAGAAAAATAATGTGAGATCAAAACCCCCAGAAGAATATGAAGAAAAATATTCAGAAAAGATTTGGGTGCTTGGAATAGAAAACATCTTCTTTTCCCATGCATCAAAAGAAGCTTCCAGTTTATCAGACATTTTCACATGGGCTTCAGCACATTGGGATGAAAATAAAGGCATAACAGCGAATTCTAGGTCATTAGACTGGAAAGTCAACCGAAATGAAGCTAGATCTTGTCTTTCCTTTGAGACAGACACATTTGCTAAAGAATTCTTCAATTTATGACTATTTCCTAATTTTTTTCTCCATGTTTGGGATTGAGAGATACCTTATAGGGCTTGGAAAACAAAATCTTTAGGTGAATGGTAGTTTATACTTTTCTATACTTTTTAAAAGTGCTTTCACTTGTACCATCTCATATAATCCTCACAACAGGGATTGCATATCTCTTTTGATGTAGGCAGTGTTATTGGTCCTGTTTTACAGAGGATAAAAATGAGGCTCATGGTGGTGCACTGATGTGTTGAATGTCATACAGCTGGTGTGGGCCAAATCTGAAATCCTGTTAAGATCTTTGTCTCTCTGTGGTTTAAAGAATAATAAAAAAAAAAAATCAGGGGGTTATGGGAAATTCAGACATGAGCTCAAGTCTTATCTTTCTAGTGGGGTGACTTTAATCGAGTATTTCAATTGCATCTTTCTCATCTGTAAAATTAGGACATTACCTACCTTGCAAGGCTGGGGTGAGGTTAAGAAAATGTATGTAAAATATTCAACTGGGGGATTTGGGATGGCCCTCATAACAAGCAGTCCTCTTCCCTGTTTGAGTCTGAACTAATTGAAAAATAAAATTACTAAAGTAGGCAAATGGGAAGGACGTAGCTAATATTGGTAGAAAATGGGGTCCTTGATGTTAAACCTGCTGCTAGGAAGCCTTCTTACTCAGTCACACACAACATTTGGTGATCCTACTAGGGATGTCATTGTCTAACATACAATCTCTGATTTACCATCAGTGAAGTTTAAAATTCTGGGAGACATAATCATAAAATGTTATTTCATTTCCGCTGTCATCATGTGGCCAAAGGGATGGAGGCCCAAAGGGGAGACATCATTTACCTAAAGTCACACAGCTGCAAGGTAGGGGCAAAACTAGAACTAGAATCCAGTCTTCCGACTCCTAAGTTGAATTTCCTCCCAGTGCACCATGCTGCCTCTTTTCCCAGGAGCTGGGATGATCTTGCAAGAAGTGTCTCTGACAGGACAATTTCAATTCCTTTTCCATCCTCACCAACAGTGTACAAGGGTTCCCTTTTCTCTACGTCCTCACCAACACTTACTATTCATCTTTTTGATAACTGCCATTCTGACAGACAGGAAGTGATATCACATTGTAGTTTTAATTTGCATTTCCCTGATGACCAGAGATGTGAAGCTTTTTTCATACATCTGTTGGCCATTTGTATCTCTTTTCTACGTATATATCCAAAGAAATTGAAATTGCTATGTGAAAGATATACCTTCTTTCCCATGTTCATTTCAGCATTATTAATAATAGCCAAGATATGAAATCAACCTAAGTGTCCATCAACAGATGAATGGATAAAGAAAATGTGGTATATATACACAATAGAATATTATACAGCCTTAAAAAGAAGAAAATTCTGTCATTTGCAATAACATATATGGAACTGAAGGATATTATGCTGAGTCAACTAAGCCAGGCACAGAAAGACAAATACTGTATGATCTCACTTATATGTGGAATCTAAAAAAAAAAATCAATCTTATAGAAACATAGATTAGAAAGGTGGTTACAGAGGCTGGTTCAAAGGGAGATGAATGGGGAAAGGGAAGATATTGATCAAAAGTTTCAATGCTTTTGTTAGGCTGGAGGAGTAAGTTCTATTAATAGTAATCTATTGCATTATATGGTGACCACAGTTAATAATGATGTGTTATATATTTCACAATTGCTAACATAGATTTTTAACCTCCTCACCACAAAATAATGATGAAGTTGTGAGATGATAGATATATTATTAAGCTTGACTGAATCTTCCTATAATGTATACATAGATCAAAACATCACATTATACCCCATAAACATGCACAATTATTATTTGTCAATTTATAAAAAGGAACAGTCTCCTTGAATATTTTTGGCTGGATATGATACATAAGTCTTAGTCATAAAGCTAAATTTTAAATTAATTTATACATTCATTCATTTATTTATGAAACATTCATTGCACCTACTGTGCGCAAAGCATCACTGTATCTGCTGGGGATACCACAGCAAACAAAACAAGTGAAGATCCTTTCCTCGTGTAACTTGCTTTCTGCTGGGGGTGTATAGAAAATAAATAACAAGCAAGTGGACAAACAAACAAATATATGCCATTTCAGGTGGGGATGAATGCTATGTAGAAAAATAAAGCAGAGCAAAGGCATAGAGGGGGGAGATTGGTGCTGTTTACATGGAATGCTTAGGGACAGTCATCTTCTGGAAGGGATATTTAAGCAGAGGGTTAAAAAGGTGTAAGAAGGTGGTCCATGAAAATCATCTGGGAGAAGAACCTTTCATGCAAGTGCAAAGACCCTGAGGCAAGAAGATGCTTGGCATGTTTGGCAAATAGCAAGGAGGTCAGTGGCTGGAACAGAGAGAGTTGGGGGGAAAGACGGCAAAGATTGTGGGTCAGACCATCAAGGGAGCCCAGGTCATGTTGGTCTTTGTGGGAAAATATAAAGACTTGTACAAAGTGAGATGAGAAAACATTTGAATCGCATTTTTAAAAAAGTCAGTCCCTCTGAGTGTTGTGCAGGGAACAGGGGGTAACAATGGAAGCCTTAGACTAGGTAGAGTGCCACTGTAATGATTCCTGCTAGAAAAGGAGCCGGTGGCTTGGAACAAAGCTGTGGTGGTGGCATAGAAAGGAGAGGCCAGTCTCTGGACTTTGCCTGCGCATTGAGAAGGATGAGTGGATGAGTATTTCTTATTGGCACAGAAGATGGTGAAGGAATAGGCTGGGGCGTGGGGCATCAGAAATTTTGTCTGAGACATGATAAGTTTGGGAGACTTGTTAGACATTCAAGAGGTTACAGACAGTAGAAGTTTAGCTATCTAAGACTGGTTTCAGGACAGCAATGAGGTGGGGAATGTAAACACGGGAGTCATTAGTCTGTAGATGGTATTTACAGCCCTGGAGCTGGATGAGATGACCTGGAGAGTGAGCGTAGCTGGAGAGAACAAGACATCCGAGCACAGAACATGAAGATACTCTGAGGCTAAGAAATCAAGATGCGGAAAAGGATCTGACAAAGGAAATTAAGAGGTAAAAGGAGAAGCAATGGAAGGTATCCCTGATTCTAACTAAGAGAAGTATTTCAAGAGAAAGAGAGTTTATATAAGATAAGTACTGAGGATTGACTATTGGGTTTAGCAACATGGAGATTATAGTTGATCTAAAGAAGAACAGTTTTGGAGAAATAAATGAAGACAAAAATGTCTGATTCTAGTCTGGTTCAGAAGAGAAAGGGAGAAGATGACATGGAGGCAATAAGTATAGCTAAAAACTAATTCTGTCGGGGACATTTGCTGTAAAGGGAAATTGTAAATGAGTCAATAGTTGGAGCAGGGTATGGGGTAGGAGGGTGAGTTTAAGGGAATGCATATTACAGTGTGTTTGCTAATGGGAATGATTGAGTAGAGAGGGAAAATTTGATAGTGCAGGAGAGAGAGTGGAGGTGATGCCCTTGAGAAGGAGCTTGTGCCTTAAGTGGGAACAGGAAGAGTTCACTAATGGTAGCAGGGGGAAGGTGGGATTTATGGCCGGGTACAGAGAGCTTGGTAGACATGTTGATAAAGCAAGTAGAAGGTTCTTTACAGGTATTTTCTCATTGAAAAAGAAGACAGCCTGAGGTTGAGAGTGGGAAAGAAGGTGTTAGAGATTTAAGGGAGAGAGAAGAAGTTTACTGAATATTAATAATTACCTAGGACAGTGGGAGAATGATTGGGCTGGAGAAATGTACTGAGAGTTCCCAGCAGCCCATGAGATTAGTGGCCATGAATTTAAAATAAGAACAAATCATTGTGGTTCTATGTTTTCCTCACACTCAATTTAATTGTGTGGATGCAACTGAGGATGAGGAAGAGTTGGGTTTAACACTAGGGCTGTAATTTTGCCAAGCAAGTGTGACGAAGTGTAAAAACGCAAAGGCGTTGAGATATAGGTAAAGTGATGATTATAATTAAGACTGTATAACTGAAGCTGGCTAAGACAAAAAGAAAGAGCACGGAAGAGCAAGAAACAGTGAAAAATCTGTAGGTTCAATGAATGGTAGGTCACAGTGGAGCTAAAGAATTTTAGGAGTTTGGGAACCACATACTGTGAACTAGAAAGATAGGAGGTGGCAATAGGTGGGTGGGATTTCTGTATGCAAGATCGTGGAGGTGTTGACAGTATATTTAAGGATGTGGTTAACATATGGCTAGGGGAATTGAGTGTCTAGGTGAGGCAGAGGTGTCCTCTGCCACGACCATTGGAAGAGATGACACCAAGGAACTCAGAGGTCATGGCAATGGATGTCACAGTCAGGAACAACTATCCTAACATGGTCAAAAAGCACATGGCCATGTTAGAATAGTTGTTCAACCTCATCAGTTACCAGGAAAATGCAAATCAAAACCACAAAGAAATACCAATAGGATGGCTATAATGAAAAAGACAGACAATAACCAGTGTTGGAGAGGGTGTCAAGAATGAAACACTCCTTTATTACTGGTGGGAATGTAAAATGGTGCAGCCACTTAGGAAATTAATTTGGCAGGTGCTCAAGTTGTTAAATACAGAGTTACTATGTGACCTAACAATTGTATTTCTAGGTGTATATTCAAGAGAAATGAAAACATATGTCTACACAAAAACTTGTCCAAAAATGTACAAGTTTCATAGTAGTGAAAAAGTGGAAATAACCCAAGTACCCATTAACTGATGAATGGATAAATAGAATGTGGTATGTCCATACAATGGAATATTATTAAGCAATACAAATAAATGAGGTACAGATACATGCTGCAACATGAATGAACTTTAAAAACATTATGCTAAGTAAAAGAAGCCAGACAGAAAAGGTCATATATTATCTGATTCTATATACATGAAATGTCAGAATTGGCAAATCTATAGAGACAGGGCATAGAACAGTGATTGCCTAGGGTTGAGGGAGAGTTAGTCACTCTACAGGGTTTCCATTTGGGTGATGAAAATGTTCTAAAATTAGATTGTGGCAATGGTTGCACAACTTTGAGAATTTGCTAAAAACCTTTAAATTGTACATTTTAGATAGGTAATTTTATGGTGTGTGAATGCCATCTATATAAAGATGTTATTTAAAAAAAGAACTATACTAGAAGTACTGTTGAAGAGAGTGAAAGCAATCTAGGAGCTAAGAACTTCAAGGAATAAGGGGTAGAGTGACCTGAGGGTTTGAGGATGACAGGGAAAAGGAAGGGGCATAGTCTAATGGTATAGGCTTCAATTCCAGTGTGTGTGTGTGTGTGTGTGTGTGTGTGTGTTTGTGTGTGTGTTTGTAGAATAGAAGAATGACCTAGAAAAGGTGGTGGAAAAAGAGGACTTTTCTCTTTGTAATAAACCCGTGGAGTAAGTACCGTTATACCCATTACATTTGCCAGAAGCTTCAAAGCAGTAAAAATCACTTGCTGGTTTAGCCCATTTAGTAGTGGAGGAGTGGAGATTCTTATCTAAGTGAATTCACACCTGTGTGCACCACACAATATATAACTCCCATCATAAAGGGGTCACCAATGTCTCTCCTAACTCATTTCAATTCTGCAAGTTCCATTCTCAGTTTCTTTGGGTGCAGCAAAAGAGAAGGCTCTTGGAGAATAAATTTCCTCCCCATGTCAGCTAGATTTCAGGTAGACAAAGACTGTGGAAGGAACCTTGAGAGAAGTGGTTGAAGATGCAGGGATCTTGCCCATGGAAGACCCTGCTTTGCAGAAGGGTCTTTGGGAAGTCTGGAAGAGGAGTGGGATTTGAGGATACCCAGAGCAGTGTGGGGTGAGAGTGTGTTTATGAGAGACGACTTCAAAGTCCTGGCCTTTTGTAGTGATTGATATAAAAAGGATGCAGTGCATGACAGGATTTATCCTGAAGGTCTCCAAGGCAGACTGTAGGGAGGAAGCTGAGAGTGTTGGAAGAGGGAGGTCTTGCCCCCTGGTCACTCCTGCCGGGCATATTGTCACAGCAGAGGTAAGGGTGGGCTCACCAGGAAGTAATGTTATTTACAATTTGTGCACACTTTGAGAGAAGCAGAGAACATGGCAAATGTTAGGGGCAGGGCTGCTTTGGTGCAACACTAGGGGGACAATGTAAATGGAGCCCCAGGAGGTGTGCATCTTGTGGTCCTCCATGGGGACAGGATCCCACTCTCTATGGGACCTTGGGAAAGTCACTCCCTATAAAGTGGTCAAAGCTAGCTGGCTTCTGAGGAAGGTGGGATTCTCTCTGCCTATCTCTGCCCCATCCTTCTCTCTTGCTTGGTATATATTAATACATGGCTCTGTCTGTCTGCATCGTGACTTCTAAGTATGGGAGCCCCCAGAGTAGTAAGATGGAAATAGCAGAAGGATATGGATGCTGTCTGGTTCCCTTGGGTCCAGTTCAATACCAGACCTCTCTCCTGCAGAAGCTGCTTCCAGCCTTGGATCCACTTCTCTCCCATGGATGGGATTTCTGTAGAAGCTGGGGCCAGCTTCAGGCTTTAGTGGAGCTGATTACTGATGTCCAAGGCAACAGCAGGGGTAGCAGGTGATTGCTTAGAAACTGGAGATAGTCTCCAAATGTACTCACACCCTCTGATGCTACAGGATGTTTTTGGCAGATGTGTTGATGATGTGAGCTGGGACTATTAGACTGGATTGCATGGCCATTCCAGAGCTCTCAAAAGCAAACATCTGAACAAGAGGAGGAGGAGGAAGACAATCCCAGCAGTCCTGACTGACAGTTATCAGTTGTGTTTGCCTGGCACTCTGCTATGCACTTTACATGCCTTTTATCTTTACAGTGAAGCCATGAGTTAGCTACTATTAAATACATTGCATATGCTGGGAGCTTCAGAGTGGTTAAAACATGGGCTGGTCTATACTTTTTAGTAGTGTAGGAGTGGAGATTCATATGTAAGTGATTTTATTTCAGTGCCCATGTACTTAACCACCACAAAATATGTAGCTCCTATCATAAATGGGGTCACCAGTGTCTCTCCCAACTCAGTTCAACTCTGCAAGGATTTATTGACCACATACTGTGCTAAAGAAAAGCATGAAGGAAACCAACAGTTTTGAGCCCCTTCTATGATCCAGGTGTAGCTCTAGGCATTGTAGATGCCCTCTCTTTATTTCTCTCACCTAATGTTGGAAGGTGAGGATCGTGATGTCTACCATACAGAAGAGGAAACAGATTCCAGAAGTGAAAGCACTTGCTCAAAGCGACATTTGATTCATGGCAGAATCAAGGTGGCTCAAGACTCCTGAACTTGAGCCCTGTGTTTGTTCCACTTGCTTTGACATCATTCATGACTCCCCCTTGTCAGCAGCTCTAGATGTTCCTGAGTCTAAATTATTACTATAGCAAAAGGCTAAATCTATAGATATTTCATTTTGTTTTTTTATTTTTTTTTAATTCAGAATATTACGAGGGTACAAATATTTTGGTTACATGTAATGTGTTTGCCTAGCCCAAGCCAGGGCTACAAGCATGTCCTTCCCCCATACAATGTGCTCCATTTCCATTAGCTATGGGTTTACTGCCCCCCTCAATCCCCCAAACAACCCCACCTGACCGGCACCCAGTGAGTATTACTACCATGTGAACACCTTAGTGTTGATCAGTTAGTACCAATTTGATGGCGAGTACATGTGATGCATGTTTTTCCATCCTTGTGAAAGCATCACAGTTACCTCCAACTCAGAGGGTAACACAGAGAGCCAAATTACATGCAAATGGATATGGTACACAGACTTTATAAACTGTAAAGGGGGGTGAGCATGCTATTGTACATTGCTATTACTTTTATGGTTATTATCACTATTATAAAATCCAGCTACTCGGCAGGGAAGGACGTCCCTAGATCCAAAGCATGCGGGGTCTCTGGGGAATTTTGCCTTCTCCACTCCTTGGCTGCTGACTTCACCAGGAAAAGACTAAGTGGAGCAATGTTGACTTCAGCCTCATTTAAGTCACAGAGAGACTTTGGGATTTGCAGGTGGCTGGTTTGCAGCTCTTTCAATGCATGGTGACTCCCTCTCCTGTACTCCTCCCAAGAACAGAAAATTCCAACAGCTGCTTGGAGACATGGGTATCTGTATAGATTTTGAGGCTGAACAGAGACTTGTGGAGAGTATAAAGGGGAAGGAATTGGAGAGTTGGGGTGGAGGTTGCTCCATGGGCTGGTATGAGTGCTTTTGAGCCAGGGTACTGGGTTCCACAAACAGCTTCTAGAGAGGGTCACTGAGTTCAAATTCTACTTTGTTCTGTGTGACTTCAGGTAGGCTATTTACCACTTTTCACCTCTATTTATTATATATACATATATATATATATTTAAAAAGATTATATTAGAATCTATCTTATAAAATTGTAGAAAGGACATAAGGAAATAATATACACAGTCATCAACACTGAGCCTTACACATAGTAAGTACTCAGTAAATTCTAGCTACACTTATGTTATACAACCAGCCAGACATGCCCTACCACTATAAATGCAAGCAGAGTAATACTGTAAAATGGTTTAAGGACTTTTCAGAACAAGGCATGGGAGGAAAATAAAGAAAATGGGAAAGAGTAAGATGGATGGGAGCATAGAAGGCAGAAGGGGGCGCTGGTTCTGTCCTTGAGTATATTATACGGAGCAAAAGGTTTGGAATCAAACAAGCCTGTGGTTGAATCACGAAGCAAGTCATTTAATCTCTTAGAGCCTCATTCTCCTCATAAATAAAATGGAAAATAAAAATGCCTCTTCCTAGAATTTGAATAAATCAAAGATCTGATCCCTCTTTTATTCCTGACATAGGAAAAGATTAAATAGGGTTAGAAAAAAAAGAAGTAATGTTTATTAAAAGTCTATCGTGTGCCAGTTGGAGGTTTGATAGGGATAATATATGTGAAATGCCTGGCACATCATAGGTGCTCAGGACAAGGTATTGGTGCGATGGGAATGAAATTTCAGCAAGAGACCCAGACATGGCTAGAACTACTATGGTTATGCTCCTCGGTTTCCAACTAAGAGGGTTATATGCATGGAACAGGAGAGATGAGAGCTCGAGGTGGCACTATTATAATTTTATAAGGACCCTGCTCTACTTTCTGATAAAAGTCAGATTTGAGCACATGGCTTAGGTTGGAGAACCACCCAGAGCTCCCCTTCCCCGACCCTATCTGCATCTGACCTGCCCCCTGGGACCAGCATGATGAGGGCAGAGAGAGATGGCCAGGACTTGGGAACTACCTTGCCACAGTTTATACAGTTCTCTGGGTGGTGTAGAAGCTGGAACTGCCTGAGAATGGCTGGTCTACCCCGAGGGACAGCCTGGCCTGGGTGTGAGGTGGGATGTGCAAGCCGTGAGCAGAATAGGGGGTCTGCTGTGGGGGCTCAGTGGCCTCCCTCCCGAGTAAAATGTGGTCTAAGTAGTGCCCTGAACTTTGATTTTTCTGATAGCTATTCCTCCTGCCGGTGGAGGTTGGGAAGGGGCAGGCAGAGAAAGATCTGCTGTGGAAATGGGGGTGTCTCCCATCCCCACGCTCCTTGTTGTTTCTCATGGGGATTCTTTAGGCTGATTTTTGCATATTATTTTCCCCCTTAAAGTGGTCTTCATTTAGATTTCATCTTCCCTTCCATCCAACTCCACTTTGAGTCTCTGGTTATCTGTCCCTGAGTCCAGTGCCCTAGTTTCCTAATTCATCTTCTGACCTCCAGCTTCCATGACTTTCCCCAATTCACTCTTCTCCCAGCTACCGGTGGCTTTCCTAAAATATACTCCGCAGTTCAAAAACTTCTCTGGCTGCAGACCACAGGTCACATTTCTGAGCACGATGCCCTGGACTACTACACGCTGACTCTTCCGTCTTTTCTGATCATGGAACTATCCACTCACTCCACTGCCCTCATGCACGGTGCCCTCATTTAATTGATTGCATGTTTCTCTTAGCAGGTGGAACTGTAGGAGACTATAGTTCATTTACCTTTACCGTGGAGAGGCAGTGCTTGGCACATAGTAGGTGCTCAAAATGTTGGAATGGACCTTTGAAATCAGACTCCCAGTTCAGATCTGGTCTCTACTACTTACTATGAGGCTTTGGAAAAAGCACTCCATATCTCTGCACTTTGCTACTCTCATCTTAAGAATGAAGGTGAGAATAATACTTACCTCCTAGGGCTAATTTGAATATTAAATTGGTTAGTGTTTATAAATCCCTTTGGCCAGTGCCTGGAATAAATAAGTGTGCAGTAGAGATCAGCTGTTATGACTATCACTGTTATTCTCAGCTTTCTCAGAATGCAAAGTTTACAGGAATTAGCATGAATTGTCACCATCACAGTCCATCACTTTTGTTTGGGGCTTTATTGCTTTCATAACATTTCACATCGACAATTTAAAGTGATCCTCACAATTGATTTCGTAAAATTCCTTTCCTCAGATGAGGAAACTGTAACAGGGAAGGGTTTAGTGACCTGTCCAAGTGACAAAGAAAAAAACTCAGAAATAGATCTTGGGCTATCTAGGTCATTGCTCCTTTCATTACACTGTGACTTCTGAAAGAAATCAAGCCTAAGTCCTACACTAAATGGATTTAATTTACTCACCTTTTTAGGTTTTAAAAATGAGACGACAAACTTCTTAAATGTTAGGATCATGTTATATTTTGTATTTCCTGAATCTCATACGGTACCTGGGACATGGTGCACACTCTAAATATTGTTGAGAGTAAAAAAGTAAAAAGAAAGAAAATAATAAAGAAGAAAATATTTAAGGACGTGTAAAAGTCCCACCTCCACATTTTTCAGATACCTATGTCATCACTTATAGTAACTGTTCATTACAAGAAGTGAGGGTCCTTTTCTTTTTACATTAGTGGGCAGCTAGGCACAGCAACTGTCTCTTACCCAGTTCCTCTTCAGCAAATGCAGGATGCAGAGTAAGTAGCATAACTATCTCCTGTAAGAGTCCTCCTAAAATTTCTCTGATATCATGAAAACACCCCATAGTACAGAGAAAGATTAATTATATTCACAACTCTTGAGTATGTTTCTTAGGAGTTGCCTGAGATGGAATTAGAAAATTCCTTTAAATTGATGAAAATCCTAAACTCATAGCAGAGACTCATTCAGCTGCCTTTCTCTGCTTTGCAAAATCATGTCAGCCAAAGCCTTCATGATCAGAGCATCCAAAAGACACGTCATGAGAATAAATGGTCCACAGGAGCCTGTTTGTGCCCCGATGTAAACCCAGAGCCTGGAATAGTGCCTGGCATGTAGTCAGGGCACAGTGTTTATTTGTCGAATGAATTAAATGCATCCAATAAGAACCTTTGAATGAGAGTGCCTGTGGTTTATTTATTCAGTTCAAGTCAGAGACTGGCATTTGCATGATTATAAGTCTCCTTTAAAAATAAGTTGATCCCAATTCTCTTAATGATTCTGTGAAATCAGGCAGACCTGGCTGGATATTTATGGTTGACCTTACTAATTAGCAAATGGATAAGCTTCCAAACACAAACCATAATACCTGACTCGTGTATACAGCAAACTCAAATGTATTCAAATTGTTCACATCTCCACTGTGTGCAGCTTACCAGAAGATTTGATTACCTTCCTTTGGGCAACGCTTGATGTAGCCATACCTCAAGCTGCTTTCGTGAATCACATCAGCTCATTCTCTTTGGGGCCCAGGACAAGGACGCACATTGTCTTTAATTCTAATTGAGGGCTTCAATCCTGGGACATTTCAAATATTGCAGGTGACACATGTTGTCTCTTCCAATGCCACATTTCGAAGGGTTTTCTAACAAGGAAGCAGCCAGATTTGAATATGGTGACATTAGACCTTGTCAGACAAAAACATCAATATTGGTGCATAATTAATGCTTGGAGCTTATCCGACATGGACAGAGCAGGCCCAGAGTGCTTTCAAAAATCAATATGCTACCTGAATTACAAACATCGTGGATGCAACCTGACAGGCTGATGCTATTAGAACATGGGGCCTCTATTGAAACATTTGAGAAAATCAAAGATCTGATCTTTCTTTCACTCCTGATATAGGAAGAGATAGAACAGGATTGAGATAAAAGATATGACATTTATTAAGGATCTACTACTATGTGCTATACGTAGTACTCAGAACTATATGGGCATCATTTTGTTTCAATTCTCCTAACAATTGATGAAATAAGGGTTATAATCTTAATATTAAAAAGGGAAGGAATAAAGGCTCAAAGAAATTAAATAACATAACCGAGGTCACACTGCTAGTGACACAGGTAGAATTTGGATGCAAATATAGCACCAAATTCTATGTTCTTTTTCTACACTGTTTTCCAAGACCATAGCCTGTATATATACCTACCTTTTCTATCCACTTAGATTAGTTTTCTCACAGCTGTGTGCCAGGGAATGGTAAGTGCTTCCACAGAAGGGCAATTGTGATGATTTAAGTGCATAAGTGAAGTTGGAAAAAACTTACTTTAAAAATTACAATTTAAAATTAGGTATACACTCCATCACCTTATATAACCAATTTACAAACAAAGGACACTAAAGAGATAACTTATTCTTTGTGGCTATATGTGTGTGCACACACGTATGCATACTTTGGAATAAATGGAATTAAACTTTTTTTCATAGTCTATCTGTCTATCCATCCATCGGTCCATTTATGTCTGTTTATCTATCTGTCATGGAAATGCAAATATGCCATTAATTAGAAGCTGTAACCTTGTACTGGGATTTTATTTTAACCTAAGGCAATGCTTTTCCACTGATGTAAAACTCCATAAATGAATATCACTGCTTACTCATGTGAAAGATTTTTCTCAATACTGTACAACTCAAACAAAATATCAAAATACGAGGTTTGTGCAGAAAATATCCAGCCATTGTTAATATAACAAGAATGGTTTGTGCAACATCAGTGTAACCTGGTAGCCACGGAGAGTGGACTGGAATGCACATGCATGAACAACGATGACTTCACTGTTCTAGTCAGTGGGGTGCGAGACGCTGTTGAGTGAGCATGTGTATTGTGTGGCCATTGCATTCAAAATGACTGAGCGAGTAGAGCAACACATCTGCATCAAATTTTGTGTTAAGCTTGAACGTTCCTCCGTGGAAACTATTCTGATGATTCAGAAGGCTTTCGGGGACGATGCAATGAGTGCAGCACAAATAAAAGTGTGACACAAACACTTCAGAGATGGTTGAGAATCTGTTGAAAGTGATCCATGTTCTGGAAGGCCTGCAACAAGCAGAACACCTGAGAATGTTGAATGTGTACAGGTTAGGTTACTACTATGTGAGGTCCCAAGATGCATACTTTGAAGGGAACTGAAGTCATTGTCCTGTGTACAGTGTACAATGTTTCTTGTATCTTGTTCAATAAATGTCTCTATCTTTCATATTACGTGGCTGGCTACTTTCTGGACAGACCTCGTCTATTCGATGCTCAAGCTGTTCTAAGACCATAAAGTTTATCCAAAACTACTGAGTTTTATCAGAATAAGACTTTGTTTTAAATGACGAGTGTTTAAATAAGTGTTTTAAAAAGGAACTTAGTAAATAAATGCATATTGTTAAGATATGCTTTCATCTGTTTTCTATATTAGGGTTCCATGTAAAATTTTGTTTTCATAAAAAGAGTCTATTAAAGCAAGTTGAAAATCACTGAGCTAAAGGAATTGTGATATCCACAAGTTCTATTTCCTTTGGTCTAAATGATTTCAGTTAATGCTGTGTCTAAAAATAAGTATTAATATGTTAACCATAATGTCATAAGTGCCTAAAATGGATTTTTGCACATAAAATCCACCCATCTTTCAAGGCCTAACTTAAAAAACACAACTCCTTGATGAGTTTTTTTTTTTTTCCCAGACCACAGCCTTTCTACAATGTAGCATTTATACCAGAAGTGGGGTTGCAATAAAAGACTGAGAGATACAATGTGGAACTGGCTGCATATAGTGTTACATCAGATACTATTGTATAAGGGGATTGACATCATTCTCTTTTTGGTTATGCATAAAATTAGTTCTGAGCCTCTTGCCTAACCCATTCCTCAAGCCTCATGCACTTATTCCTCCTAGCTTCTACTCCATTGGTAAGTCTTCCATTTTTTCTTCATTGTAATCTTCAAATTTAACATATTTTTGTCTTCCTTACTGCAATCTTGCCTCCTATCAACTACCATCTGAATTCTCCCTCCAGTTTCAAGGCTTTAGTCTTAAGCAACTTTGGGGCATTGATTACACTGATAACAGCAATTAATGGCCTCTTTGAATTCACATCCTTTACCTGTGTAACCTCATAGTTTCCACTCTGATTCTGGGCTGGTTTTGTGATTTGCTTTAATCAATAGAATGCAGCATAAGTGTGCAGATTCTTAGCTTGGGCCTCGGGAACTTTGCCTATGTCCACTTAGTTTCTTGCATAATTGGCTTTCTCATGCTTACACTATAGCCCTGACCCGAGACCACATTACAGGGAGATGAAAGACACATGGAGGCTGAGACGTATGGAGAGAAGGAACACCCCAGCTGACAGCCAAGCCGAGACCAAAGGAACTGCCCAGCTGGTCCCAGCCTAAGCTGACAACTCTCAGAATTGTGGGTTAAATAGTTGTTGCTTTGAACCACTAAGTTAAGGGGTGGCTTGTTATGTGCAAGAGCTGAGAGAGCAACCTTCTTAGACTCAGCTTAGCCGCATTTCTCTTATTGGCCTCAACTGAGTCCTGCCACATGCCTGGGTATGCAGCCCTGGATATGTTCTTTATTCATAGAATTTAGCCCTTTTTGAGGATTTTTATCTTAAATTATCTTTGCTTATATAATCTTAGCTCATCCACTAGATGGTGAACATCTTGAGGATGAGATTTGTGCCTAAATCATGCTCCAACTTTCTCTCTAAGCTCCAGAAACATTGCCCTTCTGACAGTTCCTGGGATGTACCCTGTTATATCTTGTCTTGGTTTTTTGGCACTTACTATTCCTTTCGATGGAAACACTTTTTTTCCCCCAAGTATTTCCCATTCTTCTCATGGCTGGCTCCTTTGCATCTTTCAAGTTTCAGTTTAAATGTCACTTCCTAATAGAGGCCTCCCCAGACTGCTCACGGTGAGACATGCCCAGCTTCCTCAGTCTTTCTCTCTACCCCAGTGCTTTGTTTCTCTCATCGGATCTTACGACGTGCAATTATTTTCTGCACTTACTTGTTTTCTTGTTAATTATCAAGTTCCTTCACTGGAATATAAACTCAATGAGCACAGGGACCAAATCTGTCTTGTTCTCTTCACTGTGTCTTGAGGACTTAGCTCATTGTTTGGGATGCAGGAGGCATGCTACTAATATTTATTGAATGAATGAATCCATCACGCCTTTCTGCATCCCCCAAAAGGTCTAGCACATTGTAGATGTTCAGTATACGATGTGTCCATTGACTGGTTGATTGAATGATTTCATTCTATCACCCAAAAGCCTTCTGAGGTCAATATAATCTACAGTAGTGTCCTTATGTTCTGGATGGGAGAGGACTGGTGAGGTTAATTGCAAACCCTGAGTCACTGGGCGACGTAGAAGGCACTATGATGAGAACTCAGATATTCTGAGTTCCTGCCTGGGACTGTTCAAACCACTCCACAGTGCTTTTGCACAGCAAGCTCAGTGGAAGATTTGTTCATTTGGAAAAATTAGGAAGAGGCTGTTGTGAATTACCAAAGTCTCAATTATAATTTAATGAAAAAAATAGTTGTTGTCAATTCACAAGTACACACCACAGCTCAAACTAGGCTAAGGCAATTATATATAGTATAGCTCTTCTGAGATCCTTTAGAAGCGAAGAGATGAGAATGATTTTGTAATTAGCTGAGTGATTTTATATGAATGGAGGTCTGAATCCAGCCTTAAGCCTTCATCTTCTTGCTGCACTACTGCTTTGGTTATAATGCCCCGGAGCGGTTGGCTCAGTTAAGGTAGTTAACTAGTCTTCCCCCCGTCCTGCTTACCAAAGCTTTGAAAGCCCCAAAGTTGAGTTATCATAAGGTCTAAATTAAAGGACCTGAAATCCCCAAGTTGGATTATTCTTGGGAGGCTGAAGATTGGCTGAGAAACGAGGTGACCTTTTGTAGGGACAGGGCAACCTCGCCGAGGTCCCAAAGCAGCCAGTGGGGTGGTGTTGGGAGAGCAGTTCGCTTGACAGGCGCATCACTCATGGGCTCTGTCGGAAAGGGCAGCAGGCAGGGCTTTGACAACAGTTTAATCAAATTGACACTCACCCCACCTTCAGGTTTAATTCTGTCCCTGGAAGTCGGATGCTTAAGCAAACCAAGCAAAGTGTTTGTTCACTTTAAATGGAGTGATTCAAGGACAAGCAAGAAGACAAAGTGTGAGTCACGGAATGTTCCAGTTGGAAGGGTCCTTCGCAGTCACTTAGTCACAAAACAAGTCCTGACCAAAATAAAGGAGATAAATAAAAATAAAGTGGTGTTAATGTGAGAAAGAGACTGGTACAGATAGTGCTCTGAGCTCTGGAAATGGGGCTCTGGGCTCAGATGCAGGGAACCTGGGAGATGTCCAGAAACAGCCACTGCTGAGCCCTGTCACTGCGCAGGACGCACCCAAGTGTGGACCTCAGGCTTCAGACTAGCAAACGGTGTGTGTGGCGGGGCATGGGGCTTGATTAAGGCTCTCAGGTCTCTTCCAACTCTTGGCTTTCTGGGAATAAACAAAGGCAGCACATGGAACCAAGGCAACGGGAGGCTGCGAGAATCTGGATACTAAAAGGCAGAGAGCCCAGAAATCTGGATTTTAATCTCGGACTCCACCTCCCTCCCCTCAGAGGTTTCAGATACTCAAAAGAAATATCCTGGGGTGAATAATTTGCAAACCAAGACACAAACGCTTTAAAAAATGTACAATGTGTCTCCTTAATTGCTCTAACTCTTCTATCTTACTAATTTCTAGCCCCTGACTGGGGGGAAAGGAGACATTAAAATTCAGCAAGTTGCAAGTGGCAGGGTGCAGGGAGAAGCAGAATTATCCTTGTGGTGGCCAAGGGAGGGGGGGGTCATTGAGCCATAGGCTGGCCTCTGGTTTTACTGGGTCGGGAGTCCTGCCCCATTTGTTTCTGGCACTTGTCTCTGTCCTCTCTCTATCCTTGGTTATGTAACTTGTCCTGTGGGGCCTTGGAGCCTAGGCTGGCATTGGCTGCTGACCTTGGCATCTCGATGAAATGTCCTCAGCCTGGAGGCCCCTTGTCACAAACTCAGGTCTTTGCTGACCCACTGATCCTCCTCTTGGGGGACAAGGGGGGCATTTCAGGTCCCCTGCATAGCACACTTAGACTATGTGGAGTCTGTTACACCCTCTTTACCTGTGTTGGGTTCTTAATTCTTTATGCCTAGTGCATTCAGCAAAGAAGTCTGACAGCTGCTTGGTTATCCTCAGATTCTGTGACCACACCTGGAGATTCTACTGGAGATTTTATGGTGTTACCCTCTCTCCCTGATCCTCCTTTCGGCTGGGTCCCCTGCGGTTGGTGGGGTTCTGAGTCTCTTTCCAAGGACCCAGGCCTCATTTCCACCTGTCTTATCCCTTCTCAGTCTCTGTCTCTTGGAAAAACGTGCTCCTTTTTCCCCTCTTGTCTGGTGGAAACTTGAGTTTTGTCATGTCTTGAGTGGTTTTTTTTTTTTTTTCTTTTCTTTTTTACCTATGATGCAGAATAAAACCTGATGCTAAATTGTCCTGTCTGGGCTCTTGATGTCTAATGGGAGCTTTTGGAATTTAGAAATCCCTTTTCTCTCTAAACAAAGTCTGAAGACTATTGTTTCACTAAAAAAAGTCTAATTTGAGCCGTAGTCTAAGTGGAGCCGTAACTTCATTATTTTAGCTAGCAATGTCCTCCCTCTGAAGCACTTCCTGCAACGCACTGATTCAATACCTAGGAAATGACAGTGCATCATGAATTGGGAGGATGGAAAACACATTGCTTTGTATTATCAAAAATATATATTTTACACAAAAAATAAAAGAAGAGGAACATGGTAGAGTGTGGTATAAAGAGCAAACGTCTGGGACTCAGGAAACTCCACTTCCAGTCCTGACCCCTGACCATAGCAGACTTCGTAGCTTCCAGCAAGTCATAAAAGTTTTCAGGTCTTTGATTTTCCCTCCTGTTCAGTGAAACCTTTGGCTGAAATAATCTGGAAAGTTCTTTTACACTCTAATAGTCCAGATGACTGCTGGTCTTTCCTGGATCAGCAGGGTCCATTGTTGAGGATGGGAGGCAGGATGGTGGAATGGAATGTGGGCTTGGGAGTCAGGCAAGGCTGGGTTTAAATCTCAACTCTGCCGACTTCCTTGCTGTGTCTTGGGCAAGTACCTTGATCTCTCTAAACCTCAGTTTTCCTACTGGAAAAATGGGTATTTTAAAATTTGATAAATATATTGCAAGGATTAAATGATATAATTGGCCTCTCTCACTATGAAGTCAGGGGAGTGTCTATTTTTGTCCGCTGTTGTAGTCTTAGTGCCTGTTATAGTCCCTGGTGCATATTAAGTTCTCATAACTATTTACTGAATAAGTGAAAGGAAGGGTGATGTATTTATAATCTATAGCAGGGAGTGTGCTTTCCTCTTTTCTGCCTGTCTTCCTTGTTTTTCTCTCTGTCCCATCCTTCTTCCTCCCTCTTTGCTCATTTCTTCCTGTTTTTAGTTGGTGCAAAACGCCCCCTGCCAATTGAAGGAAACCCTGAGAAGATGAGGCCTCTGGCTACCGACTGTAGGGGACACATTCAGGATGATCTGAGTTGGAGGGGGCCGGGGTGTTGTTGGGGCCCTGGAGGAAGAACAGCAGACAGAGGCTGAGCTGTGCTCCTCACAGCTGGGGCTGCTGCTGCTGCCACCCAGGCGGTGAGCTGCCGGGGGAATAAAAATAGGCTGCATGAGTGGAGAGTGTTAGAGCTGCCACCTCAGGATCCGTTCTCAGCACGAAGCAACATATGGTGAGACCCAAGTGGAGGGGGATGAGCAGGGCGGGAGGAGAGGTGCACAGACGGGATCAGGGAGCAGGAAGAAGGAATAGGGCAGGTCACTCAATGAACCCTTTGTTCAGGCTGCTGGAGCTGCTGATCAGCATTCCTTTGCATAATTTTTGACTGTTAGGCTAGGAGAATTCTAAATGAATCTGGAGCCTGACTTGCCCATTTTACAGATGCAGACACAGAAGCTCAGTGAGGGGCTTGACTTGCTCAGGTCACAGGGTGAGGTCAAATAGCAGTGGCCATTCCTGAATGCCTGAACAGGACCATGGAGGCAGCAAGCCGACAGGTGGGTGGCTGGGGCTGGACTGAGCACCAGGAAGTTGTCAGTCTCCGGTGCCTGAGCAAGCACACACATATAGAACAGGTGAGATTTGCCAAAGGACGTGCTTGAGATACGCAGACCCGGGCAGGTCCCTGGGTACTGCTGCAAACTCGATACCTCTCCCCTAGAGCATCTCACAAACGACTGCAGCACTGAGCAAGCCCGGCACAGCTGGCTGCAGCTGCAAACACCCAAGGTTCTAACTCACGACTCTACCACGGGTGGTGTCTGAAACGCTGTGGCCAAATCCTCTGGTTTCTGGTGTGTGGGAGCAAATGTGAACCTGAAAGAGACATTCCTTCAAGATAGATCCTCAGTGGCTACCTGGGACTAAATTTAAAATAAAGCCAAGTGGCTACTTGCTGACGAGGGGTCACACATGTATTCTGAGTTCCCTGTAAACGTGCACCTTATATCTTTGAGTTTGGAAGCCAGCCAATTAGAGCTCACCTGAACCAACCAATCAGAGCTCATCCAAACCAACCAATCAGAGCTCACCCAGCCTGGCCAATCAGGGCTCAGCTGTATCAATCAATCAGGGTTCAGCTGTATCGATCAATCAAAAGCAAGCAAGTTTCAAGCTTTCATTTGCATGAACGGACTTGCTTGGGAACATGGGCAGGAACTTTTGCTGTAAAACTGAAGTTTTTACTTTGTTCTCCAGAACCCACCTTCAGTTTTACACCAGGGTTTGACCTAGCTTGCAAACTGTTCACTGGAATAAAGTCTCTTTCCTCCAAATTTCTTTTTGAAGAACTTTTTTTTGTTCACACATTTATGCCCCACTTTTAGGAATGGGAACAGCAGAGTATCGGTGGTGTGTGGGGGGAAGCGGGCAGGATGTTTAAAATTGAACCCAGGAGTTCAAATAGGTCAGTTTTCTCTTTCTCAGACCCACCTTTCAGTAACATGATGTCCATTTTGATCCACGAACTCTGTCCCTAGTCACCAAACGCCAACTCTACAAAAATAGAAAATTCTGTCTTCTGTTTTGTGTAACGTAATCCCAAGGACTAGAATAGTATTCTAGTCATATAGTAGGTGCTCATTAAATACATGTTTGTAGCAGAAACAAATGAACGTGTCTTGGAATTAGGTACATTTCAATGAATTCTAAACTCGGTTCCAAATCTCACTTAGCCTCGTGGCTTGGGCGCATTACTTCCCTTTTTTCTGAATGCTCATTCTTCCATTAGTAAATGGGATCATCAAATCTAGGTGGTGAAGGTGTTAAGAAGATTAAACGAGGTGGGTTAAGGAAGGGATCTAATAGAATGTTCAGTATACGACCATGGCCAAAGTCCCAGTGCTGTCACCATGATCTCTGCTGAAGGAGCTTCTCTCAGGGTTGGGGGGAGGGTTCCCACTTAGGGAGAGCAGCTTCTTAGGAGCCAGATCTTCTTTGGTTGGTATTGTGTCCCCTTGTGATTTTTTTTTGAGGTCAGTCACTATTACAGGCATCTCTCAGACCATATTTTCTTTCCTATTTAACAGGGACTGTTGGTAATACCCTTGACCTCCTTTTGTCTTAGAACTTCCTACCTTTCCCTCATTGACAAGTAAGATTTATGGCAATCCCTCTGACTCATTGACACAGGTGACGAGAGAGAGCCAGAGATGTCTTTGGAGCCAAATGCCAAGAGAGCTCAGGTCTACCCAGACTGTCTTCCAGGTCACATGGATGGACAATAATATGCCAGAAGATCCAAATAGCCATCAGGAAAAGCACAGCACCCAGTGGAAACCACTGATGACGAACACCACAGAGTGCAGCCAAGGTTGCTCCAGAAAGACCTTTCCTTCTGTCTCCTGTAATAACATCCTCTCCATTGGCACTGGGATGTGGGTTGTCGTGGAGATGAGGTTGGGCTGCTGAACAAGGAAGAGTTATGCAACACTGAAATTAAAAAAAATGTTTTTGTAGTTGATGTTTATTGTGGTTTTGATTTATACAAGAATTTCCCGAAATATATCCTTTTGAGATGAACATGTGACATTCTCTCTGATAGCAATAAAACCTCCTAAGTTTCATCAAGCTAGAGTAATTTCTACCTTCCCAAGACATCTTCTCGTAGGGTTCTAATACTGGTAATATCACTCACTCACCCACTCAGGCAGCAAATGATTTTCTGGTTTGTGAAGGAGTCACGCATTGAACAAATAAATCTATAAATACATAAAAAAATTTCAAATTTTGATCAGATTTGTAAAGTAAAAGTAGAAGGTGCTATAAAAGAAAATTATAGGAGAGAAAATTTGGATCTGGGTCTCTTGGAGAGCCTCTCTGAGGAAATGACATTTCAGCTAAGACCCACAGGATGAAGAACTAGCCAAGGAAAGAATGGGAGTGCAGGGTGTTCTGGGTGAGTGGGTGGCAAAATGTGAATGTGGGTGTGAGTGTTCCAGGCTCCAAGGTGAGAAAGAGCTTGCTGTGTATGAACATCCAAAAGAAGACTGCATTTTGGAGACAATTCCTAGGCATTTGCATGTACTAGCAATGCAGCAGTCTCATGCTTATCTACTGGGAGGCTTGGGTGATCATTGACTGGTCTTTCTCTGTTAGCCCTAAAAGGTGATATGTGATAGAGGAGCTGTCTTCATAACAGATGTGCTTTGTGACCTTGAGCAGGTTGCTCTCAGAACCATCTTGGTGACACAGAGAGAAACCACCTTCTCATATCCTACCTCAACTGCTGAATGAGAGAGTAGCTCCTCAGGTGGAGAGCTGTCACCTGTCCATGCCTCCCTGAGGCTCAGCATGGTGTTTGGTACACATAAAAATAATTTGGTTGATTAAGGGAGAGGATGAATTATTGTATGAATGAAAAAGGAATGCCTGAGCTCTTCAGAGGAGAAAGAATCTGTCCACAGGGAATAGGACTGCCTTTAATTAGATGCCTGATGTACCATAAACCTCTGCAAGCATCTCTGGTCTGAGCAGGAGATGACACATGACCGGTGGGAAGACCGGTGGGAACCAGGGAGTGTCAAGAAGCAGATGGCTCCAGGTTGGTTTGCAACAACCATAAAATTGTATAGACAGCTGTGTAGACAGAGCCTGTCCCCACTGGCAGGCCCAGAGGACTGGCTCTGTCTACACAGCTGGGGAGTAACACGCATGCCTGCTAGACCTGCACACGTGTCCCAGGCTTCCTGCCTTCTATTTTGGCTGGACCTTCATACAGATGGAATGCTGCTATTCTGGTTTGAGTTTGCCTGGAAGGTAGCATCTGTTGGTGGTTTCAATATCCCATTTCTGATTTAGCCCCTTAGTCAGTTCTTCTGGGGCACTATGAAAAAGCTTTGAGTGGGCTGGGAGTTAGGGGAACTGAGTTCAAATCTCAGCTATGTTAATTTTCTGTAAGATGTTGGCCCAATCCTTTTCAATACTTGGGTCTCAGGCTTTCTATTTGTAGAATGGGTTAGATCAGTTGCTTTCAAGCTTACTTCTTTCTCTCTCTCCCTCCCTCCCTTCTTCCTTTCCTTTCCTTTTCCTTTCTTCCTTCCTTCCTTCCTCCCTACCCTCCCTCCCTCCCTCTTTCCTTCCTTCCTTCCTTCTTTCCCATGTGGAAAACATAACATTGTTTTTCTAAATCAATATTTGTTGGATGAATGAATGAATAAAAGGAAGTTTCATTTGAAGTCCTGATATATAAAACAGAAAGAAAAAAGGAAGATTCTCTGAGTTAGGCAGGGTTGGGGGCCTTGAGATTCTGTCTCTCAAACAGGCCTTGAGCTACTGTGGGGAGCCCTAGAACTGTGGGGAATGCAATTTGAAAACAAGTAGATAAGAGAAATTCTAAGATACTTTTTGTCTTTAAAATTTTATGATTATTCACTACTGTGCCCATCTGAAAATACCTTGACCATCTCTAACCATCTCTAAGGTGAAGAAGGAAAGACAAGACTAGCTCAAGTCAATCAACACAATATCTGAATCACAGTGCATTAGATCTGAAAGAATCTTTAGTTTTCATATATTTCAGTCTGGTGCCTACTTTGATTGATTGGTCAGAGTTGTCTTTGGAGCACTCCAAGCAGAATTCTGCAGTTATGGCACAATTGGAAAGAGTGCAGAGATCCATTAGTGATGTCTGCAGTGAGTGAAGAAGTGGGAAATGGTGGCATTTATGCCATCTATGTGCCACCTACATGTCTATTAATATTCAATACTACGTTTTGGGAAATTAAGGCCCAGAAAGGACAAAGAGTATAATTATAGCCACAGCTAGTCAGTGGTAGATCCAAGATTCAACCAAAGTCTGTTTGGGTCTGGTTTTCCTACTTTACCATTCAGAAATTCTAGAGAGCTCTACTGTTCTGAACTGTGACCATGATGGCCTAGTCCTGGCTTCTAACCTGGGTTTGCAGGACACCTGGGGCTGGGCCCATAGCCTTGACAGTTCTAAAAACTGAGTTCCTTTATTGGATTGGGCTCTGCTCCTCTTCCTGCAACCGTCAGAAACTTGCTGCTGCATTGAGTCTTGCTCCTTGGTACCACGCTTCCCTGTTACTGCCTGCCTTCTGGTTACTCTGATACTGCCTTCTCTCGGCCTCTCCAAAACCACATCCTCCCCACCCTCCTTCACTGAGAGCATGAGCTTCAGGGTCACATGGAACCAGCTGCCAGCTCTAGTCACTTATCAACTGGACAATCTTGTGCAAAACAATTAACTTCTCTGAGCCTCAGGTTTCTCATCTGTCAAATGGGGTCAGTAATAGAATAATAGTACTTATTCTGAAAAAAATGATAACGATTTTTCAAAATAAGGATTTAATATATCTAGAACAGGGTTAACATATGACAGTTGATTCAGAAATGTTAGTTACTTTGCTAATAATGATAGTGATAACTAATAAAAACTGCTGTTATCATGTGTCATTATCATTATCATCATCTGGGATACAAAGCTACTTGCCTGTTTATATCTTCTTGAGATGCCTATAAACAATAACAGCAAAATGATAATTCTTTCCATTTATTGTTTACCATTTGCCAGTGCTTTATGTAAATATCATCTATCTACTGATCACCTTCTTATATCCCTATCTTCTATCTATATTCCCAACACCCCTATGAGGTAGGTACCATCACCCTTATTTTACTAGAAAGAAAAAAGAGGCTCAGAGAGAAAATGGGACTTGCTCAATTCATATAGCTAACAACTGGTCACACGTGTGCACTTGAGCCTAAGTCCAGACTTACATCTGCCTAATTCTACGTTGCCTCTGAATGTCATACCCAAGGGCTTAGATGTCCTCCCAGGCCTTGCTCCCGTGTATGAGGCTGATAACTCCTGTGCTGCCCCAGTAGTGAGTCCAAATTGTCATCTCAGCTTTTCCCATTTTACCACACACTTGTCTCCAAACTTTCCACTAGAAATAACCAATACACACCCTGGGAACACACAGTAGGATAGAAAACCAGAGAGGTTAAGCCACTTTCCTGGCATCTCCCAGCCACCAAGTGGAAAATCTTGGCTGCCAACTCTCTCTCCCTTTCCCAGGGAAGTAGTCACTAAGCCAGCTGCCTTGCCTTGCCAGGAGCTGACAAACAGGGAGCCGTGTATCGGGTGTTCCAGAATGCGAGGTGGTCTGCACAACACTACGGTTCCAATAGCAGTGGGCTCCTGGGATGCTGATGGCATTGTTTCCCTGCCTGGGGAAAGCACAGAGTCAGGGAAATGTCTGGGTGTTTTCAGAGGGTGAGATAATTTCGTGTGACCAACAATAACATTTACAGTTATTTAAGCTTAGATAAGGGTAATTAAATCTCACGCTTCATGGGCTAAGCTGATTGCCTGCAGGGGTCACGGAGGAACGCCCCACCCCCCACCCCAGCGCAGCATCCACAGAGCAGGTATCCAGGTGCATTGTGGGTGCTCACAGGGAGCACGGGTTTCCTCTAAGGCTGAGGCATCAGACAAGGGAGCTCCCATATCAGCATCTCAGGGGAGGGGCTCAGCTCTTCAGATTCAATGCTCACTGCACTGTGGCTAAAATGTAGTCTCTGGAGTTACACAGGCTTAGGTTTGAATTCTGGCCCTGCTAAGTGTAGGGCAACCTTTAGCAAGCCACTTGCCCTCCATTAGAATTAGTTTCTTTGCTTGTAAAATGGAGATAGCACTGTCGTTGGGCATTTAATGATATGAAGAACAACTAGTATGTATTGAGCATTTTCTAGACGCCAGACTGTTTAAGTGCATTTCCTTCCGTAATTCTCACAGTGGCCATGCGGCTCTTCCTCCTTTCTTTTGTCATCCTCCTCCTTGGCAGACGAGGACTCAGGCTCAGAGGAGAGATGTGACTTGCCCAGGATCCCATTCTAGGAGTCAGTGTGTAGCAGGAATCAGATCACACACGTGGACACACTCAGATGGGGTCACTAAGGAGGGCTGATGACGGACCTACTTACAAAGGGTGGCCTGGGAAGGTGCACGGTGAATCTTTCCAGGGTCTGGGGCAAGGGAGTAAGACACACCAGAACTTAAACAGAGCAGCTGTGACCCCAGCGAGGCCTGTGCTCACTCTCCTCCGATGCCTTGGCTGACCCCACGGGACCATGGAGGTCAATTTTCAGGCCCAGATCACAGTGGAGAAGGGTGGAAGGATCCAAAGGAGTGAACAAAAAATATCCAGTCCTCTGGCTAGTGGGTGACAGCGGCAGGAGGTGACCCAGGCCAACCCTGAAGCTCACCTTTAGCCTCATCCTATACTGCGTCCACTGAGAGCACAGGGGAATGCTCAGTAAGTGAGAGCTGCATCTCTCCTCACCCCAAGAAGAGAAGGGGAGGCAAATGCATTCCTGTCTTATCTCAGGAGGAGGGTGGAGTCTTCTCCCAACCTCAAGTTGAGAATAGAGACTTCCCATCCCATGTGGGCAACAGGCATGAATGTCCCCTCCATGAAGAAGGTGGATCATTGTCACCTTACCCCTGCACACACAGGCCACTCTGGGCACAGTGTGAAGACTGGACGGGGGCAGGTTGGAGGCGAGGGGAGGAGAGCCGCTGGGAAGCCAGATCCCATCCTGGAACAGGCGGAGGCAGTGAAGATGTGGAGGAAGGGGCAGAACTCAGAACTGTTTAGAACACAATGACCGGATGCAGGGAGAGAAGAATCCAGGGTGAATGAGCACACAGAAATGGAATTGTGTCTTGCTCTGGGCCCAGAAAAGAGGGGCATAGAAAAGTAAAGACCCAGCATTGAGGAACGCCTGGGTGCTAGTCACCCAGTGGCTGGTGCATGCCCAGGGAGGGGGAAGCTGTCAGAGAGCAGCTAATTGTTACAGGAGGATGACAGAGTTAAGGGATCAATTTATAGAGACGGGTTTTCCAGCTCCGGCAGGTAAAGGCAATTCAGTCCAATTATGTCCAGTGAGAACGGACACTTAAGAGGAAAATATTTGCAGATCAGTATAAATTCAATCATGCCCTTAATGCCAGCCTCAAACCAAGAAGGCACAGGAGGAGGTGGAGGAGGAGGGAGGGGGAGGGGGAGAGGGAGGAGGGGGAAGAGTGAGGTGGGGAGTGGGAGGAGAAGATGGGGCCTGCATTCCTTCCATCTCTCTCTCTCTCTCTCTCTCTCTCTCTCTCTCTCTCTCTCTCTCTCTCTCTCTCTCTCTCTCTCTCCTGTCATTTAGAATAGCTAGTGCAGCTTCTGGATGGAAGAGAAATTCGGCTTGCCTATATTCTTTCTTCATCTACAAAATGGAGAGAATTAGTCATGTCTTCCCAGTCCCAGAGGTGGTTGTGAAAATCATGATTGAGAAAGTCTTTTGCAAACTGAGATGTGACTTATTCATCCAACTGATGAATTATTAAACTTTTGATATTACTACATTACATGCTGGAACAGAAAAAATAAATCAGTGGCTTGGGGCTCAAATAAACCTGATTTCATATCTTAGCTCTTCTGCTTACTAGCTGTGTGTCTTTGGGCAAGTTACTTCACTTCTCTGAAACTCTGTTGCCTCATCTTTAGTGTAGGAAGAACACTACTTTTCCATGTGGGCTGTTGTGTCATATGAGAAAATGTATGTTACCAGGCTCAGACTATGTCCGGCATATAGATAGTACAAAGTGCAGATGATGATTATTAATATTACTTGATCAATAAACCCAGGATAAGATACATTAAAGAAGGCTTCCTGAAGTATTTGCTGTTTGCATCCTCTGAATGCTGTAACTTAGGGTTGGCCTCATAAGGATTTCTCCAGAAATACTGAATGAGTTAGTTTGAGGATGAGGAAAGCTGTCGAAGATGAATAGAGTCTGGGTAGGAGTGGAGAAGGAGAACGTCAGACATTCTAGGATGAGAGGTCAAAATGAACGTGGGCATGATGATGAGAATGAATACAGTTTGTTTGGGAGACAAGGGGGCCCCTGATTGTAGAATTTCTGGGCTGGAAAGTCATTAAGATGATTTAGTCCAGAGGTCAGGAGGTCAAACACGAGTTAAGGTGGGTGGGGAGAATGGGGGGACGGTAAGGCCTGCGGTCACTGGTAGAACAGAGCACATGTTCTGCCTAACACACCCCATTTGAATGCTACAAGACTCTGTGCAGACAAACAAAGCACATGGATCACGCATTTGAGACCCCTAATTTGTCCAAACCTTCTGTCACAGAAGGCAAGAAGGACACTCTAAGGAACAATGGGATTCCAAGATCATTGGTTGAGTGGAGGCTTGAAGGGCTGCAAAGAGAGGATGGGTTATCACAGGGGCCTCTGCACACCCTGGGAAATGCTAGACAGACTTAGTGGAAGGACACACTTCCTAGAGGGGTGGGGGTTAAGGCTGACTGGCGGGATGGGACTCAGCATGCATAGGCCCCCAGTAGTCACTGGGATTCTAACATTTATGTCAGCTACACTGTTCTCATTGAATCTTCGCAGTAACCTGTGAGGAAAAGGCATGAAAGCCCCCCTTGTACAGATAAGGACACTGAGGATCTGAGAGGTGAAGTGGCTTCCTTGTGGCCACACGGACAGATGGAAGTAGGAGCTGAGCTTTGAATCTGAGTCTGCCTGGCTCCCAAACTCAGGTTCTGTCCTCTGTCTCACCCCTGGCTACATGGCCACCTGCTCAATACGGTCACCCTGTTTTGCTTTTTCCTGCCATAGACTGTCTACTTCCTTGGGCAGTGTTCTCTCACTGCTATAAAAAGACCAGAGCCCGCAGTGTTCCCTCGCGTCTATTTCCCGGCAGCTCCCTGCGTCTGTACCTTCGGGTAAGGCATGGGGTGTGGGCCACCCACTGACACTTTTAATGAAAGGGAATAAAAACCGAGGCCAGCTTGTCAGGTGCTGTTGGAAACCTTGCGTCACCATCTAAAACGGGCTGCAGAGCAGCACGTCCCCGGGAAGTGGGCACAGCCCCGGGAGGTGTCTGGGTTACTCAGTCCCTGCAGTTTACTCTGCGTTCTCCATGATCCTTGGTCATTTTCATTTCTCTAGATTACAGTGAACCCTAAGATATCATGATACCTGCCGGTTGGCTTTGAACATTTCAGGATTCTGGAATGGCTCTTCTATTACCAGTCTCTTGGCTTAAGACCTAGCTCTGCAGGATGTGTCGCTGAATCCTCTCGCCCTAGCTCACCTGTTCAGCCTCATCGCTCGCCATATCTTGCCACCACACACAAACATAGGTGAACATGCATGCACATGTGTACATGAATTGTACACTTATACACACGTGCATACATGCACACATGTGCACACACATGTGCACACATTTAGGTACACAGGTGCATACACATGCACATGCACACGCACAGTAAATATTTTATACTCTAGCAAGAATAGGTTTCTTGTTCTACTCTTTACATACCATGGTCCATCAAGCCATCCCACACTATGCGCTATTCCTACTTCCTGGAGCAATGGACACAGTGGACATCTCTCAATTTTTTTCTATCTAACACTTCTTCTTTTGGAGAGTAGACTCCCTCCCCAACTCCATGTGAAACTGGTGAAGCTGTCAATCCTGTACCCTTGACAAGATGACTTGGGATACCTAACAGAGCAAGCCATTCTTTCCCTCCCCAGGTGTGTGTAGTAATTAGCTTGGGGCCAGAAAGTCTTTTGTTTTGAGTCCTAATGTAGATGTTGGAAGAAAACCTAATTGTTACTGTGGAGCTCTGGAGACACCTTAGCTTGGAGCTTCCCAGAGTTATTGCTCAGCCTTGTGGGAGATTCCTACTTGGGAATGAAGCCAACAAGAGTCAAACTGGGGGAGGGTGAGGCAGGGAAGAGAGAGGGGGCAGAGAGGGAGGAGAAAGAGCAGACAGAATGGAGAGAGATATGTAATGACATAGTCCTTGGATCCAGCCATTCTGGAAGTCAGGACTGTCCCTCAGACTTCCAAGTTATATAAGCCAATTGATACCCCAGATTTTAAGCTTAAGGTAGTTTAAGCTATTTTGAGTTGTTGTTTTGTTGATTATAACCCAAAGTCCTAATGTTGTAATAATATGGTGCTAATTACTTGACCTCTACTGTATTATTTAATCCTCCCAACTGTCCTCTGAGGTGGACATTGTTATGCCCATTTTGCAGATTAGGAAACTGAGGCCCAGGGAGATGAAGTCACTTGCTGAAGACCATAAACCCATTTATTCTCCTAATAGCCTCCATCCTCTAGTTTAGTCTGGGCAGCTCGAGCATCACTTCTTCTGTGAAGCCTTCCCTACATCTTCTAAGCTGAATTGGACCTTCTTCTTCTCTTCTCCCATGGTACTTTGGGGATACACCCTGAACTAGTCAGGATGGGCCAAGTTACATGCTAGTAGCATACAGGCTCCCGGAAAAGCTCAGTGATTAAAGATAATAAAGATTTATTTCTAGTGCATGCTGTATGTTGAGGATCCACATGGGGATTTGTGTGTTTGCGTCACTCAAGGAAGCTCGGTGGAGGCTTCCTCTTGAATTCTAGTTCCACAGCCACCAGGGAACAACGGGAATTGCATACTGGCTCTTAAAGGCATTTGCCTGTAAGTGACACATGTCACTTCCACTCATGTTGCATTGGCTAATGTGAGTCAAGTCACCCTGCTGGAGTTCAATAGGTGGGGAGGTGCAATTCTGCCGTGTGCTCAGAAAGAGAAGAACTGGCACATTTAATGTGACCCAGTGAGCTCCATTAAGGGACACAGTTTTATTCATCCCCACAACTCTGGCCTCTAACACAGGGGCTACTACAAAGTGGGAGCTTGGGGAGAGTATGTTCAGTGAATCGCAGAACTTATCCCATAGTGCCAATTGTTCTTATCAATGGCAAACATTCCTAGAGCATGAATGATAATGTCTCTGTACACTCAGTACTTGGCACGGTGCCTGGCATTGGGTCTATGCTTACTAAATATTTACCAAAGGAATTCATATAGAATTAGCAATATGTGATACCTGTTCAAAACAGTGACTGTCATTTCTTTCCACCTGGCTGGGTACCATGTGAATTACTAGTACCAAGGCCAGAGCAGCAAACCTGGAAATGGGGAATGCACCAACATCAGACTCCAGAGAGAGGATGGACAGTATGTGCCAGCCTGGAGCAAAGGGAAAGTCTTGGACAGGCCTAGTAGGGACCAAACCCAATTGGAGGGGATTCCAGGGCTGAGTTGTGACGTTGGAGAGCACAGTGTGCTGTCACAAGTTTAGAGACAGGGAGAATAAGGAGGACAAGATCAAGGAAACCAAGACATGTGAAAACTAAAGATATTTGGGGAGGGGGCATATCATGATTATTTTTTAACTTTTTCCATGGTAAGCAAGTTAGAGAAGCAAGTTTCTTTTTGATAACACTGTACTCTTTTGGCATAGCCATAATGAGAAAAACGTAGCTCGTGCGTTGTAAACCAGCACCTGGTTTACTCCCTGACTGTAAACTCCCTGGGGGCAAGGCGCGTCTCACGCGTCACTAGGTCCTAGCGATGAACACATCACTACGATGCAGTGTTCTAGCACATGCGTGTCACCCAGCACACGGCACCGCAGGCAGCTGGGACTCAGGAAACGTGAGCTGGTTTGCACTGAGCGTGCACCTACACATCCACAGGGAGCAGCGGGGAGGCTGTGCACAGCGGAGTCAGAGGCAGGTGGGCACAGATGAAACAGAGAGGTCTCACCGGAGAATTATTATGATACAGAAAAACTGCTGGATCTCCATTATCCTCAGGGAATAGGTGATTCTGCAGAATAGGGATATTTAGATAGATGAGAACTAACTTCTTTAAACACACAGAATTTTTTTTTTTTTAAACCAAGGGGAAAAAAAAAAGAGGCCACTTTGTTGGATATCCATCTGCACAGATCACATCCTTCCCTGGCATTTGAAGCAGAGCATTCATGCTATCACTTTGTAAGGACTCAGAGTTGCCACAGCACATGTCCCATACGATGCGGTATAACCACACAGCCATGCCCTCGGGGAACACCAGACCCTACAGTGAGCGGCACCAGACCCCTGTACGTCATGAGTTAATTGTGCTGATGTTTACCATCCTTTGCTTTGTTTTATTGTCCCCTCTTGAGGTCAGATTGTCAGCTGTTCTTTCTGTCATTTCTCACTGGTGTCAGAGTCCTTGCCTAGGACTAATCTTCCGGGTCTTCATAAATAAGACAAGCCTTAACATTTATTCAAACGGGACATAGAATAAGCACTCTTGTTTTGTTTTTGAGACACAGGGCAGCATGCAGTTCAGAAGCCACGAGGTCTCCTGCCAGCATGTGGGTCATACTTGATACATGGGCAACAGTCCTCTTTTTGTCTTTTTTGCCCCCCCCCCCACTGGGAGTCCTCTGGCAAATTTCCAGCCTTCTTTAAGATATAATTCCCAGGTCTGAAAATGGGGGATAATAACTGAGCCTACCTTAGAGATTTGTCGTGGGGGTTTAATTGAAGAATGAATGTCAATGTTGGGTATCATTTTATTTATAAGTAGCTTAGAGCCTGGTATGTGAGATAAGGCTCGCAGATAAAGTGTGTGGGAAGGTTATGTCTTGTGGGGGCCACCAGGGAAGTGCTGATGAGTTAGAGGTGTGAGGAAACGGGGGGGGGGGGGGGGGGGCCGGGGAGGGGGGCGGAGGGAGGGGGGGCGGAGGGGGGGAGGGGGATGTTTAGGAAGGGGAAGGAAGGACAATCCAGGCAGAAAGAAGAGGCGAGTGGCACATAAGCTGTCAATGGAGGAGCTTGTGCGTGGAAAGCTGGCTCTTCCTTCTGAGGGATACAGAGAAGGAGCACAAGGTACGGCAAAAACATGCCAGCTGCGTCTAGACCAGGGCTGGCAAACTACGGCCCCAGGGGCCACACTGTCCCGGGCCTGTTTTTAGACAACCTGCAAGCTAAAAATGACTTTTCCCCCCCATTTTTTGGTGTTTAGAAAAAAAAAAATCAAAAGAATTTCTTGATACATGAAAATCATATGACATACACATTTCAGCACTCACAAATAAAGTTTAATTGGAACATAGCCACTCCCGTTGGCCGATGTATTATTTACGGCTGCTTTTGGGGCTACAAAGGCAGAGTTGGGTAGTTGAGACAGAGACCATATGGCAGGCAGAGCTTCACATATTTACCATCTTGCCCTTTATGGAAAAATTTTGCTGACCTCTGGTCTGGACCCTAACGTGGTCTCCAGCCCACTGCGGGATTAGACTGGAAGCGGTAGTTAAATGTGGCGACACGGAGCTGGGGAAATGTAGGGGTCTGGAGTGAAAGTGCCACCCCTTTTGATTATCACAGGCTCTCCCTGGCTCCATTACGCACCGTCCCCTCTATGATGTCTCCTAAATATGTACTTTCACCAAAACTCCTGTCCTTTGAAGAGACAGACCCATTCTTCTCCCTTTTCATGTGGGAATTTTTTTTAATGAATATTCAAATGGGCTTTCTACCTTACTTACTAAGTGCAGACAGCTCTGGGCCTCACGCTAATCAGACTGGGTGCCATTCTGTAAGTCATTTTGTGCAATTTCATGTTCTCTCTCTCTGAAAGAAGGAGAATTACTTTGATAGATTAAAGCCGTTTCCTTATTGGAATGGGCGTTTTGTCTCTTTCTCTCTGCTCTCGCCCACTGTCTCTTGATGCCTCCAAGGTAGGGAGGCCCTAATTTCCCTGAGTAGCTCTTGGGGAAGCAATTTCTCATCTCCATCAGCCCTCCAGGGGCTCATTTGTAGAGAGGGGCTCAGGCTGGGGTAGGAGGTGGAAGGGGCTGGAAGGTGACCCGCTTCTCTCTGCCGTAGATTTGTGTTGTAAAATATTTTTGACTCAGAGGCAGATGCCCCTGGTTGTTGGTCAAAGGGGTTTCTTTTAACTCTGGTCTCTGCAAGGGCTGTGGAAGGGCATATGGAGAATAATTGGGCTCCCACTGTGGAATAAACCGGACTCTGTGCTCAGTGAATTTAAACCTAAATAGCTAATAGCATCTACTACCCAGCATAATATACAGACATAATATGACTAAAAGACCTGTTTTAATTGCTAATTCCTCCTTACTAAGATTTCGATGAACTTAGTAGTGCTTATACTTGAATGTGTTTAAGAATCACATGGGGGAGGGTATGTTAAAATGCAGACTCCTGGGCTCTGCCTCTAGAGATTCTGATTTAGCAGGTCTGGGGTTAGGAGTGGGAATCTGTATTTTTAACAAAATCCTTGGATGATTCTGATGCTGATCATCCCAGAACACCCCTTGAGAAATACTGTTCCAAGATAATAGTATGTCCCTGGTTATTTTCTTAAGCTTGCATGAGATATCCTAAGGACCTGGCACGTAGAGGGTGCAAAATAAACAGCGACTGCTGTCATTTCTGCTGTAGGTTTTGTCATCATAAACATTACTGCTATGTATTCTTTGTGCTTCTAATACACATGATTTGCATTTATACTCTGTGCTGATTCACACTGGATTAATGATTAACTTCTTGGAACTTCTGTTTCCTCCTTGGTAGAGGAGAAAGACAAATGCCTAACTTCAGGAGAGTGTCTGTTGTTATGCTAAATGCTAGGAATTCTCAGTCATCAACTGAATTTTGATTGCTTTATTCCAGTTCTTAATTCCTTCTGCAGAAATCCATGTACATGGAGGCAGTTCAGGTGAGTCTCCCTCCTATGTCCTGTGACCTTGAGAGGGAAATGTGATTTGTCCAGGTAAGACTCTCTGCTGAGGTGGGGGCTGTTTGGGGACCACCTAAGATAGGTGTGGGTAGGTTTCTGCTGCAGGAGGCCAAGTGGACACGACACAGGGTCAGGAAACCTGGGTCTGTCTGGACATTCACTGGTGCTGCAACTAATGTCTATCGAGACATAGGCAGAGATAACAACACACCTTAACTTTTCTGTTCATACTATTTCTACTCATAATATTCGTTTATTTTTCTATACATTATTTTACTATTTATTTTTCTACTTATATGATTTTCTACTCAAACTATTCAGTGTTGCAAAGCTATATTCCTAAAAGAAATAGAGCTGGATTTAAATCTATACCTGGGAACATTGTTATCACCTTTCATGTGAATCAAACCCTTAACTGTTGCAGCGATTACTTCATCCAATCCTGGCTCCCAAGTGGAGAGAAATAACTTCCCCTAACTTCTTCTTGAGAATGGAACTTCTCCAAGGTGTGTTCAGGACAATGGTGAAGTTCATTTTAGCATCACAAGCCCTTGGGATTTCATGTTGAGAGTTCTTCATTCTTGGAGGGGTTTCTAGTGGCCACTTGCCTAGGGTCACCAGGCTGCATTATGCTGTATTGCCCTGGGCCACCAGGGCTGCAGAAATGAACAAGACAGTGTTTCCAGCTTTGAAAAGCTTGTAGAGCAGTGATCAGTGCAGACACACCTATAAGGAAAAAGAAGTTCTATGGGCTAAACTAAAGGTTTGTGCAAAATATATATGGAGCATGCTTATTAGCAGGAGAGGTCAAGGCCTTGGGGAGGGAGTGGAGGGAAGCTATCTGGAAGAGACGCCTCCTAGAATCAGGCTTGGGGAGGAAGAGGAGCTACTGCATGAGCTCAGGGCCTCAGGGAGAGGGTGTCCAGGCATGAGCAAAGGGGCACAGGCACATGCAAAGGTCCAGAGGCAACTTATTCACTCATTCATTTGCTCACCATTCAAAAACAAAACAAAACAAAACAAAACAAAACAAAACAAAACAAAAAAAAACAAAACCATATGTGAGGAGACCAAGTCAGGCACGGTGCTGTGGGTTTGCATGAAGACAAACAACATGTCTGGGGAAGTAGGATGGGTCCTATTTTGGTAGTAGGGGTGGCTACAGAAAATGAACCTGGAAAAGTTCTGCAGGGTATATTATACATAGAATTTTATAAGCTACTGGAAGATATTTGCAAGCAATGTAGAGACTCTGAGGTACTTAAGAAAAGGAGGGCCTCCATCCAAGCAATGCAATGGGAATTCAGAGTCAGAGAGGATTCTGAGAGGTGAGTCAATAGATAAATACCATCCCTGGCATCCTCAGCCCCCCCACACCTGTCAACAAGGACCACTCTCGGAAGCATCCCCCTCACTCTCGCTCTAAGAATCTCCCTCAGTCTTCCTTTGGTGTCTTTGCTATGATGGATAATTTGTACCAAATCCATTTTGGGAGGTTGTTTTTCTTCCCTGACATATATCACAGGATATTTTTATAGCTTGATGAATCTAACACATCTGTGTAATCACACAGTTTCCAGAAATCCAGATGTTCCCCAGAGCACCTCTGGCTCCCACGCTCTTGCAAACATTTGCTGTAAACACCAAAGGCTGTTTGTTGGTTTTAATGTTCTAGCTCATCTCATTACCCAGCGAAGGTGAAAGATTGAAGCCAGATAGTGTTGCCAGTAAATGTTTTCGCCCCTAATGCATCTATTTCTAGAGACTGATCAGTACGCGGCAGGGCCCACGGGCCCACATTGTGGAAATGGTCAGTCATGTTCTGCCTGCCGTGGTGCAGGAGGGAAGTCAGGCAGCGAGTGTCAATTCCCTTCGGTTCTCTGGCCTGAGGTCCCAGCTGAATACCGGGCTCAGCCCGGGAGGTGAGACGGGGAGAAACAAGGAAGCAGGACCAGCCTCGTGCCACTGGGTTACTGGCATGACTCTCAGAAAGCTAACAAGTGTACAATGTTTAACTGTACCTGGAATAGGGACAAACCTTAACAAAAGGTAGCTATCAATGTTACTACCATTATAACTCTGGTCTGTAATGAAGTCACACACATCCTGCCTTTAAGAAGCTCCGTGGTAATGGGACTTAACCCGGACCCCGGGAAAATCACTGGAATGGGAGCCAGGAGACCCTGGCCAAGCCCCAGCTGCATCACTGTTTGGTGGCAGGTAAGTCCCCTGCCTGCTTCAAGCACCACGCTGTCCATTTGTAAAGCAGTGAAGAGGTTGCCCCAGGTGATACCTGAGGACCTCCCCTGTTCTAACGCTGGTGATTCTCTTATCTTAAGAGACTGTTACAAAGCAAAGCAAAAGGAAGCGTCTCTAAGCCTTGAGGCTGTTAACTGATCACCTAAATTGGAAAGTGTAGATGCTTTTCCTTGACAGAGGCTTAAAGAGCAGGCAGGGATGGTTCTGGGTGATGAGCCTCCCTCCTCTGCCCCTTCTGCAGGGGGGCCCTTTCCAATCTCTTGTCTCTACTCAGCTCCTGCATCTTAGTGGGGCCTTTCTCTGACCCCCACCTAATGTTCTCACCAACAATATAAATGAGGCCCCTTGTGTTGCCCAGACTCACAGGTTGAGACTATGTATTTTGTAATTCCTTGATTAGTATCGACCTCTCCCGCTACATCATAGGCTCCATGAGGCCCAGGACCATGTCCGTGTTGACCATGGTTCTATCACCCCCGCCTGGTTATGGTCAATCAGTATTCACTGAATGAGTAGATAAATGAGTGATGCCCTGCTTAGGGAAGGAGGATGGGTTAGATCACTGCCTTCTGAGATCTCAGAGCCCTGGGATTTTTTTACAAAGTAAACAGGGGCGCAAAGTGATGAGCAAATGCATGCAAACACTAGCCAAAAAGTCAGATGTGTAGAAAGGGATCATCTGTGAGCAAGGACAGATTTCAACTACAGAGAGAGAGAATAGGTGACAAAAAGGAGAAGAATGAAATGGCTATTAAATTGAAAAAACAAACAAAACAACACAGTAAGAGCACAGAAAAACAAATATGAGGCATACTGTTTGAGAGAAAGGACAGGGAATGGTTTTCTGACTGAAGCCCGAACATCAAGGATGGCACTGAGAACATTAAATATATCACAATGATTATCAACTTATTAAGACAGAAAGATTGATTTATTCTTATGTTCTTGACAGAGAATGGTGAAAAGCAATAATGCATCTTGAGCACAGTAAGCTCGCCTTAATAGGAACAGATAAAGCTTAGAGGATTGAGGGAGATTAAGTGATGAAAGAACGAGTCCTTGGGGTTTCTTGGGGAGGCAGTGAGGTGGGGAGTAGAGAATGGCTGGGAGGGGGGGTCTCACATGGGTGCCTTGGAGCTGGCTTATTGCCTAGAAGTTGGGTGACCTTGGGCATTTGTCCTTCACACTCTGAGCCCCAGTAATTATTTGTATTTTCTCTTTTTCTCTAGAATAGAGGGCCCATGGGCGAAATCCAGCCTACCACTTGTTTTTTTTTATTTAAATAGTTTTATTGGAACTTTTATATTGTCAATGCTTGTTTTTGCATTACAGCAGTAGGGTAATTAGGATAGAGGCCCTATGGCCCTCGAAGCCCAAAATCATTATAATATGACTCCTTACAGAAGAGGTCTGATCACTCCTGCTCTAGGGTGATAAAAATGATAACCACTTCACGGGCTTGTTCTGAGCATTCTTTGGGTGTCCATCATGAGAAGCTGCTCAATACATATTGGTGGTTTTTGGTTGAATCAATGAATGAAGGCATGACCCACATAATATACTACAATGGATAAACACATATGTTGGGTCAGATCTCAGCTCAAATCCCTAAAAGCTGTGCAATCCTGGGCAAATTTCTTCCCCTCTTTCAACTTTATCTTTTCACCTATACATTGGATACAACAAAACTTTTCTTGCAAAATAGTAAATGAAACATAGTATGATTACTTTGAAGATAAACACTCAATAATTTCTTATTCAATTAAGAGCCTACAGAAAATAAGAAATAATTGTCATTAGTCAGTCATTGCATTTGAGGTATCAGAGTTTAGGGGAAATTGCTGGAATTCTCAGCTTAGGTTTAGAAACTACCTCCAATATCCCCTAACTTGGGATCATGATTCAAAAGCAAGAGTTCTTTCAGCTGGAACAATTGCCTGAGTCCTAGTACCATAGTACCATGCCTGGCACATAATAAGAGCTTAGTATTTATGAATGAATGAACGAATGCATGAATGAAAGAATGTAGACTTGGGCATCAGTTCTGGTTAGTACTCCCCATTGGGTCGAAGTAGTGCCTTCCAGGTCTTTTGGGATCATCTTTAACTCTTCCTAAGTTGTTTCAGGACAGTAGCTTAGTCCTTTCCATCCTGTTTGGGCTGGAAGGAACGCTGGAGCTGTTATCCAGAGGATGCTCTGATAGGGCTTTCCCCCCTCCTCTGTCATTGGCAGGTCTCCACCCAGCCTACACATGAGAACCAACTGGGGAACTTAAAAAAAAAGGTGATGCATATGCTCCATATCAGAGAAGCTAAATGAGAATTTCTGGGGGATGGGCCCAGGCATTGGCATCTTTTAAAAGCTCTGCAGGGATTGAGAGCTCCTGCCCTAGGAGCTGTGGTTTAAGATGGCTAGGTTGGACCCTGGGGTCTCTTTGGCTGATTTCTGGGCAGCCTGGGGCTTGTCTGAGGTAGGAATTCAGCTAAAACAGCTTCTTCTCTTCTCAGCTGAGCTAGAGAAACCTTGGTAAGGCTGTAGGAACAGCCTGACCTTGGATTTGGATGTGTCAGGAAAGTACACTGGTTCAGAAAGCTTCAAGAATGTAATGATTTTATCATGGGGGTGGGAGGGAAGGGGTTAGAGAGATCCTGAGTTGAAGATCTATCTTTAGGGGCCAAACCTGCTGCTGGTTGTAGAAGCAGCACCCCTTGGTTCCTGAGAGCTTGAAGAAAAAGCAAATTCTTACATCCTAGAGAGGACCTAGACAAGAGATCTCCGAGGCGGCCATAAAGAACTTCTGAGGCCAGCTGACTAGGGGCACCAGGGGCAGCTAAGCCTAGTTAGCATTAGGGATTAGCTGTTATCTGCCTTAGAGTGAAGCTGCATCACAGGAATGGGGGTTTAGGGCCCCAGACTCTGGCCTATGTAGAAGTGGGGGTGGTGGGGAGGCCTTAGTAGGAAGGAGGCTTCTGTGTCTCAGGGGGGGCCCAAAGGTGTGTGGTCAGTTTGGAGAGTTTAGCTAAGCTGGTCGTCAGGGGTCTCTGGGACTCAGGCCACAGTTGAACCAGCATGGCCAAAACCCAGGCAATTATAGATTAGGATGGCAAATGGATTTAATATTTTGACCCAAATCTGACCTTTTGGATTGTGGCTGCCTGGAGCACTGTGTTAAGAAAGATTCTGAGGTTGTGTCTGGCTTGTTAGAAAAAACATGCCATAATCTATGAGGTTGGCTGCCACATGTGAGAGAGGGAGGAGTGGTTTCCAGAGAAATGGCAAAAAGATAGTGTGTGGGAAAATTAGGAGGCATGACAGGAGCTCTAGAGGGGACAAGGCTAGAGCCAAATTGTGCAGGGCCTTGAATGCCAGGATGAGGAGTTTGGATTTGAATTTTTTAGATTCTGAGAAATTCCGTTATGTCTTCTAGACAGAGGGCTGGTGTAATCAGATTGAAGTTTGGGAAGTATCTTTTGACTATGGTATGGAAGGTCGCCTTCCGGAGGTGGTCGTGGCATTGGATAGGGGAATAAGGGAGCCATGGCAATCCACAGCCCAGGCAAAAGATGAATGGTTTGCTCATTCTTTCAACGGTTATGATAAAGCCCCCGGGAAAGGAGGGGAGTGGACAACTGTAGGGTGGTCCTGTGACTGTCTGTTGCTTACCCCAGAAGGTTTTGGCAACTGGTGTCCTGACCCTAAACCTTCTTCCAAAATGAAGAGTGAGAGGAAAGCAAGTTTTACTTAACTCTACTCTGATCAATAGCAAGAGCAACAACCATTTATTGAATGTTTTTTAAGTGCCAGGCACTATGCTGTGCACTTCCCATAAATTTGTTTACTTATTCCTCGCAGCAAACAAACGAGTTAGGGTTATTTTATCGTTCTCATTTTGCTGATGATGAAACTCGAGCACAGTTCAGAGATGTCAGGTTTTGTGCCCAAGGTCTCACAGCTCGTAAGCAGCAGACCTCAGTCTAGCCTGGCTCAGAGCCCACACGCTTCACCGTTGCACCACCCCACCCCTGTCTCCATGATCAGCCACTCCTGCGGGTCCCCTTGGCAGCATTAAATAGACCTGCAGGCTTTCTGATTCCACAGGGGCAACGTGCTCTCTGATTGTTTCTCGTTAGCAGTTGTCTTCCCTCTCTCTGCGGGCACTTGGTTACATAATACCTGAAAATATTAAATTAGTTTTCCTTTACAGGAAATTATGTTCCATTAGGGCCACTGACATAGCTATTCTGAGACCTCCAAGAGAGTTGTGTGCTTTTTGGAAATGTCTGACAAATCCGATTGCTCTCCGGCAAGGAGCTCTCTGAAGGCCTTGTGGCTGGTTGAGTAATTAGGCATTAAGTGGCTTTAATAATAGAAATAGGAGGCCCAGACAAGAGGGTTCCACCTGTGATCATCAGAGCTGCCTTGGGTCCTGCTCCTGGCAGAGACAAGGAAGGGGGCAGAGGAACACCATGATCTTTAAAACCGTCCTCTGACTCACCAGTCACTCAGAACAGGTGGAAACTGGCTCCAGGGAGGAGATCAAGCCAAGGAGCCTCCTCTCCTCCATTCCTCTAGGGGGCGCTGCACTGAATGCTCACACTGGAACACTGCTAGGTTTGAATCACGTTCCTGCTCAAACACCTTCTGGAACCGCAGGGCAAAGTCCACCTTGGTTTGGCACCCAAGATCCTGCAAGATCTAGCTTCCATATTTTTTCAGAATGCTTCTTTTCATGGAGCTGGTGCCCTCATAATTTCCTGTTCCTCCTCATATTGCTCCATACTTTGTTACCTGCTTAGCCTTGCCTAGGATGTGCCCTCCATCGGGAAGACACCCCTTCTATGTCTGCACTTTCATATCCCACCTAGAATTCAAGCCTCAGTTTCAAGACCATCTCTTCCTGGAAATTTTCTCTAAATTCTCTTGCCAAAGAAATTGCTTTCTCCTTTGCATGCCCACAGAACTTTATAGTGCTTAAACTAATCATCTTATTTCCTTGCACCTTGTATTATAATTATTTTATACAATATCACCTGTCTTGCTATATGGTAAACTTCAAATGGATGGATGCTATTTAACCCTCTGTGTAGCTTCCCTGCCCCCTGTTACAGAGCCTTGCGTGTTGCAAGTGTTTAATCAATACATTCATTGTGTATCCACTTGCCATGATGCCTTGCCCAGGCTAGTCTTTCTCCCAGAGTGTCCCTCTCTCCTTTTCCCACTTGGCAAGGTCCTACTCAAATGCCAACTCTATCTAGAAGTCTTCCCAGATGGGTGTCCATTCTTCCCAGGTGGAATTCATTAGCTCCCTTAGACTTTCCGTTAGTTTTGGTAGTACCTTTATCACAGCATTTCCCACATCCAATTTGTGTTCTGAAAATCTGTGATGTGTCTCTTATCTCTCTTCCTTCCTGTCCCTGCTCCTTGGACTATAATCTCCATGAAGGACACCCCTGTACTTCTAGTGCCCACCTTGAACCCTGCCCAGGGTTGGTGCTCATGAATGTTGGCTGGATTTGCTCAGGGCATTGGCTGTCTGATGGTACAGGGCCAAGTGCTGGGATGTCTAACTCTGGGCTAAACATGTCCCTCTCCTGCTCATAAGAACAACGTTCTTAGTTGGCATTCTGATTTTCACATTGAGACCTGGACCAGGTGGTGCCCGGAGAAGCCATCACACTGGGTGAGCGTGTAAGGACCTGTTTCACCAGTGGCCTGCACAGCAATTTCTCTGGCTCCAGTCAAGGCTGACTTTCCTCCAACAAAACTCCCCTCTCTTCCTCCCGCAGGCTAAGCATGTTAGTGAGTGACTCCCTGTCTTCTAGGGATCCCTTCTTGACTGAAGCTTTAGAGCACCGGCTTGCTCCCTAATCCTAACACCAGCAGGGCTGCCCGTCATTTGCTGGCTGCACATTGCAGGAAGGGAGCCACCATTATCATTATCATCAGAGACAGTGAGTGACTCACCCAAAGCCACACAGCTTGTTAATGACAGAGCAGGACCAGCTATTGGCACCTGGAATTTTAGGCTCTGGGTCCGCTGCCTCTGCACTTTCCCTTCCCTACTCCAGTGGCTTTGTGCGTACAACCTTCCAGATCCTTGTTAGGTCTTGGCCAGATTCATTCCACCACTCAGCAAAAAAAAAAAAAAAAAAAAAATCTCTTTCATGACAATACACGATGCAGGCAAAAATTACCCTTAATTACTGGGGCTTCTCTACAATTATAGGACGTGCATTTGAACTCTGAAGGGTCCTCTCCTGAGGATAACCTTTATTTGCCTGATTGCGTCTGTTCAGTTAATTCTGGCTAATTACTATTTTCTTCCTATTAGATTCTAATTATATACAGTATTTTCATTATAAAGTGTAATGTTTCCCAGAGAACCATGTCAATTATACTGGTGATATTACCGGAGGTCTGGTTTACCTCATTAAGCCCAAGCGATGAAGCCATGCATCTGATTAAACTCGCAGTTTGCAGGGTGGACTTTAACTATCTGTTGGTCCCAGCGACTTCCACCCCAAACTTGCTGGGTGTGGGAGATGGCTAGAAAGCCTTGGAAAAGCTCCTCAAAGGAGGTGGTGGTCCATTTGGATGCCTTGGATTTTCTGCAGGAAGAACAAGCGTGGATCAACATGGTCTGTTTCTGAGCACTCCCAGGTTTCTAGTTTGGCGGAGGTGTGGATTTGATGCTGTCACACAGAGCATGTCTTCCCCTAGACTCAAATGCTTCTGGTGGACCACCAGCAGAGCCACCTCCATCTCACAACCTACTGACCACCTGACGTCCTTCTGAGCACGTGACTTACCCACCTAACAACCGTTCGGTATTTCTACCAGGATGTCTACTAGACATCCTGCCCATAATATATCCAAAACAGAATTCTTGGTTTCTGTAATCCATTCCTCCGTATATGACTCCAATCTTGATAAATACCATAGCCATCCACCCAGATGCTCAAGTGAAATGCCAAGCAGTCAAACCGATTCCCTTTCTTCTTTCATCTCTCATATCCAATTCATGAGCATTTCCTGCAAACTCTAGGTCCCAAATCCTGGGTCCACCCACTTCTTCCCATGTCCACTGCTAGTCTGGGCCAACTTCACCCCTACTGTGCAGTGGTCTCCTACTTGGTCTTCTTGTTTCACTTCCCTCCCCATACCTGTGTCCCTTCTCTTAATGCCATAAGGGTTAATCACACACAAAAAATCAGACCTTATTACTCTTCTGCTTAAAACTCTCAACATACATCATTTTAGGAATTAAAACCACACTTCTTACTCTGTCACTGAGACACTCCATGATTGTACTCTTGCCTACTTAATCAACAAGCATCCACTGAGGATCTAATATGTGCCAGGCACTGTTCTGGAACAAGCAGTTCTGCATGAGAATTTAATAGACAAAGCTCACCCTCATGAGCACTGCTTCTTCACATCATCTTGATAGTACTTAATATTTCACGTGTGTCTTGTCCAGTTGGGTTATCTAAAAGGTCCAGGTCCATATCTGTCCCCCCCCCCTCCTGACCCAGCCCCTTTACCTGGAAGTGTCTCAAAAAATGTGGGCAACTTTGCTATGATTTGACACTTGGGCAGGAGTTGGAAAACAAAGTTGATTAAAAAACACACTTTTATTGGATTCTAAAGGAATTAATAAAATCCTCCCTTTGGGGATTAATAAAACAGGATTTTTTAATATTAGCTTTATTTTTTTCTACTTTATAAAAGTATTTTAATCAACATTCTAGGATTTAAAGGATGGATTCAAGCGATGTTCTCTACTTGGAGGGCGGCAGGGTTTTCATCAATTCGTTTGTCGATGAGTCGCTTTCTCAGTATTGGCTCCCGTCTGAAAAATGTTGTCACTCTCTTGTTTCCCTAATAAAAATCCATAAAAACTGTGAAGTTCAAGCAAAAAAAGGAAGTAACATTTCTTGATTTCTGTCCTCCCTGGGTTGATTTTTGGTTAACTATAGGCCATGAGAATATTGCTTTAGTTTGGAGAGACTCAGTACCTTGTCTAAAGACCTCAGCGAATTAGTTATAACAACACCGACTGCGCGGGCTGTAGGGCCAGGGTGTCTGGGTTCAAATTCTAGATCTCCTGTGACCTTGAGAACATTTACTTAATCTTCTACTTCACTTTCCCTATTTATAAGCTGGGGATAATAACAGTTCCTACTTTCTGGGGTTGTTTTAAGAATCAAATGAGCGAATCCACTTAGAATACATGCTCCATAAATGCTGGCTGTAATTATCTGAGTCTAAATCCAGACTGGTCTTCCCTCAAACTACCATGAATAGATATCGCCGGCAGCATCAGTAGCATGCTTGAAGTGCTTGCTATAATGCACCCACTATTCCTATTAATACACTTATAATGCACACGTTATTATTTCAATGTGCAGAGGAGTAGAACTGAGGCTTCCTAAGGTACTTGTAGAAAATCAGGCAGTAGGTAAGTGGCAGATCTAAAATTTACACCCATCTTTTGCCTGTCCCCAGAGACCATGTTCTTGAACATTGTTAAAATGTTTTGCAAACATACTCCACACATGGAACTGTGTCTCCTTCAAATTCACATGGTGAAGCCCTACCCCTTAGGTGACTGCTGGAGACGGGGGTCTTCAAAGAGGCGATTGAGTTACAATGCGGTTATTAGGGTGGGCCCTGATCTAATCGACTGGTGTCCTAATGAGAGGAATAGGTACCTAGATGCTCCAGCAAAGAGAAAAGGCCACGTGAGGACACAGGGAAAAGGTGGCTTCTGCTAGCCAAGGAGAGAGGCCTCAGGAGAAAGCAAACATTCTGACACCTACCTTGATCTTGGACTTCCAGCCTACTGAACTGTGAGACCATAAACTGTTGTTTGAACCTCCCCACCTATAGTATTTTGTCCTAGTAGCCCTAGCCAACTGATATAGAAGGGGATGTTGTTAGTGGAAAAAACACAAACATCGGTGTCAGGTGACCTGCGTCTTATTTATCAGGCTATTCCAGAGCTTTGTTCATAGTGGGAGCTACATAAATCGAAGGGCGAAGTGTACAGAAAGTGTCTTCCCTTTCTAGATTGAGGACAGGACGGTGTCCCAATCCCTCCCCTCGTGGGACTACATCATGTTTTAGCACTTGGCAATGTCCTGTCTTCCCCACCAGACTGGACACCCCATGAAGACTAAAACCAAGTGTGTTTCTGTTGTTCAGCTCAGGCCCAGCACGTGATCACTGCCCAACGATTATATACCGGCTGCATGTCTGTACAGCCGTGAGGTCCATGGGGCACCTTCAGCAAAAGCCTCTTCTCTAAGGAGTTGCCCTGGGCTGGTCCAGACGCGCAGGTGTGGGGAGGGGATTTATGCCGCAGGCCTGCTGGGCCCCTGCCAGAGCGCCTGGAGCCGCTGGGTCTGGGGCGCGCAGCCTGTTTACAGAGATGTACAGTAAACACAGGCAGGCTATCAGCATTGTGCTGCTTTCCCCATTATCTCAGTGAGATCTCAGGACCAGGGCAGGCCAGGGAGCCCTGGAGCCTGAGAGAGATGAGCGTGAGCCTCCCAAGTCTGGTGTGGCTGTAGGCTGAGCCTTCTTGGGGCAGGGCGGGATGTGCGTTCGTGCAGAAGAGGTGCTGAGCCAGGGTGGAGCCCCCACTCCACTTAGTGGACCAGGGAGAGGACTAATTTGTTACAAGGAAAAAAAAATTAAAGGGGAAAAGTGAACATTTTCTTCCTTAAAAATATAGATTAGAGTAGGTTCAAAGTTATTGCTCTAATTTCACCTTTTCTGCATTTCAATTATTTTCTTGAATGGGACAGATCTTCCTAAATTTTAGTTGAATCCAGAATTGTGCCCTGCCATGAGTGTGCTACAAGTGAAGAGGCAGGAGAAGGATCAAGAACCACTGAACTAGCAGAGCAGGCCGTGCAAAATTATTTAAGGTGCGCTCTCCGAATGCTCCTTTCTCTTAAGTGATTCCTTCCTGGAGGCCTGAAAGTCTTCTCTCTGAGTTGTTTCGCACTCAGAACTTTACCATGGGTAATAGGCATCCGGGCAGGTGGGTTCCAGGGCGAGCCTCATGACCTGGCTCCACTGCCTGGTTCGGCCACTTTACAGGCACATGTCCTTGGGCTGGCTCCCCGTCCTGCCTGGGCCTCAGTTTCCTCATTGGTCAGATGAAGAAGTTGGCCTAAAATCAGGACTTTCTCTTCCTGCCTCTATGAATTTAGAGCAAGGATACCTCCACCTGGATGTTACAGCCCCTTGGGCCAGACCTTGAGCATTTGGCACAATCAAAGCCTTTTTGCAGAGATGACTGAGGTAGGACCCATTGCAGGTGCATCTGCATGGTATATATGCTGAAGCAAGCATTTAGAGTGGGTGAGAGGCCATGGGGCCCCCAGGCCAGGTACCATGTTGTGTGTGACCAGCACCTAGTACAGCTCTGGGGACAGGGATTTTGGTGGTTCCAACATTTGGAACCAAGTTTGGCCATGGGATTGATTTGTAGCCAATAGAATATAGGCCACAGTGATGTACATGGCCTTTAGGCCCTTAAAACCTGAGAAGGCCCTCCATGTTCTCCTTTTCTCTCCTCTCCTCTTCCCTTCCCTTTCCCTCCGTCTTCTCGTCTCTTTCTACACTCTCCCCCCAACATTTTCCTCATGCTCTTCAGCCAACTGGACACAGGATCCATCTGGAGACTCTGTGGCCCTGAAGGACGAGCCTGAGCCCCTGCATGATTTTGTGAGCAGCCCTAATCCTTCCAAGAGAACAACCCCTCCCCCCCCAGTCCAAAGTAAGTCATTGATAATTTGGGATCGTCACATCAGTTGGTATACCTCGATGAATGCACTGGAGTACTGTGTTATCATGCCTGTAACCCTTGAGAAGAGGTCATTTCTTTCCTTGACAATGTATGGGGCTGACTCAGACTCAAGGTGCTCTGGAGGCACAAACACAGGCGTGGCCACTTTGGCCTGCAGTCTTCCCAGAGGAGGTGGAGATGTGGTAGAAACAGCAAGGGCTTGAGTTCACATTGACTCTGGGTAGAATCCTAGTGCCTCCAATTGTGAGTTTTGCAATTTCAGGTAAGTAGCTTACTCCTACTCTTTGCCTAATTTGAGCCTACTCATCATCTGGTCTCCGCAAGTGTTATATCCAGAGAGTCCTTTCCTGTCTCCCAAGCTGGGCAGGCTCTGCAAAAGTGCTTCTCTTTTTTTAACCCTCATTGCATTTGCTAATACCTTGTTCAAGCTCTGTCTCTCCTGTTTATAAGTTCAAGAAAGCAGGGGCTGCATTTGTTGAATCCAGCCCTATTATCTTCACCTTTCAGTAGAGTACCTGGTATACCATAGATGTCAAATAAAAAATTGTTGATTGAATGAATAGATAAATATAGAGATAAACTTTAAGCTCTTTAAGCCTCAGTATAATATCTATAGACTGGACAATGCTAGCCATATAATGGAGTTTCAGTAAAAGTTAATTGAGATCATATATACAAAGCCCAACATAGCACAATCCCTGACATATGACAGCCATAGCAAGTGTTAGTTCCCTCTTGCCTTGATGGATAAGAAGTTTGTCAGGCTAAGAAGAAAGGAAAGAACACTCGTAGTAGAAGCAACAAAATTGTGCAAAGACAAACCAGGGCATCTTGTGTTTGCGGAGGCTGGTTAGGGAGGTAGGTACCATGTTGTAAGGGTCTTATATGTGGGATACACAAGACACAGAAATATATCATCACTGTACCTTAAAGCCACCAAGAAGTGATGAGATTATAAATATTTAGCAAATAAAAGGCACACCCTCATTGATATGAATTAGTGGGATGAAAACCTGTGACAACAAATAAGGCTCCTGGTGGTGGGGGACCGGGGGGATTTGTACTAAGAATTATAAAATATTTGTAGCTGAAAAGCAGGAGGAAAGTCATTGCAAGCAGGATTTTACCCTGGGCCAATGGATGGAGGTTGGGAGCCTGGGGAAAGTCGAGTTTGGGTGCAGTGGCGTTTATGTTGGGGTTAAGAGGAACCTAGGCAGCATGGACCATGTGGTCGGGATCTCTGACGCCAAGTGGAAATGCGTAGACACGACCTGGGTCTCGTGACATGGAAGAGAGACAGCTGCTCAGTGTGCGGAGCATCACATGGTCATGCTCTTGCCTGCGGGTTTTGAGGTGACAGCGGGCTGGACCAGATGACCCCTGCAAGTTTCCTCCAACCACAGGGATGTGGTAATCAAAAGAAAGATAGAGAGAAACAAAACCCGGAGACCTTGGCCTGGATTTCTCTGCCTCATAAATCTCCTCGGCCGCCCAGCGTCATCTCGCTGTCCTCAGATTAATCTTCTGTGGCTTCCTGCAGGAACAGAAGGACCTATTGACCTCATCCTGTTCTCCAGGCTGCAAGTGAGAAATGGGGTTCTCAGAATGGCAGAGGCCTCAGCGTGAGCAGAGGGCAGCTGGGCCTGAGCACGGGCCCCCAGGAGAATGCGCAAGAAGAAGCAGCCTGTCTTGTTCCAGAAAGGCCCTCACCAGGATGGTCCCAAGGGTGCCCACCGGGTTATGGAATTTGCCTTGTGCTTTTGCATAATGCCTTTGACCTGTGATTGGCACGTGATGGAGGAGACCACAGACTCTTCTCAGATCATCTTCCAGTGCAAGCAGCGACCTGGACTAATTGTGATTTCCATGGGACTCTTTACTTAGTTCTTTCCTTCTTGCTCTTAGTGACTCACATGCGAGGCCCTGAGGTTCGGTGGGAAGAGCAGGAGCTTCAGACAGAAAATCCTGCACTCTGTGCTCAGCTGTGTGCTATCTGCACCTCATTTTCTTCATCCATAAAATGGGGATAAGAACAGTACCTACCTCGCCAGTTGCAGTGAGTATTAAAGCTCTCAGAATACTACCAGGACACAGCAAGTGCTGAGGAAATGTTAAATCTGATTATTAATGACACTCGTTATTAGAACACGAGGATAAAAATACCTGTCTCATCGGGTCGATGGGAGAGTCAAATTCATTCATTCATGGGTTCAGTGAATACGTTGAGCACGACTCTGTGCCGGCTAGTTTACTAGGCACAGGGCTGCTGTGCTGAAAACAAAACGAAATAATTTCTCACTTCCCAGAGCTAACAGACTGGTCGGGGAGAGGGATATTAAATGTGCAAAAGCACAGGCATAAATGTACAAATTTGTAATAATACTGTGAAGGAAAAGGGCAGGATGCGCTTGAGAGAGTAAGAGGGGAGGCGGCCCCAGGCCCTAGGCCACGGAAGGCTTCCCAGAAGAGGCAAGGTTTGAACTCACACGTGAGGGATGGGCCGGGGTAAGTCTATCAGGTAAAGGTGACAACATGACAGTCTTACCTTAAGGGGAGAAGGGTGTGTTGTGTTTGAGGCTGTCGATGAGATACCCAGGTGCGCAGGGATCACAGGGTACAGAGGTTGGGTTCTCTTCTGAGTATAGACTACAAAAACAATGGAGGTAAATGCTTTTATAAACTGTAAAGTCCACACACCTATAACTTATTCCATTTTCCGGCATAAAATAGTAAGAGTCAGAGTTAATTGAATGGAGCCCAGGTGAGGAGTGACGTCCACCTCCATTGCCCTTGCAGTTTACAATTGGAATAAAACTAGTGCCTCAAAGCTCCAAGCATTATGCCACCAAAGGCGTGTGTCTGTGCAGTTCTATTAATAATTCTCAGAGTGGTGTTTGGAGGCCGACAGACCTGCCTTTGCATTCCATCATCTGGATGTGCATTCGCACTTTGAGCCTCAGTTTCCTCCTTTGTAATAACGGGGCTGCTTCTCCCTCTTTTCTAATGGGGTTGTTTTCTCAGAAGGTTGTTCTGAGCAAAGCTCCAGTAAACGTTGATTCCTGTGCCTCTCCCCTTCTCTGTGGCTTAAGCTTCACTGTCTGGTGCCTCTGATGACAGTCTGCATCTGAGAGAAGGCATTAAACATTCATAGCTGGCTTTTCATCAAAATGTGTCCTGCCCACCACATAATCTTGGAGGACCCGTTGGCGTCTGACCACTCTAGAAATTGCCCCTTTTCTTGAAAGCACCACCCCCCAACTTCCCCCACCCGGTACTAAAATCTGTCCAATTCACATGCTTTGGCTGTGGAAGTAAGTCCTTCTTTTAATTCTGATCAAGTGAGCAAAAGGGAAAATAAGGAGGAATCCATCAGAACAACTCATGAAATATATGTACGTTCTTTAAAGGAAGACGGCATACAAATGGGATATATATATATTTTTTTCTAAAAGGGAGGGGAAACATCTACGCAGGCTTTTAAACAGAAGACTTTAAGCAGGGAGTGCGAGAGGAAAAATATGTCTCTTAAATGCATTCAGCGCCATCGCCACAAGGCTGCCGAGCCAGGATTGTTTATTAGAAGATAAGATAGTGAAAAATGTATTTTGCAGAAAGAAAATAGTAAAGTCAGGTCTGAGGCAGATAAGAAGCCAAATTTCTATTTTATGCTCAATTGAGTGACTCAGTTACATTATCTGGGAAGCAGGGGTGAAATAACACCCTTCGGAAATGAGGCCTGGGTTGCTCTGGGTCTCCTTCCAGCCCTGGCCAGGATGAACTCCGCACAGCTGGGATGCCGCCCCCGCAGAGCAGTGCTTTTGCAGTCTGGGGACGAGGGGAAGAAAGGTTCTGATCTTTCCTCTCCAGCTTTTTCTTTTCTCCGTCTTGTTATATAAGTGCTTCAGTTCAGCTTCCTACCTCCCCTTCTGTTGCTGAAGGTGGGAAAACACACACACACACACACACACACACACACACACACACACACACACACACACGCATGCATACGAGATGAAGCCCTGCAAGGGCCAGCAGATGTTGGAGCCAGAGCATCATTAGCGATCAGCTGGCCTAGGAGCCTGTGGTCAGTACTTTATTTGGAAGCACAAACATATTATTTGAAGGCTTTCACATAGGGTATTGTTCTTCTGTTTGACAAAGATCCCACTACTTCTTTTTTTTTTTAACCTGGTTGCTTTACACATTTTCATGGTCCCTAGATAAATAAAAGATGGTTACCCCAGACTGAGTCCAGAATACTTCATGCAAAGGTGAGGGAATTCCCATCCAGAGAGGTCAAGGGCTCACGGAATGTCACACAGCTAGTGAGTGGCATCAATGCAAACAGAATCCGGGAGTCTGAGCTCCACCCTCCTATCTCTTATACTTTCCTAATGATTCAACCTTGGGGCCCTTTCTCACTTTAGGGATCCTCAATTTATGATCCAGATGGAGGTTAGAGAGGTTTGAAAAATGGACATGAATTTAACTCAACAAATATTTATTGGGCCAACAAATCAGCTTAGCAGTTCACCCCCTTATTGTGAGTTGTTAATCTTGTGGTAGGTAGAATAACGACCCCTGAAGATGTCCACATCTCAATCCCAGAAACCTATAAATAATGTGCTAATGTGATTGAATTAAGGACCTTGAGTTGGGACATTATCCTGCATCATCCGAGTGGGCACAAGCTAATCACATGGGGCCTCCAAAGTGAAGAAACTTTCAGGGTCAGAGAGGGAGAGAGGTGGTGATGGAAGAAGGGTCAGCGAGTTGTGACATCGCTGGCTTTGAAGGTGAAGGAAGGAAGCCGCGAGGCACGGAAGGTGAAAGGCAAAGCTGTAGAAGCTGGAAACGGCAAGGAAAAGGATTTTCACCTAGAGCCTCTAGCACGGGATGCTGCCTTGCTGACGCCTTGAGTTTAGGTCAGTGAAACTCAAGTCAGACTTCTGACCTACAGAACGGACAGTAAGATAATAAATTCGTGTTGCTTCAAGCTGCTGAGTTTGTGGTAACTTGTTACAGCCACAGTAGGAAATTAACATAGCAGCCACCTAACTCCCAACCACACTTCACACCCCCATCCATTCTCTTACTCTTTCTTTCACTGAAAGGGATTTCCATGAAGTCACTTGTAGCTCACTTTTAGGCTCATCTGGAACTCAACTTTGAGATAAAAATCAATCAATGCCAACACGGCCAGTAACTATAGGAGCACACTGGATTTGGTGAGCCATTGTGTGTTCGAGCACAAGGAGCATGTAGTCATCCTATCCTATCCCCTAATATTTCTTACCTCCCCAAAGTGGCATAGGAAATTAATGTCAAAATCAAAATTTAAAATTTTGTTTTCCACCTTCTAGCCCAGTGTTCTTAAGATTCTTTTGTTTTTTCTTTTCATTGGTTTAAAATACTATCTGTCCAGAGACGGACCCACACATATTTTATGGTCTGATTTACCACAAAGACATAACTGCCATTCAGTGGGAAAAGGATGATCGTTGCTTGGTCAATTGGATTTCCCCATGGACAAGAACGAACCTTGACCCTTCTTTCACATCCTATACAAAAGCTAGTTCGAGATAGATTATAGACAAGCATGAGAAAGGCAAAACAGCAGAGTGTCTAGAAGAAAACATCTTCATGACTTTGAGGTAAATACTTCTTAAATAGGACATAAAAACATCACTCACAATAAAATAATGATAACTTGAATATCATTAAAATTAACAAGATTTGTTTACTGAAAGGCAATACTATTAGAGTACAAGAAAAGTCATAGATGGGGAGCAGAAATTTGCAACACATCTATTTGATATTATTAGGCTCACATTAGGAATAAACATCTATTAATCAATAGGGAGAAGACAACTCAATTAAACGCTGGCAAAGACTTAAACAGGTAAAAGTCTTGAACACAAAAGAGGCATCATAGTGGCCAATAAGCATATGAAAGCTGCTCAGTGTTATTAGTTCCATGGAAATACAAATGAAACTACAATGGGATGTGGTCCCATACCTCCCAGATAAGCTAAAATTAAAGGACTGATAATGCAAAGGGTTGTCAAGGATATGGAGCAACTGGAACTATCAAACATTGCTGTACTATGTATACTTCCTCATCATTATACCTTTAACATTTTCCTACAGCAAAAGCCACGTTTGATTGAAATCTGTCCCACCCCCTCACCTGTCCCATGTTAATAATGAATGCTCAAGTCTTTGGACTGCAAGTCTCACTCTAAATTGAAAAGCACCAGCAGAACAAAAGGTAGTAGTGACCATAACGAGAACAGTAGAGATGGTCCAAATGATCTCCCAGACTGGGAGTCCAATACACTGGCCATGCACCAAACTGCCTGCCTTTCCCAGGCAAGGGTGCAGCTCTTCATGCCGAGTGGGGGTCCATGGCTTCAGGAAGCAGCATGGCATTGTGGCCTTCTCTGGGCTCTGGAGTTAGAAAAATGCTGTATAGTATCCCATCTTAGCCATTTACCAGCTGTGTGACCTTAAAGCAAAGGACTCAACCTGGCTGAGTCTTGATCTTCTCATTTACAAAATAGAAATAATAATGGTTTCTACCTTATAGGATTGTAACAAGGATGAATGAGGTGCTAGAAGCAAAACACTTGGCCGATAGTAGGTGCTCTACATGTACTCACCATTAAATGACTACTAATTGATCAACACTATGTGCACATATGGAAGTGACATTCATGGGGTGTTGGGCAGGTAGGAGGGGGGAGAAGGGGATGGGTAAATTCACACCTAATGGGTGTGGTGTGGGATGTCTGGGGGTTGGGCACCCTTGTAGCTCTGACTTTGGCGGTGCAAAGGCAATATATGTAAGCAAAGTGTTTGTATCCCTGTAATATTCTAAAAAAATCCTCAAAAAAAAAAAAAAGCCAAAAAAAGAAAAAAAACAGTAGGTGCTCAGTAATTGAGCCATTCTTTTTCTTTTGGGGCTTTGTGAAGTCCTCTAAAGAGAATTTTACACTTTGCCTGATGGCAACCCATTTTGTTGGGAGCATTTGTGAATTCTTCTTTGTATCTTCTGGAAACGCCTTTTGTGCACATTGGAACCTGACTCTCAATAAAAGCTCTAGCCAGCATTGTCCAAGACCTCCACGCTTTGTGGCCAGTGCATCTGGAGGCCCTCCCTTTGGGAAAAGTGGGGCTTTGGGTACCCCCTTGGACAGGCCAGAGCATGGATCACCTCTACAGCCCGGCTCCTGCCACACGCAGGTGCGAGGAGACCGTGGTTGGGAATGAAGCCAGAGAAAGACAGCCCCTAACCCTCCGTCACCACAGCTCCTAAGGAAAAGGCAGAGATGCCTTGAAACAGTTACGGGGTGGTCCACACTGAACATATGCTGGAATTGTTTATGCCTTGTGGATAAAAAAAGCCTGGAGTAAATATTTACAGTCAGGGAGCCCTGGTATGCTGATACACTGATGAAAGGAGAAACTGTGCATGCATGAATGAGAGAAAGAGCATGTGTGTGTGTGTGTGTGTGTGTGGTGTGTGGTGTGTTTGAGAGGGAGAGAAGAAGGGAGGGGGGAGAGAGAGAGAGAGAGAGAGAGAGAGAGAGAGAGAGAGGGAGAGAGAGAGTTCTGCCTCCTTCCTCTGCCCGTGGATGGAGAGCTGGCAGGTGAAGTGGATAGAACCATCCCATGGACCACAGGTGCCCTCGGGTCTGGCACCTGCTCTGCCACTTGTCTGGTTTACTACATAGGAGGCAAAGAACAGAGACTTCTCAGGCTAACTTGGGGGAGAGCAGCTTATTGTCAGGGTATGTGTGGTCCAATGAGAAGGTTGGGCCCCACTGACCAGGGGATTCGAGAACAGAAAAACTAATACTCAGCAGCGGCCAAAACTGGGTAGTGACTCAGAATCCAAAGGAGTTCCAGAACCTTTGGCAACAGGATTCATAGAGTGGGTTGAGCATGTGGCTTCTGGAGTCAGAAACGGCTCCTGGCTGTGTGAGCTGGGACAAGATACCTGACCTCTAAAACCTTAATTTCATCTTCTGTAAGATGCTAATAATAATAATACTAATAATGATATCTCCTTCAGAATGTTGTTGGGTAGGATGATGCATATAGAACACCCAGCATAGTTCCTGGTGCATAGTGAGAATTATTATTATTGGGGTTTTTTTGATGCGATTTAAGGGGGACTTAGTTCTTCTGCCTGCCTTGTCTTTGCTCAATATCTTTTCTCTCCAGCAGTGGTTTTCAAGTGTGCTTCCTGGACAGGCAGGATTGGCATTACCTAGGAAAATGTCACAGATGCAAATTCTAAGACTCCACGCTCTGTCCTGTGGATTAGAAACTCCAGGCACGGGGCTCAGCCTTGTGTATTTTAAGAAGCCTTCCAGGTGGTTCTGCTGCACACTCGAGTTCGAGAATCACTTGTAAGGCAGGCCACGTATGACCTCTCGTTCTCTTCCCTCATAGCTTCTGCTTTCTCGTGGTACATTATGGCCCTTCTGAGCTGGCTTCTGTCCTTGCCCCTGTAACCTAATCTAATATCACTTTCTTTAAAAACAAAACAAAACAACCCCCCCCCCTGAAATGGCCCCCCCATTGCCCATAGAATAAAGCCCAGACTTTAGCCACTGCCTCTCCCACGCCTGTCCTTTTCCCGGCTGTTTTTCTGTTCCTCAAACACACCAAGGACTCACAGTTCCTTCTTCCTGAAACAGAATGATCTTCAGCCTGATCCTCCTGCGTCGGGGTTCTTTCCATTATTCAGGACTCAGTTACCTGTCCCCTCTTAGAGAGGCCTTTACCTGCCCTCCCTCCCTCAAGCAAAAGAATCCCCACCTTCCACAGGAACAGACGATCCTGTTTCCCGGCTCTCATGGGTCCCCATATCTTCTTGTTTATTTTTCTGTTTATATGTTTACTGACTGTCTTCCCAGTAGAACATGAGGTCGCTGAGAGCGTGGACATCGTTGGCTTTGCTCCTATTGCATCCTCCAGGATTAGAAGAGAGCCTGGTACAGAGCAGGTGCTCAACGAATATTTGTTTGTTCAAAGAATGAGTAAGAATGAATGGATGGATGCATAGATGAATGAATACATTAAATGCAGCAGAATGTTCTAGGAGGATAATGCCTGGAAGCTGTCATTTAAAGAAACTTCATCTCACATGTCCGTTTGTTGAGCTCAGTGGTTTGCAAGAGGGCGGGACCATGCAACCCACCCTCCCCGGGGAATTCGAAAACGTGGGGACATTTTGCAGTCGTGATGACTGGAGACAGCGAGGACAGCAGGCGTCAGGTGGGTGGGGCCGAGTGGAGAGACACCCTGCAACATGCAGAAGCGCCGTGGTGTTCAATCACGCTTCCTCCCCAGCACCCCTCCCTCAGCAGTGCCAGTAGCTTTCCATCTGGGGAACAGCGATCGAGCCCAGTCACCTCTGAGAGTCGTTGCACGATGCTGGAGTTTCCGGATATTTGAAAGCCCTCAGCCCCTTGTGTTCCAGCCAAGACCTGTGCACTATTTCTAGCTTCAGTGAAGCAAACTTCCAACTGGCTCAGAAACAGTTAAGCCCGGCTGAGACAGCAGCTATTTTGCTTGTGAGTCTTCATTTTCAGTGACTAATAGGTAAAAGGGACGCGAGTTCCCCTGGTCTGTGGAGGCTGCGCCATAAACGACGTCTCTGAGGCCCGTCCCTGTGATTACTGAGCTGGATAGGAGCGGCAGGATATTTTGAGGAGATAAAAATGTCTGACCAGCTAATAACCACCAGACGCCAGCACTGAGATGGGGGGACAGAGACAGGGGAGGGGGAGGCAGGGCTTAATCCGCTCAGAGGCAGAGAGGCCTGCCTGGTGAGGAATTCGTGCCAGGCTGTGCCCGTGTATGCACACACAGACACACGCACACCCAGCGCACAGGCAGCAGAGACAGATACGCAGCAGGATCACTCACCCCACACGTGGGCACAGAACGCAGTCCGCAGACACAGATGCTGAACACACCCAGGCACGCCGGATTTTAACCTGCAGGACCCGGACTGCACACACAGGTACGTACACAGTGCACGCTTATGCAGAACACATGCTTCCTGGACACACCACACGTCCACATACCGCACCCAGCTACAGCACTGACACACACCCTACAGCAAAGGCATACAGAGCACAGAGCAAAGCCAGCTCATGAATGGATGAACGCACATATATGACACACACAGCCCATGTACACACCTCGCTCATATAGACAACGCACATTCATACACCATATGCACGAGTGACCACAATGCACAAATACATGCGGACACACACACACTCACGCACGTGCTATTCAGAGATGTATGTATATAAGTGCAGGTTCAGCTAACACAGATATAAACACATGCAAACACACACACACACACATGCGCATACACTCCACTAAAACACATGCACCATGGAAGTACAGAATAAGGCATAGCACACACCTACACACACACTTCTAAGAGGTACACACCTTAATAGGCAAATATCACACAAGACCCACACCATATATATATATATATACATGTGTGTTCATTGTTTGCTAACAGCAACTTTTAGAAATTAACTCTCAGAGCCCTGCCCAACAACCATGACAATTACACCAACACAAATCAACACAGTGTGCAAACACTGCTTTGTAACTGTCAGATTAAGAAATTATCATGTAGAAAACTAACATGTTATGTGACCCTCTTTGACCTTTGTGGATATTATTGCATCCTCGCTACAGGCAGAAAATCAGCTGTTAACATGGCTAAGGTGGAGCTCGTTGTTCTTGCTCTTCTCTGACTACGAGAGGGAGGGGAGGCTAGGACTCCCAATAAACTGTCAAGGCAGTGGGCGCTGGTCTCAGTGGCAGGAGACCTGGGCTATGGCCCTACAATCTGATACCAACCTACTGTGTGACCTGGGATGTGTTGTTTCCCCTTCCCAAATCTCAGTTTCTTCATCTGTAAAATGGGTACAGCATGGGTATATACAAACACAATGAGTAAGATGTGCAACATTTGGGGGATGGACATGCTTGAAGCTCTGACTCAAGGGGGGAGGGGAGGCATGGGCAATATATGTAACCTTAACACTTGTACCCCCATAATACGCTAAAATAAAAGAAAAATTTTAAAAAAAGGGTTAAACCAGGTGACATATAGCATATAATCCAAATGTGAATTGTGGGCTTGACCTCATATTTCCAAGCGGAGATAAACAAGCCTGTGATAACCCAACAAAAGCGTCAATCTTCAGCTTCATCCCTTCACTTTCCGTTTTTCCGGAAGGAACTTCTGCATTGCATGACTCATCGGTGTAGCTAGGCTTGTCCACAAAGAAGGGCTACAGCTTAGTTCATGATCTTTATTGAGTCTTTATTGTCAGGTCCTATGCTCGAGATCTCACTAAGCCTACTGTGCTGTGGTGTAGTGTGCTATCCTTCTCCCCTTTCCCCACCAGTGCTGGCTGTGAGCTTCTACTGAGTTAGCAGGTGAAGCCAGATGGAAGCCAGAACCCAGGGTAACCCTAAGAGATGCCCTTTTATGCTGGCACCTTCCCCACCATGACTCAGGAGCTGGGGATGGCATAGCTTCTTATGCCCCACCCAGAGTATTTCTTACCTCTCACTTAACACACAGCTTCTGTGCAAGTTCATAGTACACTTTCAACCTTGTTCAGGCCCACCTCCTCAATCCCTAACCCTTACCTTTCTCTATGGTCATGAACTGGTCAACACATCTCATTAAAAGAATACTAGGTGGCAGCTCTTTCTCTAATTTTGTCCTTATTCTCACTTTCCACTGTCTGTGATCGGTGACTTTGGGCTGGTTAGTATATGGTGTTTCTGTAAATACTCTGGAGGTCCATGTGGTCGTTAGGACTCCCATTTAGGCATCTAATATTGCAATATTGCCTTTTCAGACTCTACGCTTCAGCGTGGCTGTGATTACAAAACAAGAGTTTACAGTCAGGTTCTTGGGTTCAAATCCTGCCTCTGTTACTCCAGGTAACCTTGAACATACTACTTAAATCTTTTGTATCCCAGCTTATTTCTATATAAAATGGGATTCAATCACAACACGCGGACTTTATGAGGGTTGCTCTATGGTCTAAATGAGTTAATATTTGTGAAGTGTTTAGAATAGCATCTGGCACATAAACATTAGCCACCACCATCCTCAACATGGGCCTGCAGCTCTTTATGCTATTTTTAATTGAACTATGCTCTTTGTTTTGTATTTCAACTTGCTCAAGTTTGGGTCCCTCCTCTGGGGGGCTTTCTCCAGACATCTTTGGTTCCTTGATCACTATCTCCAACATCTCATTTCTTGAAAATAACAGGCGGTCCCAGGCCCACCTTGCCTTTTCCTGACCTCTATGGAGCTATCCTGGCTCCTTTTAGTTGAGGGCAATGCAACGGACCCAAATTCGGACATTAGAGGTGCACGTTTACCTGCCTCTGGTGATAGGCAGGTGACACCAGAGGTGGCATGGTTAATTTTAGTGACAAGGTTCACGGGAGCCTTTCAGAGAACCAAACACATGCTGCTATTTCTCATTTCACTGTGCTTTCTGAAGTCCTTTTCACTTTGCTCAGACCGGAGAGCTTTGATTTCCATTCTCCTTGCTTTTTTCTGAGTTACCAGCTTCTCTTCTCTTTCATTTACAAAATCCTCCCACCGACTTTGATGTATCATGCTGTATTTTGTCACAACAAGCCTTGTGTTTAAATTACTATGTAACCCAGAGATTTAGAAACCTCCATTTCTTGCTTTGATAACATTAGATCTTATCCAAGTATACCTTTGGTGGAAAATTCACTGTACTCTAAGTCATCCGCTGCCCTACCCCAATCATCTGGGAGAAGTAACGTGGTTTGGCAAGAATGTGTGGGCAGCATTGCTATGGAACAGCTTCAGAGCATGTGTGTTTGTGCATGTGCGTGCATGAGAGTGTGCAAGTGTGTGTATGTGTGTGTGCGTGTGTGTATGCATAATGTAGGCCAGATGAAGTCCAGTATTGGCATCCAATATGGTTCAGCCTCATAGGTTTTGCCCCTCAAAACATAAAACCACTTCCCTCCACCCTAGGAGAGAGTACTCAAGAGTTCAGAAATGTGGAGTTTTCAGCATCGTAAATGCTCACTGTCAAACTTAATTCTTACCTTTCCCGTTGTCTTGACACTGGCTCCATAACTCATGTCTTTGTCACAGGTCCTTTCACGCTGAACCCAAACTTAGAAACGCTTGTGCACATGCAGATGCCTGTTGTCTCAAGTTTCAACCACCCTAAGACCACCTCGGAGTGGTCAAGAATATTAAAACATCTGAACAGATTGATATCAAAGATTATTAAAAATAGATGTCATACTTGATGCTATAAAATATCACTGTCTTTCCCTTGAGTCTCAGTTTCCTTATCTGTGAAATGGTTGCAACATTGACCTCGAGTGATCACGAGTATTGAGGTGTAAGAGAAGATGAGGCGAGAGGAGCTGGATCAGGATGTTTTTGGATGATTTGATGTTTCTGGGGCTGCGAATGGAGCCAGACTGAGCAGGACTTTGGAGGACAAGACAGCAAGTTTGGAATTGCACTGTGCAGATGATGGGGAATGATGGCCACTCACTCATGGGTTCTTTCATTCAACTTCTATTGACTGGAAAGATAGTGACAGATAGTTAAACAAGGTTCCTGCACTTTGGGAGCTTAGAATAAACATTTTAAGCTCTTGCGTTTAGGCCGATGTTGGGTGAGTAGAAGTAAGGTGAGTGCCAGTCCCATTTCTAGAAGATTCCAGGCCATTTCCTAAAAGGCAAACCTGCCTGCTCTGGACTCTGTGTCCCCATGGTCCTCTGGCTCAGAAATGGCAGCAGCTGGGACAGCTGCCTTGGCCAGGGATGGACGCCCTGTGCTGAGGACAGAGCTGACCAGCAGGTGGGGGCACTCACTGGGTGACCGCCTGCAGTGAGCTGCCCCTCCTCCGCCCCCTCAGGTCCGGGGACACTCACCATGGATCACTCATGTGAAGGAGAAACAGACTCCTCTCTTAAGGCCCACATCTTGGCGGTCTCCTTGTTTAACCTGAACCTTTACCAACACAGGACATCTTACCTTTCCTCCCTTTCGCCTGTGACTGCCTTTCACGTCCTCTGTGCTCTGGCCACACTCCCACTGCATGACTGTTATTGCTATTTCTCTTAGCACCAACTTTTCTTCCTCTAGGCCTTTTCTCAGGCTGTTTCTACCACTGGAATGTCCATTCAGCTCCATATAAATACCTAGAGAGTGTTGTCCAGTGAAAAGCTCACAGGCTCTGTGATTAGATGGGATTGGGCTTGAAACCTGGCTCTGGCACTTTCCAGATTGTGACCTTAGGTGAATTCTTTCAACTCTCTGAATCTCAGTTTCCTCATCTGCAAAATGGGTCTAGTGATACCTATAACATGGAGATGTACAAGACGCTTGCTGTACAGTGTGAGTACAATGCCCAGTTCTCAAAGAAAGCTGGAGATTACTATTACTATTGTTACCTAGCAGACAAGTTCCAGCTCCAATGGTTTTCACTCTAGAATTTTCCAAATTGCCTTCCTTATACATGTCCTAAGGTGTTTGTTAAACATACACCTTCGCCAGGTCCTTCCTCAGCCCCTTTCCTGGAGATTCGACCTGGGCTATGGCTGATGAATTTGTATCTAACAAGCCTCCCAGGTGATTCTTATCATTGTGAAAACTGGGGAAATTCACCCCTTTTCTCCAGCTGTCTTTTCTTCCTTTGATGTAGCTGAGCACTCTTTGTATTCTTCCTCTTCATCTATTTCCCCTTTGCATTATTATTTTGTAATGTACATGTCTTTATCTCCACTAATAATAGTCACCACTTATGGAGTGCTCATTAGGTGCCAGACACTATGTAAAGTACTTTACATACATTATCTTACCTAATCCCCTAACCCCCTTTCATCAGTTTCTAATTAAGAAAACAATAGCAGCTACTTTATATTGTGCCTTTGAAATGTGCCAGGCACAAGCTAGGCATCTTCCCCATGTCCTCACATTATCTCATTGTCCTCACAGCAGCCCTCCAGGACAGGAATTAGGATCCCTGCCTTACTGGAGAGGTGGCTAGGTTCAGAGAAGCAAAGTGACTTGTCCAAAGACACGCAGGCTGAAGGTTGAAGGGAAAGAGTGAAGGAGCTGATCAAAGGCAGATTGTGAGAGCAGGATAAATCTCCTGACTTCTGCAGGGAGAGCATAACTTCTCCCGTAAGCGGATACCACTCACAATTACTCCACAGAACATCCCCACCAGAGGCAGCAGCCAAAGGGAGGCAATTTACTGCCTTTCTCCTCCCATTGCTGGAGGTGCAGACAGCTGCAGCGCCCATCTGGGCACCTGGGGAGGGGGATGGGGGAAAGGAAGGCAGTCTCTGCATGATGCATTCTGTTGGTCAGTGTTGGATTTAGGGAAAAAAATAAGGATGGCTTCTCTTGCAGGGTCGGGGGCCAGGGTTCACTTCCATTGGAAGTTGAAAATGCCTTTAGGAGCCTGGATATATTCAGAAACTTTTTGTATGATTATAGTGGTTTCTAGTTAATGAAGTATTTATTAATAAAATATTACTAACCCTATGAAGGGTGCAGATTCTACTCTCAAGGAGCAAGGGAGAAGAGTTAACCATCATTCATTTTTCAGTTAAGGAAAGTGAGTAAAATACTGCCCCCCCCTCCAGTTCTTTTTGTGCTTGTCACAAATGCTTATGAATAGCATATGGTCTGTCCTCTGACTCAGTTAGACCTTGACTCTTTCCTCCACACTTCACCTCCTCTGCATTGGGCTCCCAATTGAAGTTTAACCAGCTTCTTGAACCCCAGGGAACCAGCCCTTCTTTTGAGGGAGGCAGAATTGCTGTAGGATTATTCCATACTGTAAAGAAATGCAATATAAAACTGCCAATATATGCAGAATGTGGAATTTAGGAGCCTTGTCAGTCCTGTATGAGCAAAGAGAATAATTGATCAGTGGCAACTTCCTCTTAAAAAACATTTCACCTCCTGAAAGATGCTCATCATTTACATATGAACTGGCACTTTGGAGTTTCTGAGCACTTCATGCCATTATCCTATTGAGCCACCCGGAAGTCTAGTGAGATGGATTAGGAGAGAGAGACTCGGAGGTTTGCTACCTTACACGATGGCGTCTCATGCATCTGGGGCCCTGACTCAAAATTCATTGCTCCATTCGCTAGACCAAGTTGCTACTCTAATCAAATCACCCTTCAGATTTCTATTTGCTTGACTGAAAACCCCCATTTTTCATACGAATATTTTCCCCTGCCTTCAATCATTGCTGATGTTGGGTAGAAATGCAGCTATATTAAAGAATGATTCCATCAAATTGCAGAGCAGAAGCATAGCGAGAGATGAAGTGTTTCTGGTTGAAAGCTCCCCATTCTTCTGAGTTAGTGCCAAGTACAAGGGGCTCCATGTACCATAGTCAAGGAGGAGAAATATCCACAAGAAGAGATCTCCGAGGTGATCAAGCTACGGACTGTCCTGATAATTACAGTCACCAGGTAGAACCACCGACTTCTCAGGAAGCAGCTCACGTTCAAGTCAAACAGATGGTAGGTATGTTTGGAAATAGTTCTTTCCAGGATTTTCCCTGCAACCAGATCCTAAGAGCCAAGACAGCTGAATCATTATCTCATCAACTTGGCCTGTGTTGACTGCCAATCTGGGTAGCTCAGGATTAGCATCCAAGTCATGTCTGGAAGACCAGGCAGGGCCAAGAAAAGTCTGGAAGATAGATCCAGGGCATCAAAGATGATGAGGTTAGCTAAGTGGGGACACTTCTGGCCTGGGATGGTGAGCGAGCAAGGTGGTGAGTTTCTGTTCTGGTGCAGACACAGTTCAGGTTTTGTTCTGGTTTGCTTGCCCAGTGGATGGATAGAAAAGGCAGGTGGGCTCCATTATCAGCTCACGAAGCACCATGGAGATGGGAGGAGCTATCAGGTAATGTCTTCATCTTTTCTCTGTTTTCATTTATCTATCATGGTTCCCTGCCCCCCGTCCCCCAAATGGTCCAGCTTTCTCCCTGACACTGCATTTCATCCTGTACATCCTTCTTTGAGGCCCCAGTCCTCCCGAGCATCTCCACAACCTGATCAGTTCTCAGCGACAGATTTTGTCACTAAACATCAGAGTAGGAAAGACCCTTACAAATGATGCTGTAATCTCAGCATTTTGCTGGTAGGTAGGTAGGGTGCCTGTGTCTCAGGCTCCCAGGACAAAGTTTACATCTGTGGTCCTGGTGTCCCCTCAATTAATCGTGTCCACTTTCACTCTCAAAAGTGTCCTAGTTTGGACCATAAATTGTGGGTCCCTGGATTGACTGGTGACTGTGGGTGCAGAGGGTTAAGTGCCCTGCTGGAGGTGCTTGGTGGGTTAGTGACAGAGCTGGGATGGGAATGCCCTTCCCCCAGGCTCGGCCCCCTCCACCCTGCCTTAGGTATTCACTTATTTACCCAGTTGCCTCATTCCAGAGAGGATTTGAGGCAGGCACTCCCCCACAAAGTTTAATGCCTTGTCGTTACCATTTACCACCCTGGAATCATAGAAGTTTAGAGCTTCCCCTCATAAAACCAACTTGGAAATGTGGTATGCTTGTATATCAGGAACATACATTAATTCCAACCTCTCTGAGAATTTAAAAGTTTTTCCGGAAGAGCCATTCTTTATTCTAGAGTTTTACAATGCTTTTGATCCAGAAACAATAATACTCTTAGCAGGATTCTAGCTATTGGAAGGCGCTTCAGAACCATTTATCTGGAGCACCAATTAGGAGTATAGGATAAGGAAATAGAATTTTCCAAGGTTAAGTCCCAGCCTTATCATTTATTCTATGTGTTACTGGGAGCAAGTTTCATCACCAATCTGTGCCTTGACTTTGTTACCTGCAAAATGGGGTGTCTAATAATAGCTAACATTTATTAGACGCATAGCAGATGTCTGGTTCTAGGAGATAAACATTTTATAAACACTGTCTTTTTTAGCCCTTACAACAACCTAATGAAAAAGACATCATCAGGATCTCCAGTTTAGAGACAAAGAAACTGAGGCACAGAGTGGTTAAGTCTTTCTCAGAGTCAGACAGCAAGAAAGTGTCAGAGCTAGGATTTAAATGTAGCCAGCTGTCTGTAGAGCCTGTGGCAATCCACAGAAGTGACATTGGTGATAGTCATAACTAGTGTTTCAGTGCTTACTATACACCAGACACGATGCAATCACTTTATATACATTAACATAGTGTGTGATAGGTACTAAATATATAGAAATTCCTTCAATCTTGCCCTACATTTTCAGTTTATAGAGGGGGAAACTGAGGTCCAGAGGAGGCAAGTGATGTCACTTCCCAAACTATACAGCAAGGAATCAAAGCTGGGATCAGAATCCAGGTCCTACTTCCATCTAGGGTGATACTACTCTTTCAAGAACAGTTGAGAATTGGCCTCTGCAGAGATGAGTAGCAGAGCGTCCCAGGAGGTGGCATGGCCTCTCCTTGCAGCCTTCAGTGTCTCCCATCACTCCACCCCTGCTGACCTTCCCACTATTCCTCTGCCCTCTTCATTATGGTCACCACCACTGCTTGGAGTTCCTGGGCAGACCAGGCACCCCCACACCTCCAGCCTTTGTCCATGCTGTACTCTCAGCCTGAAGTGCCATTCTCAGTTTTGTTCCATGGGGAATTCTTGTTCTTCCTTCTAGAATTAACTTATCTGCAAAACCTTTTCTGATGCTTTGGTGCTCTTGCTCTCCCACCCCAGGCAGAATGAATATCTGCTCTCTACAACTCCAATGTGCCAATATCACAGAGCAAAGATGTTAGACTCAAAGATGTTAAGTCTGGCTCAGTTGTCCCCTTGGGCAAGTGACTTAACTTCTCTATACCTCAGTTTTCTCATCTATATGAAGGGAGCACTAATTGTACCTTCCTGCTATGGTTACTATGTATAGGAAACACTGTGTAAAGTGCCTGGAACATAGTAAATGAACAACAAACAGGAGAGGCTGTTGTTATTGTCTGTGTCCACTTTGTCTCCAGATGATGAACACTTTCAAGGCAGGGAATGTGCCTTTCCCTACTTTGTCCACAATATTTAAGATTACGCCAACCTAGCACATGGGAATCATCTATAAGGATTGAATATAAACTTGGTTTCTACTCCGAAGCATCTATCTCTCAGCTGCTGGTGGGAAGGGGAGAAAAATCCGAGGGTGGGTGCGGACAATCTTTCACAGGGGAAACCAAATAAATAATATTCATTCATGTATTTATTCATATATTCACCACATATTAATGAAATGGTGAGTATTTGCCTAGCACTGTTCTAGGCTCTGGGTATATAGTGGTGACTAATGAAATAAATCAGGTCCTACTCCAGCTTATGGTCTTTTGAGAGAAAACTGACACAACCAGGTATATACCAGTTAGCCAAACCTCTCCCCAAATTTAGTGACTTAAAATAAGACCCATGTATTTGGCTCCTGATTCTGAGGGTTGGGTGGGCAGTTCTGGTCTAGGAGCTCTGTGTCCCTGATAAGCTGGACAGTTGGCTGGCAGCAGAGTGATCAGGATGTCGGCTGGGGAGTCAGGCCGATTGGGCCATGTGGCTCTCATCTTCCAGCAGGCTGGCCTGGGCTTCCTCACATAGTCATCACACTGTTGTCCCAAAGCAGCAGGAAAGATTAAGCCCCAGTGTACAAACACTGTTCAAGTCTCTGTTTACATCATTTGCTATTGTCCTACTGTCCAAAGGAAGTCTGGTGGCCAAGCCCAGCACTAGGGGGAGGAGAGGAGAATTTATGCCCATTTTTGCAATCCTACTGATGACATCATCAAGGATATGTCGGAGAACCTGTCACTGCTCTCTATCATCACCCGCCTCCCCTGGAGCCCAAGCTGCCATCGTCTCTTGTCTAGCTTCCTGCGTGTGCTCCTACTTTAATCCAGCCTCCTCTCAACTCAGTGGCCAGAGTAGCTTTTGCAAACCACAGACTTTATATGTCATTCTTCTGCTTCAACCCCCTCAGTGGCTCCCTCTAGTTCTAAGGATAAGGACCAATGGACTTGCAGTTGCTGCAGACCCTGCACGATCTCCCCCTGCCTGCATCACTGGGATTGCTTCCCCATCCTCCACCCATTCCACCTTCCTTCTTGCTCTCTTGGGGTCCAGAAACACAGGTGTCCTTCAAACATTGGTGCTCCCTCTGGCCCCAGAGACTTTGTTCATGCTTTTCATACTTCTTGGACGGCTTTTCTCCTGTTCTCACTGGCTTGAACCCTATTCGTCACCCTTCAGGCCCTAGAGCTAATGTCACCTTCTTGGGGAGTCTCCTCTGACCCCCAAGTGGGTCAGGCCTTAGCTACATGCTTTGGTGGCACCATGAACATTCCCTGTGAAGCAGGAGCCTGGGTTGTAATGATGTGTGTGGATGGTTATTTGGTCATGTCTGTCTCCTTTGCTAGACTTTGAGCTCTGGGAGAAGGATGATATCAGCTTTGTTCGCTATAGTGTCTGTAGAACCCAGAGCAGGACCTGGTATACAGTAGGTGCACACTTGATAGCCTGTTAATGAAGAATGCTTAGGCACCTCCCACATCGCTGCTTTCACTTCCCGCACCCCTCTCCCCTGTGCTTGTGTGGAATTTGTCAGCAAGAAAGCCGAGAATTTGTCCTGAATTTTAAACAACATTTGATTCCAAAATGGGAAGATTTAGCAGACAAAGCTCTTTCCTTTATCTTTTTTTTTTCTTTTTTTAAACTAAGGCTGAGATTCTGCTCACCCTCTGGGGACATTTCCACCCTCCACTCTCCCCACAAAATGGGCGCTGTGAACTGCTCTCTCAGAAATCTTGTGAAAAGGGCAGGGTATTGGAATTTGAGACAAAGGGAAGAAAAATGAGCTGGCTTGAAAAGTCTGCCGGCATCATAATGAGCAAGATTATTCTGGGAAATGCAGGAGTCTGCTGTAAAGGCCCTGGTAAGAGGCAGTTTATAACCAGCCGCGGGTCAGGCACGCAGCCCACTTGCACACAAGACACGGCCACGCAGCCGGCCTTCCCGCACTGGCCATGGTTGGATCCCTGTTCCAAGTTGGGAAGTTCAGCACCGACATGGCTGGACAGCTCCTCTGATGTGAGAGGGGAGAAGAGAGCCAAGTCTTGAGCTGAGGTTACCTGGCATCGTTTAGTGCCACCAAATGCAGGAATTTGGCTCCAATATCCTGTTCAAAGACCTCCAGTCTCGGGCCACCTTATGGGATACAGAGGAAAGTAGCTCAGTGGGGCCTAAGCCCACCGGATTCAGTCCAGAGAGCTGCATTTGAGTTCCAGCTTTGCCGGTAACATGCTGTGTATTCTTAGGCATGTCATCCTCCTTGCCTCAGTTTCTTCACTTCTACATATTCATTATTTTTATTTTGATATTTATTGAACCTCTTCACATTAACTATATGTTAGGCACATGTACCTTGAATGTGCTGTATCCTCTCAGCAATTTTATATTATAGGCATTATTATTTTCAGTTACATACACAATTAGCAAAGCTCAGAGAGGTTTTCCAGGGTCTCATAGCACATAAGCAGGAAGGCCAACACTTCCAACCCAGGGTTGCCTGTCTCCAAATCCAGAGCTCATGGATCAGTGGGGAGCCTTTTGGTCCCCAAATGACTCATCCTCATTGAACACTTTCTCATCCAAATTCAAGCAGAGCAATGGGGACATTCAGACACACGCCTGGATTATTTTCATGGTCTGGAAATCATACCATCAGATTGGCACAGCAGTGGATACCAGTGCTATCCCTGTTTTACAGATAAGAAAACAGAGGCTCAAATAAGTTAAGTGACTTCTCTTAATGGTTCACAGGAGAGTCCAGATCCAAACTGGTGTCTGTTTTACCTGTGTCTGTCTTATCCCAAGGCTCATGTTGTCTAATCCATGCACTGTGCTTTAAAATGAGGGGGTTGGGTTAGGGAGCTGAGGTCCTCCAAGTGACATCCCACTAATGTGTGACATAGTGGACTTAAGAGTCCGGACAGGTCCAGACTTCTCAGAAGATGTGGCATTCTCTGGTCTCTAGTGAGCATGAAGTAAGTTGAAGCACTCACTTTGGGAGCAAAATTTAAGGAGCCTCAAAAATCTCAGTGATTAGGATAAATAATATCTAACTTAACATATTTTTTAAAAACTCAAAATTAATGCAAAATTATCTAGACTGTTGAAGAAAGAATCAGACCTTGCACTTCATAACTTACTTCTCCTGTCTCTCACTAATTTTGGCCCTGCACGGGAGGGGGCCTTGTCCTCCAAGGCTTGGCTGCTGGTCACGTACTCCTGCCTATGTGGCCTATAGGGAAAAGGGTCTCTTGTGGCTGTGACCAGGTTACTGAGTGGGCACAGCCCAGGCTGTCACTGGGGGGTTATGGCTAGGAGTAAGAAGACATGGAGCTTGAAGACCCAAAGGCACTCAACAAACACCTTTCTTCCTTGGGAAACATGGGTGGGTGGACAAAAACATCCAGTGTATGGACTTCCATGGACCACCAGGCACATGCCCTGTGCCCTCAGAGACTCTTGTACCACTAGTGGTTGTTAATTTTTAGGGATTTCAGTCCATCCAAGAGTTGTATTAAATAAAAATGTTGAATTTGTTGCTCAGAAAAAAATACCCCTACATAAACCCACACAAAGCTTGCATGTAAGTTCAAGAAGTTCAAGGCTACCTTGAACCCCATTAATGGAATTCTAATAACCTGCAGGTAACAAGCTTTGGTGAAGTGGAGAGTGCAGTGTGTTTGGACAGAGAGAAACAAAATTCGCCAGCAGTAATCTGCTCAGGTCACTTTATCCCCTGAGCTGTTTCCTCAGTAGGTACACGAGACTGGTAGCAACACATCTATCTGGTCAAAACATCATAAAGCTCAAACAAGTTAACGAAAATGAAAATGCCCTGTAAACTGTAAAGTGCTGTCCTCCCAGTGGGCTGTTTAGTTTGAATGTCATTGTTATCTTTGCTGCAGAATCTACCGCCCTGGAAGGAAGGAAGGGGCTTCTGCTCTGGCTGGTGGGGCGATCTGGGCCTGGCTGAGGCTCAGGGGTTGGCCCTCCTGTCTGTTCCTGTCCCCATTCACCAATCACCCTGAGCCCCTTGGAGAGCTCTTTCATGCAGACGTGCACCCCTCTCCCTGCAGATTAGTCACAGCAGCAGATAAAGAGGGTTGAGTGAGTCAGGGAGGCCACAAATGAGCTCCCATTAGCTCGGGCTGTGTGTCTCTGGTGGAAGGGGTTGGTAAACAGTTCGCACTTATCTTGCTTCTCAGCATTTAGCTGATTTCCATAATGAGCTCCATTGAACTGCGAGGCCCCAGAGGTGTCCCCAGGCTTCCAAAACACACTGTGCTCTGTAAATCTGATTTATGGAGAGGTGAAGGCAATTATGGAAAGTGGGGTAGCACCATCATTGCAGGCTGCGGCATCTGGGGGGAGAGAGGTCTGTGTCCCCAGGCCTCAGACTGGGGATACTGAGGCATCCAGGGCTTGGCAGACTCTGGTGGGGCAGATGTGGCTGTTGGGATTCTGTCATGGTCCTTCCTATGCATAGGTGAGAGGAACTGAGTCTAAGCACCTGCAGGCATTGGCCAGCCAAGGGTAGGGCATAGGGTCTGACCTCAATCCTGTCAACTTTGCTGAAATTTTTCAAGGGCAAATTAATAAAGGAGGCAAAGTTTCCTGACTCCTTCTGCATCAATAACTTATGTTACAGCCAACTTGACGGTAGCAGGTGACTTAGAAACTAATGGCAAAAAGCATTTGTCCTAGGTAGTTACCATTCATCCACCTACTCAATAATTCCTTCCTCCCTCCCTTACTTCCTTCTTTCATTCAACATGTATTTATTTAGGGCCCACAATGGGCCAGGCTGTGATATGTACCAAGGATGAGCCATAACAGATCAGGATCATGCTCCCATGGAATTTACAGCCTGATGGGAGAGATGGAAATTAATAAAATTGTCAAATAAATAAAGGTAAAATTGCCACTTTAAGAAGAGCTATGAAGGAGAGAGACTTGATGGGATGAGAGCCTCTGACAGGGGAGAATGGCACAGTTAGGGAACACTTCCCTGAAGAACAAACGCTTGAGTTGTGAGATCTGAAGGAATTGTTAAAATGGAAAGGGAAGAGATTTCCAGGCCAAGAAGAGGGGCCGGCTTGAGTCAAGACCCCGTCATTGGAGGGGCCTAATATGTCATCAGTATGTTAGTCTAATTAAGCCAGCTTTTGCTGCAGTAACGAAGAGCCCCCACATATTAAAAGTTGAGCATACTTGTCTTAGTCAGCATAGGCTGCTGTAACAATAGCATAGGCTGGGTGGCTTAAATGACAAATATTTATTTCTCATAGTTCTGGAGGCTTAGAAGTCCAAGATCAAGGTGCTGGAAGATCCACTGTCTGGTGAGGGCTTGCTTTCTGGCTACAGATGGAAATCTTCTTGCTGTAGCCTCAGTCTACAGCAAAATCATCCCTCTGCTGTCTCTTCTTATAAGGGCACTAATCCCATGTGTGAGGGCTCCACTCATGACCTCATCTCCTCCCCAGGGCCCTACTTCCTAGTATCATCACATTAGGGCTTATGATTTCCACATACGAATTTTGGGGAGAGGGCACAAAGATTTAGTACATAACAATAATGAACAATAATGAAGATTCGTGTCTTACCTGAACTCCATGCTCATCATTAGTTAGCATAAGGACTTTGCTTCAAACCGTTCCCTTTTAGGAATGCAGATTGATGGAGCTTACATCGTCAAGAAGTTTGCAAGTGGCTGTGAAGAAGCAAAACTGGAAACACTTGGAGAGCAGCACTGATAGCTCTGCAGGGGATACGATGGAAGGAAAGATGTGACAGGAAAGCAGGAATGAGGAAGGTGGGATGCCAGTTGACACTGGACAGGCAGACAGGAATCAGATCCTGCAAGACCTTGCAGGCTATTGTAAGGATTCGGACATTGTACAAAAAGCTATAGACAGCTGTTGAAATTTTGTGAGCACAGAAATCTTAATAAGAGGAAGCTACCAGTACTCTTATTTTACAGATATAAGAGATGATGTTGAATGGATAGTAATCCATAATTGAGTATGCAGCTACAACCAGGCACTCATTTCTTTCCCACAGTAATTCTGAGATGTTTACTATTTGTATGCCTCTTTAAAAAGAAGTTGATTGAGACTTAGAGTGGGGAAACAACTTGTTAGAGCTAGTAGGTGGTCCATGTTCTTCCCAATGCATCATTCTAGTCTTAGACAAAGTCAGGCATCAGTACGGCTACTATGGCTGAAGGTCATTAGAGGAAGGATACAGGTGAAGGGGAATGAAAGACACCTCACCTAGGGTAGCCACGTGCCCCGCCTGCCTTGGTAACTGCTGCATCACCAGTCCTAGAACAGGGCATGGTACCCAGAAGACACTTTATATATATATGCATGGGAAAGATGGAAGGATAGATGGATAAATGATGGAAAGATAAGTGGGTAGATGGATGGATAGATGGATGGATGGATGGATGGATGCAGAGAAGAAAGAAAGAATGGATATTTGGATGGATAAATATAAGTAGGTAACATCAAGGAAGTTGGTTAGCAGATGGCAGCTTCCAAATCTCAGAGTAGGTTTCATGGGCAACACCTCAGTTCTACAGATGGGAGGCAGGAGCCAAGAAGAACAAGAGTAGGTCCTCATGTTTAGGCAAGGGAAATCAGTCTGAACAGACCTACAATTTGAAGTGTCTCACATGTGCTAGGTACTTCTAAACATTTTCTTCTTTAATCTGTGTGTTAGAAGCCCATAGGGTAAACATAGATCTACATTCACTAGGAAAACCAATGCATCAGATTTTGTGTACCTGAGAGTTGCTGAGTCATCAAATTTTTGCACCATTAAAAAGCCAAAAGCAGGTGAGAGGAAGGTTCAGCTTCACTCTTTAAGGTCATGTGAAATGTGATTCTTAATGCAAATGGGTCAACAAACAAAGCGCTCATCAAAGGGCTGCCAATCCCATTGTTAAGAGCTTTGTATCTCTCACATCTTACTTTAGTCTCTATTGATGGGGTTATTGTTCCACAATACCCTTCTGGAATACACATCTAGACATCCTGTGCGATTTCTGTCTCTGGCAAGAAAGTAGCACAAACGTATGTCATTGGTGTGCAGCATCTTTGTTAATCAGCACGTTGCTTATGGGAGACGTCCTTCATGCCTCTTGCCCTGCTTTTTATTACCTGCCAGGGAAACATGAAACTTGTTCAGGTTTCCTGGGCTGTGTGTGAAAAAGCGAGAAGTTTGAAGAGAAAGAAAGAAGGCGTTGGCATTGTCTTTTTAATTATCCTCTTCATCCACTGTACTTCTCAGTCTGGCCAAATCTTTCTAATATTCAGCTCAGGCCTCACACCTCACAGAAGCCAGTGGTGCCCCAACTTCTATTGTCTTCTTCATTCATTTATTTGCTCATTCGTTCACTCAGTTACACACTTATTAAGTGCCCAGTGCATATCATGCCCACTGCAAGGGCTGGGGCTATGCTTTATGCATGCCTTCTGTGTTCTTCTTAATCTTTTAAAACATGCTTCCCATCGTAACTTTCCTTAGTGTAGGAATGGGCAGTATCGCCTGCCTCTCTGTCCACTGGTGGTCAGGGTTCCCTGTCACCTTACTCCTGACATCTGCAGCCCTGTCCTCTGGTTAGGCTGCTCTCCAACTCTTGTGTCCATGCTGCGTGGGTCCTGCCTCTGCATCTTTGCTCATCCAGTACCTCTCTTGTCCAGTTTGCCATGCAAACCCTGCCTAGCCTTTGAGACCAGAGTCACTGCTCCATTTTCTTCATAACACCTTTCCTACCCACTCAGGCACTTGTACCTTCCTGTGACCCACAGTAGCAGTGACTTTTGCTAATCACTTTTTTGACTCAATTATTCTCTCCTGGAGCATCAGTCTGATTTGTTAACTAGATAGAAGCACTTTGAGGTTGCATGCTGGATTCTACACTCTTTTTATTTCATTCATTCATGGTGTAGTGGAAAGAGCTCTACTTTTAGAACCTGAGAATGTGGGTAGTACTTGGCTTTTTTACAAACTTGCTGGGGAAACCTGGGAAAGTTACTCAATGCCTCAGAGCCTGGTTTCCTCTTCAGGAAAACCAAAATAGTAACACCCATCTCAACGCCTATGGGGCTGTAAGTGAGTTGGTTAAAAGTACCTGGTTAAAAGTAGGTGTTTAATGAATGTCAGCTGCTCTAGAATAAATCCGGAATGCTTACTAGGTGCCAGGTTCTGTGCAGGGCCAGCCCCTGGTCTTGCCATCAGGAAACCTACAATCATCTGGGGATGATGATGCTGGCAAAAAGAAGATTAAATGAGATATTGAATGAAAAGTGCTTAGCATAGTGTGTGCATCTATTAAGTGCTCCTTAAGTGGTGTTATAAAATACTGATGTGCATTTATAACACTGTATCATTTAACATAAAGCATATGTGAGAAAGTACGGCTTGGTTATGAGTCACAAATGGCTGCTCTTTAATCATATAATGGTATAGCATTGGAGCTGATTTCAGAATGTAAAACCTGCTAATGCATATTTGCAGCTTTGTGCTGTTAATGGACAGAAATGGTGTGAGTAGAGAACAGCTTGCTGAATAAAAACACAATGCGTCTGGGGAGTAGGGTTTAGATGGCAAAGGAGTTGAGGGTGACTCCCAGTGCCTGTGAGAGTGAGGGCACTGGCGTAAGGTGCCCCAAGACCCAAGACCATACTTTTGGAGGGATATCTCTCCGGAGCTTTCTCCAATCAGAGTGGTGTTTCCAAAGGCAAGGCATCTGAGTGTCCCCTGGAATGAGCACCAGAGTCCTGGGTGAGACCACCAAGTATTCAGTGGCTCAGAGCCATCTGCTGATCACCAGGGGAGAACTGTTGCAATTGACTGAGGAGGAAGTGGGTCTCTTTCCAGCCGAGTAATCCTGGTCAAGTCACCTGAACTCGTGAATCTCGGGTTTCTTGTCCATAGAATTGAGACAGTCAAACTCACCCATCCAATTCTGTACAAAGCTCAAACGCAGTACAGTGAGTGGTTCAGTGTCTCAAGGCCACTGTTCATGGCTCCCCATTAGACCACGGAGCAAATGAAGCTTCCCTTGGGCTCTCCTTTGAGTATGAGTCAGGACTGTGGCTCTCGCATAGAGCGTTGCCTAAGTGTCGGTTCTTCCAAACCTAATTTTCCCACTCACTGTCCCCATGTCTGGACTTGGGAGAAGCCATGGAAGGCCCATCTGGGCTACAGGTCTGAGGTGCATCACCCAAGTCAGCTTCACCTGTCATAAAGCCGACATTTTAATCTCCATCCAGGTCTGCAACTATTTCTCCACTGGTTCAGCCCTCATGGGAGAAAGATGCCAGTCACCTTAGAAGGCCAGGTGAGAAAATGTGCATAGATACAGAGGCACGGCACCTGTGAGTGCTGAATAGATGCACATTTTCAGGAAGTCAGTGGGGACTTTTCTGCAGAGAAGGAATCGTCAAGTCGTATTTCTTAGGCAAAAGGCAACAAGGTTGGCAGAGGTGGACCTGAGTGTGCCGGGAGTCCCACAGACCCTGGGAATCGCAGAGAAGGAAAGCTACCAAGGCTTCCCTAAAATCCCGCAAGATCATTATTAATAAAAATAGCCTTACTTGCTACTGCTTTTACTTTGCACATTGAACTTTGGAGTCAGACAAATTTGGGTTCTACTCCTTAAGGTCTGTGTGTCTCTGTTTCTCCACCTGTCAATGAGGGATAATACCGCCTCCCTCAGAGAGTCCTGCGAGGACCGAATGAGGGTAATACCCTTGTCAGTGGCACAGTGCCAACACACGGTGAGCCCTTAATAAGTGCCAGTTATGATTACCATAGTCCCCACTATTATTTTATAAAATAATTTTATAATAATCATCCTAGAGTATAGCAACCATTTAAGTAGGCAGAGCAGATATTATTAATTAATTAAATGGACAATTAATGGATATAATAAACATTAATCAGAACCTACTGGACAGGGGTAGACACTGTAACAGTTAAAAATCAATGGATCTGCCCAGGATTGGAGGAACAGAGGGGCTGGGGGGTGACAGGGTAATGGTATATGTCTGGGTTTCCTTTGGGGTGATGAAACATTCTGGAACTAGATAGTGGTAATGGTTGTACCACATTGTGAATGTACTCAATGCCACTGACTTGCACATTTAAAAGTATACTAAACTTCTATGAGTAAAATCAGACGGAACAATAGATCAGATAGGTTCTGCGTTCTCATGGAGATTACAAAGTAGGAGAGGATGGTTTGGTCATCATATAAATGATCCGCACCAGGGTAGTGAGATTTCAGAAGAGGGATGGGGCGCTATTTCCACACCGAGGCTAAAGGAAAGTGGCTCAGGGGTTTCAAACAACTTTCCAAGGACTAGCAGTATGTGAGGGAAGGCACTGAGACCAGGACCACCAACTCTTCTTGGACCTGCAGCTCAGGGCGTACCCTTCTCTGATGAAATAGCTGAGTTGGTAGAGGAGGTGAAGGACTCCACAATGGGCCACACAGAAGGATGCCTGCTTCCCCAACTCCACCACGGTCCTGGACCCTCAGGGCAGCGGGGCTGATGGTGAGAGTGTGCTTGGAGGGGAGGGAGGCGGTGATGAGCTGCTTGGGGGTAATTGTATATTTTGGAGTTTGTGGAAAGTATAACATGAGCTTCATTTAATATTCCACAAACACTCACCACATAAACAACATGTCTTTTCTCAACACTTATTATCATTCCCAGAACCACTTGCAGGCTTTCAGAAACCCATTATTATAATTATAATCAAGAATCTTAGGACAGAGCCATTTGTGCCAAAAATACATTTACACTCGGAATTGTTTGCAGAGGAACAAGAGCGAGAGATGCCGTTTTGCAGCTCGGGAATCTATTGGTGGGAACTCCTACACCATTTAATTTCTTTTCCTCTATTTAACTTCCTAATTTAAATTTTTGTTGTCAAATTCCTAACTGATATTTGCTTTGTCTCTCTCTTACTCTCTCTCTCTCTCTTTTACCCCCCCCCCTTGGGTCTTAATGTTCAAAGGCCTAAAAAATGTACTTGTTATCTTCACCCTCTTGGCTTTTCCATTAGGGACAGCCATAGGCAAAGGCAAAACGGGGATATTTTCAATAGTGTCAATGGGGTCTCCCATCACCCCCAGCCCCTGTGAAAAATAACTGCCGACACCTTTGATTCTTTTATGTTAGAACAAAGGCTTTCGTTCCATAATTAGAGATAAATCAATGTAAAGTTACTTCAATTCAGTTCACATTTATTTAGTTTTTCTTTTTTATCCTTGTGTAGGCATATATAGATGAATCAAACATAGCTCTAGTCCTCAAAAAGAACATGGTTCATTATAGGACACAGGCTGTGAATAAATATTCGATGCGATGAGAGCCATAAAAAATGAAAAATATAAAGCAAAACAAAAAAAAGTGTGCCATGGGAATGAAAGGAGGGGGAGTATTATGAAGCTAGGTTTGATGGAAAAGAGAACAAAGAAATGGGCTCTTTTCCTACTTTTTGTTAATGTGGTAGTTAATATTTGCTCAGATCTAAGATCAGACCTTGGCCTCATATTTACTATTATAAATAGTCACTGCAGGTGAGTTAGATAACTACACAATGCCTCAGTTCCCCCACCTGTCAAGTGAAAAAAAATGTCTACCTCACAGAGTTATTAATATTAAGACATCTAGTTATAATTAGTCTAGGACCCCACCAGCTCCTCAGGCAGTGCAAGTCCAGAGGTCTGCTGGGTGCCACAGGTTGAGTTCTCCAGGAAGCAAATTCTGAGACAGTTTCCCATGCAGGATGTTCATGAGGACATCAACAACACCTGCACAAGGCCAGGGAAGGAGGCAGGACTGGGCAGAGAGAGAAGTTGAGCTGTGAAATCAACTCCAGCAACAGCCTCAGCTGACCCTCCAGGCTGCCACAGCTACAAGGGCTCTCAGAGTTGTCCCACTTTGGGCCCAGATGACTTATTCTTTATACTCCTGACTCCATCGGTCATTGGACGTGGGCCACCTGGGAGGGGTGTGGCCTTGGTCTGCAGCTGCAGCAGCCCCTGAAGGGGCTAGCTCCTGAAGGCTGTCCCAACAGCTGGAGTGACAAGTCCTTCCTTGAAAGGGGATCTGGGAAGTACATCTCTAAGCTCATCACACCAGGAGACCACTGTGCTTACTTTCCTCCAGCCTCCCACAATTTCTGGGCTCCTGGTTTTTTTTCAAGTCTGCCTTTTCACAGGATTCCATGAGAAATACACAGGCACTGAGCATATTGTAGTCATGGATTGCACTGTGGCTGCAAGTCAAGGTGAGGGATCCTGTGACAGGGAGAATGTGGGCTTCTACCGCGTCCTTGGCTCCTTCTCCTCGGGTTCCCCTCCCTGCCCCTTCTCTCTGTATGACGCACAATACTGGAGCAGGTTACTTTTGTTTCTGGGATAGGCCCTGCATTCAAAGATTCCTTCTAAATAAATACAGTGTTTCTACTTCTCCAGAATCTTGGTGAGTAAAATTTTCTCTTCTGTTATACAGGTAGAGCTTTAAACACAGAATAAATGTTAGTTGTTATTATTCTTCATTATTCTCTGTGTTATGGGGTCTGACTCATCCATAGAGGGGAAGTCACTAAAGTAAGTCTTTGGGAGAAGTTTCAGTCCTTTCTGTACCTTTTTGTCACCTTGCCTTTCCCCCTCTTTGGGGTTCCTCTTAGTCATCTGTGAATGCATAGTCCCCCAAATCTGTAAATTCAAGTGGATGTGGTTTGACCTGTTAGGTGTGCACTGGAGTTAAATCCAGGATAACTGGGGTTGACTCCCTCTCTGCCCCCTGTTATCCTGTTCTTTGCTCTTGGTAGCTTCTGTTTACTGACTTGGTAAGGTGGATGAGAATGCTTACCTCACAAGGGTGTTCTTGAGACTAAGTCATCATTCATTCATTCATTCATTCATTCACTGATCCCTTCCTTGGTTCGGCAATGATCAAGCATCTGCTGGTGCCCGCTCTGAAGACACAATAGTGACCAGGACGGATGCATTTCTGTCGCCATGGAGCTTTCATACAATTAAAGCAGAAAACCAGCAGGCAATATTGCCTTTCTTATAACAATTATGGTAAGTAGTAATCACTTAGTACAAGTTTCAAACAGTGCTGCAAAAAGAAGTGAACAGGGCCCAACAATAGAGAAAAACACACGACCAGCGTAGATGGTCAGGGGAGGGCTGTTTGGGAGGATGTTTGCATGGCTAGGGAGCACGAACCTGAGGACCCATGGGGAAAGCCTGCAGCAGAGCAGTGCTCCCTCCTCTGAGCCTCCACGGCACTTCACAGGTACCTTCGTTACAGCACTTGTCACCTTCTATTATAATTGTCACATAATGAACTCAACTGAACCCAACCCGAACGAACCCAATTGTCCATGGCCTTTCTTCCTCACCCTTCTAAGATTGTTAATCCTAGTAAAGGCAGCATGTGAGAGCAGAACAAAACATCACTTTCTAATCAAACAGATCTTGTTCACATCTGTAACTATCACCTTTGAGCCATCTGGCTATGATTGGGCCACTGCACTCTAGCACTGGCAACAGAGAGAGACCCTGTCTCAAAATGATAATAATAGAAATTTAGATAAGAAACATAGGCATAAACTGGAGATTAATAACCTCTAATTAATAAATGAGACTTTTTATGAGGGTGAAATCACTTGAGTCTATGGGGAAGCACACAGAAGGCACCCAGGAAATGTTGACCGAACTTGTCACTTGCAATCCTTAGCATATATGTGTGTGTGTGTGTATATATATATATATATATATATATATATACAAGACTTTCTGAGTCTAGACCTACCTCCCAGGTTTAGGTGAGAATTTGTCGTGATGTTGTCTGTAAGGACTGCAGTGGCTGTCACCTAGTAGGTGCTCAACAAATGCCACTGGAATGAACTCACGGGAAAGGATGGTGGAGCTGGATGCCCAGGGAGGCTATTGCATCAGCTATTGGGAAGTTTAGGGTGGAAGAGGCTTTGTGGGAAAACACACACGCAAGCTGTTCCTGAGTTTTATTAGTCTGTTACCCACGTCTTTCCTCTTGAAACACTTTGCAATCAAAAGATTTTGGAGTGGACTATTTTCAGCCCTCAGCCTTCACCCTGAGCCACACTAAGAGGAAAAGCTGATTAGGGAAGCTCTGCGGTGTGCACATAAGTCAGAAACACCAATATCCATCCTCGGCAGGATTAGACTGTTAATTTTTTCCCCAGAAACATTACAATCATGTTTTCAATACCCTTGTGTCACTCTCTTTAGGATTCATTATGGCAAAGACCCTGAAATCTATGACTCCTTTTAGCCGACTTAAAACTTCTTTCAAGACCTGGTTCAGAACTTCTCCTTGACTAAGACACCTTCTCTAATTAACCCCTCCATCCATAGAAAGTTCCGGTCAACTTCCTGCCACCCAGAACCTCCACTGGACATGTGCAGCTGCTTGTACCATGATAATTTGCATTCGACTGAATGCCTCCTCTTAAATCATCTCCGTAAATAAAAGAAGCCTGGATTTGGAATCAGACCACCTGTCATTATTTCATCTCTGTTTCTTCATCAGAAAAAAATCATGGGTAAATGAAGACCTATCTCGTAGGGATGTTGTGATGATTACAATAATGGATGTCAGAATTTTGAAGGACTTACTGAATACTTCATGAGTTTCGCCAATATTGTGGATATGGCTGGTCTTCTTAGATGGTATTGTTAGATTCATGAGACCAAGGGCTAAATCTTGTGTCACTGACTTTCTATGTGATCTTGTGAACGTTCCTTTCTGTAGGCCTCAGTTTCCCCATCCATGTAATTATAATTTTGAATCTGAGATGTGGTTTTGAAATTTTAGTACATATCAAAGTGTATACATGGGTGGTGGTTGAAAATGTATATCTCAAGGCATCACTTCCAGAGATTCTGATTTAGTAGGACTAGGGTGTGACCCTGGAATATAGATAGTTTTGCAAGTTCTTTGGGAGATTCTGACATATGTTGTCTCCGGACACACCTTCGATAGCAGTATGCTGGATGATCCTACAGCATTAGCCTTCTCATTGTTTGGGAGGTAAATGTGAACTTGTGTAAGACTGATCTCTTCAAGACTGGCCTCTCAGAAAAGCAGTTGGCAGAGTTCCTTGGAAGCCAGTTATAGCTCCATGACTAATCAATAATTTCAGGTCAACTACAAGACCTGAGACTCTCGATCACAACAGAGGATGGGCTGCTGCCATCCTCCTCACACATGTGGAGCTGCCCGCTGAGTCTCAGCCTATGACTAACAGCAGACAGGCTGTGCTTCCTTCATCATAGAGCTTCAAACCTGTGGTTTTGGGTTTCATGTCTGGAGTCTGATGTCTGGCCCTGCCAGATAGCCATGTGCTGCCCTACAGAGTAATTTGAAACGGGAGACTCTTCACCTGCCTTTATTCCTGTCATTATGCATTTCCCCCCCGCCCCCAACAAATGCTGTTCTAGCAGGTCTAGGGGGTGTGCTATGTTTCCACTTGCCTTTGTATGCATTGAAAATACCTTCAAGCTTGACATTCCCTGAATAATATATGTAAAAGGACACTCTAAACCAGAAAGATTAACTTTTTGTATTACCACCCATATTCCTTTAAGCATGGGACTTGGTTCTGATCATGCTGTTTCTATAACTTCCCCCATCACCAAGCTCAGCATAGTCCTTAATCATTCATTATATTAATATTAGCTTCCTACTGCTGCTGTAACAAATCATCACAAATTTAGTGACTTAAAACAACACAAGTTTATTAACTTACAGTTTCAGAGGTTGAAAGTCTGAAATGCATCTTATGGCTAAAGTTGAGATGTTGGCAGAGCTGGGTTTCTTCTGGGGAGTCTGGGGAGGATCAATTTCCTGGTCTTTCGAGCTCCTGGAGACCACCTGCCGTCTTTAACCTATAGCCACTTCCTCCACCTTCGAAGCTGCACCCCACTCTCACCTCTCTTCTATTCCTCCCTCTTCCTCACTCTCATCCTTCTGCCTCCCTCTTAGAAGGATCATGGTGATCCTGTTGGGTGTACCCTGATAATCCAGAATGACCTCCCCATCTCAAGACCCTCAATCACATGTGCAAAGTCCCTTTCGCCACATAGGGTGACACATTCACAGGTTCTGGGGACTAGAATGTGAACATCTTTGAGGAGCCATAATTTAGCCTGCCACATTAATCAAACATCTAATAAGAAATCACCGCATGCCAGGTCACTGAACACGTGGCAGTCAGTAATGCAGTCACGGTCCCTGCCTTGAGGAGACGTACTAAAGGGAAGATAGACCAGCAAACAGCCACTGAAAATAAAAGGTGGGGAAGGTTTTCAATGGGGCAATACAGAGACCTGTTTTGGAACAGAGTAAGTACCAAAAGGGCTTCTTGATGCTGACCACCTGCTAGACTAAGTCACACCAGGCCTTCATTTCCCTGGTCTGTGCTCTGTGTGCAGAGTGCGCCCTACCTACTGGCATATATGTAAAACCGCTGGCCGGTGGGGTTGCCATCTGTTTAGCAGTTCTGCCAGTGGGACCTCATCTCTATCTTCCAGATGGGACAGGCAATATTGGGTCCCCTCTACCTACAAGAGACCAGGGATTGAATCCAGGTTTCTTTTTAGAGTCTGCTCTCATTCCATTCCAGGGAAGTAGGTCATGTCTAGTCTAGTCCTAAGCCACAGCAGACCAAAGTGAAATATTCAGTGTTGAACAGTTTGAAAATGGGCACGTGAAGACAAAGGATCCTTGCCCATCTCATCTAAGTAGGGTTGTGTCCTACTCATGGCTCCACATCAGCCACTGTCAAGTCCACAGTGGTTTCTTACCATGGAAGTCAAACTCCCTCATGACCTGGCACCTGCCTCCCTCTCCAGCTTCATTTTCTGCTGCACAGACCTTCAAAACTATGCTTTAATCATGCATTCATGGCTTACTGCACTCTAAAAAACGGTTCCTTCTTATGCCCAAATATCATTGTCCCTGCTCTTTTCTCTTCTTGGAACTGCACAATGCCTACCCTCAGCTTTCCTACTCTAATCTGCCTATTGGATTCCTATGCATCTTTAAAAACTGAAATCAGACACTAATACCTTCAAGAAATCTTCTCTGACTCTCCCAGAAACAGTTAGGCATGCCTTTGGAATGCCTATATCTACCCCGAATGCTTTCATTTTTTACTCGTGCCACAAGGACACATGGATTGGTAATTTATGTACTTAAAAACTTGACTCCCTTACTTGACCGTGAACTCCTCGAGGGAAGGGTACTGTGTGTCACCCATTTCTGCATCTATAGCACCATCCCTTTCAGGGCTACCATGTCTTGCAGCTGGTGAACAATCATTCCACAGACTATCATATAAATGATGCCCCTGGAGTTGCATAACATGGTTGTTCTGGAGACACGGTAGATTTCAGTATCTATTAATATTTGTGTTAAATAAATGAATGAATGACTAGAAGCATAGTCGGTCATCATTACATGCAGTCCAAGAATGCACATGTCTGTAAGAAGACAATAATGACAGGTACTCTCAGCACTAACATCAACTTCCTAATCAAATAAAAAGTTGATACCTTGTGGATGTGATTCTAAACACTGTGTACCTTGCCTGTGCTGTTCTGCACCAGTTCCCAAGAAAACACTCTTTGGAGAGGTTTGCCTGTCTCTGCTGACACCATTAGTGCAGACAAATAGGTACATAAAAAAGTCATGTTGGCTTCTGCTTCATTAGGAACTCAAGGGGAAGGTGGGGGGAAAAACTATCAGTGTTTGCTACTCAGGGATAACATCAAGAGAGGAAGGAATTTTAATTTTTTGAGTTAGTAAGAGGTTATTAAAGTAGTGCAAGGTAAACACGAGGTTGGATGTCGCTGAGTTATCACATCTCTTCCGACTCAGATTGACAGCCATGGAACACTTCACTCGAGTCCTTGAACTGGGATGAGCCACCAGAAGCAGAGAATGGAGGAAAATGACTCTCCCTTCTGACTTTGGAAGGCTTTGAACAGATTTATTCATTCATTTAGTCATCCACTAAATATTCATTAGCACCTATGTTACCAATGTTGCATTAGGTGGGCAGGGAATTCACAGATGACTTAGATCAAATCTCAGGCCTCAAGAAATTTGCAATTCAGTGTAGAAGATGGGTAGACACACCATTATTAAGTTACAAAATTTCAAGTGCTAGATAATAACAAACACTTGCTGAACACATCTGAAGATCATGTACTACACTGTACACTTTCAGCACATTAATTCTTTTTGTCTTTACAACAATTTTATGAAGTAGGCACTAGGTTACCTCCATTTTTCTGGTGAGGAAATGTAATTACAGAGATGCCAAGTAGTTTGCCCAAGATATCACAGAGCTGCTGAGTAGAAGAGGAAGGGTTTATAGTCAGGCCACCTGTCTCCATTGTTTGTGCCCTTACCCCTCCTGCTATTGAACAATGATCCATACAGTTTTCTCTGGGATTCATTCAGTCTGGAGGGTTGGCGACAGCTTCTCAAAGATAGAGACCCTGGGTCTAGGTTTTGAAGATTAAGTAGGGATCACCAGGTGAAAAAAGTGCATAGGAAACAGTGAGTTTAACCACAGGCACAGAGGCAACCTTGTACAGGACGTATCCACCAAGTCACTGATAATACCATGACTAAAGCAGGCATGGTATGCAAAGTAGGCCAGCTCCATGACACACGTGACCATATCTAAGGCAGACGTTACCAGTCATACACAACAACCTTCCTGAAGTGACACCTGAGCATAGAAGGAAAGATACCCATTACTAATGATTCACTGGCGATGTGCAGGGTGGGGGTAGGAGTCAGTGCCTCAGTGCTATCTGCCCTTTGTGGTCTGGGCTTGTTGGATATTTGAGAGGGATTGGGAAAAGATGAGGCTGGAGAGATTGGCTGAGCAGACTGTAGCAGGTGCTAAGGGCCATGGTAAGAACTGTGAGCTTGGCCACGTAGATGGCAGGGATTCAGGGAAGGCTGTAGAGGTTGAGAGGAGGATGGATGTGAGCATGGAAGGATTAGTGATTTCAGTTGTTGCCTCTCTGTTCTGCCACACTCCACCATGATTTCTGACAGGGGACAAAGTCAACGATTGAAGATACCCAGTGGATGATAGTTGGAAGACAGTGTATGGGGCCAGAGTTCACCAAGTGTAGACAATCTTGTTGGGGAAGATTTGGAATCAGTAGAGCAATATCCTAGCCTGGTGAAGGGAAGAAGACAAAAGTTGGGAAAGAAGAGTGAAGGATAACTCCCTGAGATTGACTAAGGCTTTCCGATTAAGGATCTTTGGGGGTTTTATGGGAGTTTGCTTCTTTATCGCTGAGATGGATCTGCTTTCGACCTCTCCAAACCATTAGGTCCCTGGTCTCGCCAGTGTGATTTTCCTTCTTTCATCAGAACCCCTCTGCTGTGGAAAGAGAACTGGGGCAGGAGTTAGGGGGAATGAGTTCTGGTCTGTGGCTTTTGTATCGTGTGACCTTGGAAAAGTCACTCCCCCTCTACAAGCCTCAGTTTCTGTAACTGTAAAACAATGGGGTTGGATTAAAACATGGAGCAATAGCTGTGGCATGCATGCCCAGACTCCAATAACCAAACCCATGGCAGGCATGTTTAATCAATCACAGAACTGGGAGCTTCTCCAACCCAAGATGCCAATCAGAGTTGACATATGATTCCAATTCTACTTGCTGTTCCTGGAGTCAATGATCTCAAACATTTCTTTCACTTCTGATATTCTTGTGGTCTATAAATGATCATTCATGGGAGAAGAGGAAGAAAGTTCTGAAAGGATATGTTGATGCCAGATATTTTAGGAAGACCTTGAATGCTAGTCTGAGTGTCAACATCTTTGGTATTTCAAGCAGGGCCACTATTCAATATACTCAAAGCAACATAACAAATGCCAGCCTGGTGGTTTCATTTTAATTGGCCAGGGCACTAGAGGCCATGTTCCTATTACAAGGAGATCTATAAGGAATCACACCCATTAATGGTTCCCATTAAATTCAGGGCATGTGGGGAAAATTGTAGTTTGATTTAGTTTAGCAACACGAAGATATTGGCAAGATAATCACATAAAAGCAACACCTTTTATGGCTGGGCTATTTGATTTTATGTTAGCAGGTTTCAATTTCCCACATTTTTATGGTGGTATATAGGATCCCCCACCAAATGTATGCATTAGCCTGAGTAAAGGTTAAATAGACTGTTTTAACATTCAGGATCCAAACCTGATAGTAATAATATTATAAAAATATCCCTTGTTAGAGAAGGCCCCTTTCGCCTGCATCATATCTGTTACTCCTCCTAAGTTATCCTCATACCATGGGGGGTATGAACACACTGGTAGGCACAGAAAATAAGAACACGGGCTGTGCTCTCTGAGGCCACAGTTCGAATTGGATGGGGTGACGTGGTTAAGGTATTTCCTTCTCTGTAGCATGCCCCATCTATAAAGCACAGTCTATAAGACCCACCCCATTGGGCTAATGCCAAGATGAAGTGGGACAATGTGAATAACGTGAACAGCACGGTGCGGAGATCAAAGTAAATCCTCGATGCATTCATGCTCACCCACCTGCACAATGGCTAAGAGAGCAAAAATGAGAAGCCCGTCATCTCAAATTAAATTTCTTATTTAGAAAAAACTATGAAAGGGCCATTATTTCTTCCTCAGAACATAGTTCTAAAGACCCTGATGACTTCCTGCCGTGTATCAGGAGATAACAGCTGGGCCAGGTCATCTGACCTCTCGGGGGGCTGCTAGAAATTAGCTTCTCAGCAACGACAGAGACGAAAGCACTGGAGTTATTTAATGGACATTGTTTTGGGGCTGAAAGGAGGGGAGGCCAGAGGGGAGGCCTATAGAGCTATTTGCTTTCAATATCCCTGCAAGTCCTTGGGTACATTTAAGCCCTTAATTCATCTTCTATTTATGTCTCTTCCTTTCCCTGATAAGTTTTTGAGGAGCATTTGAAAGAAAGGCTAATATTATCCAGGCCAAATGTAACGGGCAGGCCCCTCCCCTGCGCCATTGTTGGACATCTCTGGCTTCAGAAGCCGAGGTTTCTATCGGGGGCTGAATCTCCGGCGATTACTTGGCGGGCTCCTTGAAGAGAATTCAAGCTGTCCCTTTAATTCCGTCCCTCCGACTGACTTTTAGTTTGGCCCTATTTAAATATTCCAGACAATTTCAAGACTTAATAATGATGAATACGATTAAGATTAGGGTTTAATAAGAGCGTTAGGAAAAGATTTTTCATTCCGATGGAGGTGGGCTGCTGTGAAAATTGAACTGGTGTCAGGCCTCCCAGGCCACCCTGGCCGGGAGGGTGCTCACCTCTCCCAGGGTGATAACTGTCTCCGGCCAGCATCCCAGGAGGAATTGGATGCATTCATCTTATCCCTCATAAAGAAGGCCCCCACCCCACTGGCTGGGGACAGGCCACTCTCTCCCTCCTCCTGAGTCACCCCTAGGCAGAGCATCTTTTTCATATGCAAACTTCACTTTGCCACTGCCTCAATTAAAGCCCTTTGTTAGAGTTTATACAGGAGGTTTGGACAGAGAGGCAGGAGAAACCAAGAGACCACTAGTCCTTGTCCTACACCAGGCTCACTTCTCCCTGAAGGAGTCTAGGTGAGATGCAGTGTAGTCAAGAACCATGAATAAGGAACAGAATCATTAGAATTCTGATACACTGAGCTTCCCCCCTTAATCCAAACCTGAATTTGGAGATTTTCACATACTTGGGTCTGGCATATGGGAGAAGTGGAAACAAAGGAGGAAGTAAGCTGTGAATTCAAGAGACAAAGGGCTAGACCAGGGTGAGCAATTGTTTTTTTTTTTTTTTCTCTAAAGGGCCAGAGAGTAAGTATTTTAGGCTGGGTGAGCCACAGAGGCTCCTGGTGACTACTCAATCCTGCCCTGGTAGCTGGGAAGCAGCCACAGACAATACCCAATCAAATGGGCATGGCCATGTTCCAATAAAACTTTATTGATGGGTGCTGAGATTTAAATTTCATGTGTAATGAAATACTATTCTTTTGAATTTTTCTAACCACTCAGAAATGTCAAAACTATGCTTAGCCAGCTGGATTTGGTCTGCAGGCTGTAGTTTGTTGACCCTTGGTATAGACAGTTCTGATGTAGAAGCACCCTAGCCCTGATAAATGTGACCCATTTGGTGTCCTGGAGTCTAAACAGTCAAATTAGAAGCTATCTCTCCCTGTTGTTGATATTGGTTGTGGTGGTGGTGGTGGGGTTATGACCCACTGGGGCTCTTTGATTGAGTCTCCTGCCCTTCTCTGTTTCTAACATCAGCTTGTCTATTTTGACCAACTACTCTTGCTTCTCTGAACACATCCCATCTAGAAGACAATAGACATTTCTTCTTGGTCCCTCCCTTTCCTTCTTTTTCCCAGCCCACTGCTTCCTACACATGCTTTTCCTTGTGGCCCTTCCTTTCTCCAGCATCTACAATGACTCCCCAACATATGTGGACCAACTGCAAGGCATCACTACACTCAAAACCTACATTGTCTACCCAACTTTCTCCTCACAACTCCTAAGAACAAATCCTCCACTCCGGTCTGATCAGCCTCCCAGCCCCAGGTCCTTCCACGACATTGCAGCTTGTCACATGCAGTTCCTGCTGTCTAAACTGCATTCTCCTTCCTCCTACTCACCCCTCAACTCTCCTGTCCTCATAGAAGACACCCTGACCCCTGCTCGTCTTCCTCGGCCTCCCTGCTGCTCTGCCTCTCTCTGCCTGTGCGGGTGCCTCTGTCATATGACCACACTTTTACTGTCATTCATCCAGCGCTTACTGGGCACAACTCTGTGCTCAGCACTGTGCTAGAGGCCAGCCCTCCAGGCAAAATGAGACCTCTGCCTCTGCTTTCCAGGGTCCTGAAATCTACCCATATTTTGAATCTCAGCTTAAAGCTTAACCCTTTCCTGCCCATGGAGAGATCAATGGTCCTGTTTTATGCTACATTTATACATAACTCTCCCCTTCCCCACCCGTGGTGCCTAAGGAAGGGTTGAACACATAGAATAATCAATAAATATATAATCAATATATAATCAAATATATAATCAATAATCAATAAATATATATTGGATTGGATGATTATCCTATGCCTAGGAATATGTGGCTCCCCACTGAGCTTAGGATAAAAGCACCGACCTTAAAATTACGAATCATGAGACGTTTCATGATCTGGACTTTGCTTCCTTCTCTGGCCTAATCTTTCACACCTTCCATCTCTCTCTCTCCATTCCAGCAAGCCTGAACTTCCTCTAATTCCACCCACTCAGCACGTTCACTGTTTAGGACTTGGCAAGGCGATTCCCTCTGCTTTGTCCTCTTTCTCCGATTCGCGTGCCTAATCTCTGCTCTTCCTTATGCAATCAATGTAGCAGTCTACTTTGTGTGTGAAGCCCTGCCTGGCCCCACCCTCGTGCTCTGAGGCTCCTGCCGGCTCTGTTTTCTCTACTTCCCTCCTCCTAGTAGCAGTGACAAGCACCCTGAGGGCAGGGACTTTGTCTGCTTGTTCCTTCCCGTATCCTAAATGTCCAGCATGAGGCCTGGGACATTTACGGTTAAGGCTTAATAAGTTGATTTTTTAAAAACGGAATGAATTTAGAATTGGGGAATAATAGGCTGGAAGGTTTTTCTTTGTAACATTCCTTCTGGGGCCAGGTGAAACCATGTTAAGTACGAGCACTATTAATTTGTGTGACTGTGGGTGATTCAAAAGGGTAAATTGGGGATTGCGAGGAGAGAAGGGCCATGAAGCTAATGGCTGACCGGGGTGAAGAGCTTTTCAAGTCAGCCCTGGGAAGGGGGGAGGCTAACGTAGACAGAGTGCTCGGGGATCTAGTCCAGCTGCTCAGGGCTCATTTGTGGGAAGGAAGCTGAGAGAAGGGAGTAGGCCTGGCGTGACCCGATCAGCATGGGTGTCATGCTCTGCCCTGGGGTCACCACACCCAAGGGGCATCTGGGCACAGAACTTGTGATGCTGTGGCACAGGCAGAGCTTTCTTCATTAGCTGAAGATAGGCTTGGCTTAAAAATTTCAGGAGATTCTTTCACCTCAAGAATCCAAATTATTACTCATTTCCAGGATAGTAATGGGCTTATTAGAGGTCACAAAGGATACTCTGCTCCTCCCAGAGCCAATTTAGCTGAGAAGACAGTCGGATTCTAGAGAGGAAAGGCTGTCGCTGGAGTTATCTCCCTTCATGGTACCGGAATTAGACCTGGGAGGTGATCATCTTTTTAGACATCATCATAGTCACCAGCTACCTAGCAGGTGCATGCATTGTGCTGAGCACTTCATGGGCGCTATCTCAAAAACCCACTGAGGCAGGGACTCTAATCGGCCTCTCTTTATAGATGAGGAAACTAAGGCTCAGAGTGCAAAATGATTTGTTGGAGCTAACTCTGCAGCTGGTGGTGGGGCTGATTTGAATTCGGGTCTGACTCCAGAGCGAAGCCCAGCTTACCGCACACAGCACAGGGGCCTGGCTGTGGGCAGATGGTCTTCCAGCTTCTTCTGACATGTCTCCTGGGAGAGTCCAACAGCACAGAGACTTTAGTCACCAAGCCACTGGGTAGGAGGGGAGGTGGACAGCGCCTGGTGATTTGGCAGAACACGGATGGGGTGCAGTGGCAGTCTGTCATGGAAGGGAGACAATAGGCATGTGTGACCCTGGCCCTGCAAGGATCAGAGATTAGAAGGTGTTGAGCTCTGGGATTCAGGAAAACTGGACCCTACCTGCTTACTGGATCTGAGACTCGGGCAGATCACAGCTCCTCTTTGTGTTTTGGTGCCCACTTGGGCTCCAGAGTATGATCCCCCTGGTCCTTCCCTGTTTGATTGTTGAGGAGACATCATCACGGCGAAGGAGCAGTGCTGGCACTGAAGCCCCTCACAATTCCTCCCTGCTTTGTTTTAGTGGCCGTACCTCCAGTCTCCGCTTCCTTGTGACTTTGGATGCTATGGGGAGAGAGTTGGGCTTTTCCCTGGAGCTCCAGGGTAGGGTTTCTCCTCCGTGCTATTGACATTTGGGGCTGGGTAATTCTTTATTGTGGGGGGTGTCCTGCACATTGCAGGGTGTTTGGCAGTGTCCCGGCCTATTACCCATTGTCTGTAGCATCCTTCCAGTTGTGACAAGCAAAAATGTCTCTAGACACTTTGCCCCCTGGAGAGCAAAATCACCATTCTAGTGAGTGAACATGCATTTTCTTCCAACCTAAAGATTCTCCGATTCTCCAGGTCATTTGTTCACAGCCGCCCCCTCACTGTGGCACTAAGGAAATTGTGGAGCCCAGAGAGAAGACAGGGATGGCTCAAGGGTTCAGACAGCTGGTGGCCTCATCTCCCTGTGCCTCCTAAGCTCAAGCCACTTTCAGATGCTCAAATCGTCCCAATTCTTCCAGGTCTCCATGCTCTGGCATGTGCTGTTACTTCCATTTTCTCCTTTGTCCTTACAGCTAGAGAATTCCTACACCACCTTCAAGATACAGCTGATGCTGTGTCCTTGCTCCTTTATTAATGCTGTCATCCTCGTGCATCAGAGCTGCTCACTGGTTCTCTCTTCCCTCTCCACTGTGAGGTCCCAGGAAAGAGGGACCGTGTCTGACTCAGCTTTGATTTTTCACAGAGGCTGGCATGTAGCAGACACTTGGTAACTATTTATTGATGAAATAAATTAAAGGTCATCTGGTTCAGCTGCTTTCAAGCGTTTTTTTAAAGCTAGCACAGCCTTTGTTTAAATGCATCTTGCATAGAAGCATAAATGAGCAAAATTTTAATGGATAAAAGTAGGGGGCTCTGGGAGGTGGGTCCCACGCCCTTCCTACACCCTCCACCCCTGGCCTTCACCACCATCTTGCAGTGGTCCCAGAGGAACCCCAGGGAGGAGCTCAGTTTGAAAAGCACTGATCTGGCCCAACCTCGATTTGATGCCTGAATTCTTGCCAATTAGGCTCACGATTCTCAAACCTGGCTGTCCATCAATATCACCTGGGAGGGTAAAAAGTACAGATTCACAGACCTCATGGCTAAGGTCTGAAGCTGAGCCTGAGGATGTGTATTTTAAATAATCATATCAAGTGATGGATACATTAACTGGCCTGACTGCAGTAATCACTTCACTGCGTGTAAGTCCATCAAAACATCATGGTGCATACCTTAATCATACACAGTAAAAATATTTTTTAAAAATCTTGACCCTTACCTCATATCAAACATGAAAATCAATTCCAGGTAGACTGTAGGTTAAATGTGTTAGGGAAAAAATTCTCACCAGGTAATTTGATAGCATGGCTAGGTTTGGGGAATTTCTGCACATACCCTACAGTGAATACTTCTCTGATGCTGACTTGCTCCTCTTCTTGAAGCCCATTCCTCTTGAAACCGTTATGATGATTAGAAAGTGCTTGTTGCTCTTAAAGCCGTCTTAGCTATAAGCTTTTTAGTATCCTCCATGGCCCTTTGGAACTTATACATTCCAGAAAATATTATCCGGTTGGTTGAACCTTAACTGTAAGCGAGTGCAAAAAGGAAAGACCAGAAAGAAAGGCAGGATTTCATTGCATCTTATTTTAGTTATCCTCCCATATTGTCCTTGCCACATCTGGGAAATGAAAGGGGCTCTCAGGCCTGGCCACAGATCTGTGAGCTCTGGAGTCTGTCCTGGTAAGGGAGAGGGGGCTGCATCAAAGGGGGCAGCTTCTTAGCCCCACCAGCAGCCCCCAGAGTGCCACGTGTCTCCCAAAGGCTGTGGCTCCATTTGCCTTTGAGGGCTGGGGAAACAGCAAACCTAACCTGAACTAGTACTGTGTTTCCCCGAAAATAAGACAGGGTGTCTTATATTTATTTTTCCTCAAGAAGACACCTTAGGGCTTATTTTCAGGGGATGTGTTATTTTTTTTTAAGTACGGTGCAACAATCTACATTTATTCAAATATAGTTAAGTCGTCTTCTTCTGGAACATCATCATAACTGTCCACACCCCGAACTCCATCCTGAATTTCTTGCGACTCTATTTCCTTTAGAACCATTGGCCCCAATCTCTCATGTGGAACAACAGAGCTCTCATGGGGCAGATGAGAAGGGCTGCTCATCTTCTTTACCACTCAGCGATGAAATGCAAGGGTTGTGCAGATACACTGCGTAGCCACGCCCATAACTAGGTCTTATTTTCAGGGTAGGGCTTATATTGTGCAAATGCTTAGAAATCCTGCTAGGGCTTATTTTAAGGGTAGGTCTTATTTTCAGGGAAACACGGTGCTGTCAAATTGCTTGTTCTCCCTCCACTTCAGCCTCCTTCTCTACAAAGCAGAGACAATCACATAGAGATGCTGTGAGCAGTAAATAGCGCATGTGTGCAAAGTACCTGGCACAAAGCTGGGATTGTAGGAAGCACTTGACACATTTTTGAGTTATTATTATCATCCCCATTTCACAGGTGGTAAAACTGTGTTGGGCGACAAGGCCAAGGCTTGAACACAGATCTACCCTCAAAAGCTGTTCTCTTAACTATTATGAACAACAATAAGTTGTTCTTTTGGAAAGGAGGAGGGGATAACTGAATGTAAGGCTATGAAGGTAAGTGAACTTGATGGTGAGTTTGGAATAGGGGGTGTGAGTCCATGGTCAAGAGGGAGCTTCAGATGCTCCTGGAAGGGGAGAGGAAGGAAGAGAGCCAGGGAAATGGAAGCCCCATGTCTCTATCTAGGGAGTCCCTTTACCAAGCTCAGCTTCACAGTCCTGGCATGTTCAGAGGACTTTTTTTTCTCGTCATTTCTTTTTTTTTCTTGTCTGCCTCCCAAATGCCCTCCAAGACAGGAGGCCATAACTTGGACATGACTTACTTTTGACTTGACTCTTCACCGGTGCTCATCGCCAGCCCTGAAATCGGTCTTTTTCACCCTTGTTTGGACGATCAGGTGTAAATATACATTTTAATTATTTACATAATTAAGTCAGTGATTTGCTGCTGATCCGGTATGTTTGACAATATTTTGGTGCCATCTGTTTCCTAATTGGACTTAATCTTCAAAAGATGTTACCAAAAGCCACCAAATAATCACACACAAAAAAAATTGAAGCCACGGGAAAGAAACCCTTCACTTTCTTGAACTACATTCATGAATACATACAAACACACACAAGACAATTTATCTCACCATTTGCGGTAGTTTTAGGCATTATGTACGTGTAACCCGATGGTTTATGTTATACATTAGAGACATCTAGGTGATTTAGGGAAATTGCCCTATATTGACCCCAGGAGGCAGGCTCAAGAGCTGACTGCTTGTGTGACCTCAGACAGGTCAATTTCCTTCTCCGGGCCTGATCTCTGATGTGCACATAACGCTGGTCCCCATCTGGTGCCTGAATGTCGTCCTCACTGTAGCTGCCTCCGTTCCGTGGGTGCTACTCCACTGTTGGGTGCATTTTATTACTAAACGGTCCTTCTGGGAATACAAGCTAGAGGCCTGGGTGAGGACCGACTTTGCTCTGGGACCTCGAGTGGTTCCTCTCCCTTCTCTGAGCCTGAGGTTTATTATTCTGTAAAATAGAAGTAATAATAATATCCGGTATTGTTTATATAACCTTGATCTGCTGGGCAACCCTGTCCTGTAAAGGAGCAGTTTGGTCAAGAGAGTGGGCTGTGAAATTGACATGCCTACGCTGGAATTCCCACTTCCCCACTTACTTGTCATAAGCCCTTGAGAAAGCTACTTAGTCTCCCTGAGCCTCAGTTTCTCCCCCTAGAAAACGGGGTTCACCATAGCACCTTCTTCCTAAGAATACTGGAAGTTGAAATAAGAGAATGCCTGAAAAACACCTGATGCACAGCAAGCTCTCAGTTGAGGTTGATTGTCATTATCACAAGATTGTTTTTCTTTTTAATTTTTACTTTTATTTCCTCATATTATGGGGGTACAAATATTGTTAGGGTTAGATACACTGCCCCTTCCACCCCTCCCCCACCCCACCATGCCAGAGCTTCAAGCGTGTCCAGCCCCCAGGTGGTGCGCACGGCACCCATTATGTAAGTATACACCCTTCCCCTCCTCCCCCCCACCTGCCCACCTCCCGATAACAGTTTTTTTAGACGTTTTGGTTACATTGTATATCTTTGCCTCTTCCTAAAAAGGGTTAGAGGTAATCCCTTCCCCCCCACAATGCTCGCCACATCCCTAAAATGTGGGTATCCCCCACCCCTGAATCCCTGGTGAACACTACCACTATTTGAGCACCATAGTTTTAATCAGTCAGTACCAATTTGATGGCGAATAGATGTGTAGCCCATTTTCCAGATCTTGTGGTATATGCTTACAATGGAATATTACTCAATTCTAAGAAACGACAGTGAGCTAGCACTGTTTATGCTATTCTGGATTAAGCTTAAGCCTGCTATACAAGATTGTTTTAAGAGTTCCATTTGAAAACCTTCTTTGAAGGACTGTGAAAAAAATAATGGATTTTTAAAAATATTTCTCAAAGTATGTGATACTTGTACACCAATTTAGAAATATTGGTCTGTGGACTTAAAACATTTTACCCGCACCTTTTAGATGAAAAACAAGGCACAGAACATTTACATGACTTATTAATACATAGGCAGGGACTTTAGAACTGTGATTTTTCTGCAAATTGAGACAGCAATACTGTGATATATATATATATATCTCACAATGTATATATCTCATAATGTATATATACAGGACTTCTCGGTGCCTTATTGAGTGAATGGGTACGAGGATTTCCAAGGAAAGGTATGGCGTATATAGCATTCCCTTTAGTTCTCAGAAGCTTCAAGTCACAGAGCATATCATGTTCAAATGAAGGGGAAAGTATGGGTGACTGGTGTGAAACTGGGGGAGAGCTAAGACACTGAGAAATCAGGCAAGACGGACATATAAATAACCTTCAGCCATTTACCCTCCTGAGAAGGCTTCGGTGCACACTGCACCATCTATTCACAATCGGCAAATTCCATTATGCAGATGAAATCCTGTGGAAACAAATCTGACGTGAGGACAGACAGAGAGAGAAAGTAAAAAAGTTTAATCTACCTCAGACATTTGATTTCATTTTAACCTTCTCGGGAAAACGTTTCCTCTGTAATGTTTCCAACGGATTTGAGTTGATCCTATTATGCTCTGAATTCGTTCATTCTTTTCCAACTAATATTTGCATGTTGCTCTGGAGCCCACTGTGGGCCAAGTACATTACGTCTATTGTCCCATTTAATCTGTCCTGGTCCCTAAAACCTTTCCTCCTTTTATAAATGAGGAAACTGAGGCTAGGAGCAGTAGAACAGCTTGCTCAATGTGGCACATTTAGTAATAGCAGTAATGGTGTTCAATCCTAGGGCTGTCTTTTAAACCCATGATTCTTACAGACTATTCTGAGTGCTTTTTGCTTATTCATTTTTTTTTTTTTTTTGGAAGGAAGAAGGCAGATGTTAAATTTACAGAGGACATCAAAAAAGGGAAAGCAAGTTATTAATGATAATAATTGTAGCTAACCATGATTGTATTTTTGCAATTTGGCAGGCGTTTCTGGTTGAAACATTCACAGCTTTCCTATAAAGTGGACATGTATATTACCATGGGCCAGACAAGAAAGTAGGGGCTTGGAGTGATTTTATAGCTAATGAGTGCTTAAGTTGGGATCATAAACCAAGTCTGACTCCAGAGTTCAGAATTTTATGCCGTTTGATTTCCTTTTTGGCATCTTCAAATGGGGTCTTGAATTTGATGGTGGTGGGAGGTTGTGAGAGTAAATGGTGGTGCTTCCTTAGAGCGCTGTGTTAAGAAGGGTCCTGAAGCTCAGTTTAGGCTTGGTGAGAAAGAATGATGTTTAGGCTTGATGATGCCTGCCCTGGGGACAGAGACCACAGGCATGCATATTGTCACTGTTATTCTGGCTTAGCTCTGCCACTGTTCTGAAGCACCTGTCTTACTTTTACTTTTTCCCTTTTTCACTCTTCTCCAAAATGCAAAGTACAGAACGGATAGTTTGCAGAGGGAGAGCTAGGTTAGAGTCATCATGAGAGCAGTTTTTTTTAAGGGTATGTCTAAATGGGAGATACAATCCAAATGGGTTTCTTGGATAGTAATGCTGTCTAACAGCACCTTGACATTGTATTACCATTTTAGGGTAACTTCATATCCCATTGAGTTAGTTGACCCCCACAATAGGCTTGCAAGTTAGGTAGAATACAGTTTATTCTCCCACTCTACAGAAGAGGAGACTGAGGCTTGAGGAGGCACAGTGACTTCCTCATACTCTCGCATAGTTTCTAAGTAGCATTAACAGGTTCGAATGCAGGTCTTCAGTCTTCAAATCCAGTGCCCCTGCTACTGCACAAATACTTCTTTTCTTAGTTTGCTCTAGTCATTACTGTAAGTATGCTCAGAGAGTTGGGATAAGACCAAGACAGAGGTGACATTATTCCTAAAGATGTAGTTGGAATGGAGGGAACATTGGACACGGTCAGGAAGGAGTCAAGTTAAGAGATGAAAACATTTCAGTACCTTTTCTTCCCTTTACAAGCCAACTTTTCTTTCTTATGTTGAATAATAATAATATGAGAATAATAACCAACACTTTTTAGGTGCTTACTATAAACCAGGACGTGTGCTAAATGCCTTAACTGGCTGATATAATGTGATCCTTAGAATATCCCTGCAAATGAGGCCCAATTTTGTGCTGCCCCATTTTGAAGATGATAAAACTGAGTCTCAGCCAGGTGTACCAGTTGCCCCAGCTGGGAAGTTTCTGAGCTGGGATCTCACGTTGGGGATTCCAGAGCCTGCTACCCCGTTCAGCCTGCCCCTCTGCCTCTGTGAACTCCACCATCAGACTAGCTGGGCACCATGGACAACCTTTTGGATTCTATTTTAAGATTGCAAAGCTGTTGTTTGCTTATAAACATCAGATCTGCAGCTGATGTAACGCGCAGCACAGACTCACGGAGTGTCACAGAGCTGGCTGCACCAGGTTGGGGCCGGGACCCAGCCAGGCAGTCACGCGTCTGCTATAAATACAGCCGTTTCAGCTGATGCAGTTGGAGACGTAAAGTCTCCCCTTTCAAAATTCTGACTTCAAATACGTTTTTTCCCCCCAGGCTTTCTGTCTTTTCTCAAATACCCATATAAATCCTCAAATTTGTTGTCGCCTTACCCTGGATCTATTTTTCCTTCCTTTGTATTGTTTTTAAAAGGAAGAAGACTGCTTTTTTTAACCCAATTTGATACCCCATTTAGAGTTGTCTTGCCAATCAGGAAATGAAATACAATCACATCAGGCACGGTTTTAAATTCAGGCCTGTCTTCATATTTTGCCATTCGAGTCCTGAAATTTACACAGCCTCGTCCTCACTCTAATTGATTCTTCTAACCTGACCATGACTTTTACCATCCTGTGGTTAGAACACTCAACTGGCCTTATTTCTCTGCTGTCAGAGCATATATCACCTTTAAAGGGACCCATGTTGTCAGGAAGTTTATGTCTTAAATTTAAGATTTCTTAAATGAAACAAGAACTGCTGGGTAGTTTAGAGAGCTTAATATAAATAATAAAACATTCAAACATGAAGCTTTTTTTTCTGAAAACTTTAATAATAAAAAAAAAAGACATTGACATTTCTTTGTATCACAGACACACCAAAAGCAACCAATTTCTTTCAGCCTTATAAAACTTGTAACTACAAAATATACCCTACCTTGAATGATGGTATCATTAGACTTGGGCTTGCAAAGGGTGGCCCTTGCCCTGTCTGTTAAAATAAGAGGAGATTGCTGGTGTAGATGCAGGGAGAAAGGAACACTGACACACTGTTGGGAGGACTGCAAATGAGTACAACTCCTATCGAAAACATTATGGAGATGTCTCAAAGAGCTAAAAGTAGACCTACCATTTGATCTAGCAATCCCACCACTGGGTATCTGCCAAAAGGAAAAGAAGTCATTGCAGCACAATTCACAATTGCAGAGATGTGGAATCAACCCAAGTGCCCATAAATTCATGAGTGGATTAACAAAATGTGGTATATGTATACCATGGAGTACTACTCAGCCATAAAAAGGATGAATTAATGCCTTTTGCAGCAATTTGGAAGGAACTGAAGACCATTATCCTAAACAAAGTATCTCAAGAATGGAAAAAACAAACACCACATGTACTATCTAATAAATTGGAATTCACTGATAGGCACACAAGTGCACAGAGGGAAGTAAAAGTAATTGGAAATCAAGTTGGGGGAAGGGGGAAAGAAGGGAAGGGAAAAACCCCACCTAACAGGCACAACGGACACTATTCAGGTATGGGCACATTTGGTCCTTACTCAAGCCATATATCAAAAACATCCATACCCCCTTAATATTTTGAAATAAAGAATAAAAATTTAAAAAGAGATTGGCTGAGATGATTGAAGCTCTAAGAGAATATAGTTGGTATATTTAATCTGCTTGAGAAACCACACTGCTTAGACTTGAACACCCTATCCATTACATTATGTCATTATGTATGCAAAAATTGCAAAGAGACCTGGGAGTCTTGGTGGAATACACTGGACGTGGGGAGACGAGAGTCCTGAACTCCAGGTTCAGTTGCATCACCCAGAGCCAACTTTTACTATGTAATAGGTACTTTTAATCTGGAGTTAAACCTTCACAGAAATCCTTGGGTGGTATTATTGTCCTCATCTGGCAGACAAGCAAACTGTACTCTCTAATAAAGAAATTCAAGAAAGCCTCACAAGGACATGCCACAAGTAAATGGAAAGGTGGGATTTGAGCACAAGCTTGATTGATGCCTGACTCTCCTCTCAGCCACCATACTGGTTCATTGTGTGTCCTAGGGCTGGTCCCTTCCCATCTCGGTCTCAGTTTCCTTATAGTGGAATAAGGAAATTGACTTAGGTCATCTTAATGTTTCTTATAAAACAAAAAGGATCTTGGAAGACCTGCTCTTGAGATCCAAACTTTCTTTCCAAGGTATACAGTCTTTGGGAAGTTGTTCAAAACTTCTGAGCCTCAGTTTCTACATCTAAGAAACAGGGGTAAAATCCTCACCTAGAGATCAAATTCAATAATGGAAATAAGAGTGTTGTATACAGGCATGGGCTTATTTTTGTATTCATTAAAATGGTTGCAATAAGATTTTAATACTTTTTAGAAAAATCATGTTAATCATGGCAATAGCTAGTTTAAAAATACGTATATTCTTACACTCACACCTAAAACACAGCTGGCTGGCAGAGGAGTATTGAAGAGTGATTATAAGCAAGGGCTATAGAATCATATAGACTTATCTTCTCTATCAAGTGCTGGTGATATTATTTCAGGCAAGTGGCTAAACCTCTCCAAGGATTGGTGTCTCTGTGAATGGCAATCATAGCAGAGCAGCCCATGGTGTTGGTGTGAAAAAGACATGGGACAATATTACCTGTCGGGCACGTAGTGCAGCGCCTGGCACACAGAGCAGGTGCTCCGTTAGCCAAAGGAGAGGACATCTAGCTTGGTGACACATGGGGCACCCGGGACTGCAACACAGTCCACCTGGGAGATCTTCTGAGTCTTTCGATAGTTTTCCGTATGAAACTAACTGATCCACCTAAACTCCCAGGCTGTTTGATCTCATGGCCCTGTCTGTCACCTTCCCAGCTGGCAGCGATAGTAAACCTGCATGAACTGAATCCTTCTGACAGGAGAAACCAGGGCAAGGTAGCCGGATGGAGCAGAAAACAGGTGATTTAAAATTGAAATTGGAGAATTGATTGAAATTTGGAGATAATTCTTCACTAATTCTTACCTTCATTTAGTCCTATGATGTATACTACATTCTCCTCTGTTCACAATCCCACCTAATCTGTAGACAACCCCACGAATAAAATAGGAATGACATTGTTAGCACCTTTTGAGAGGCCGGAAGGGAGGCTCTGAGAAGGTGAATGACTTGTCCAAGAGCACTCAGATAATAGTGCCAGAACCAGATGAAAATCCAAATGTGCGCATGCACACACACACACACACACACACACACACACACACACACAATTTCACTTTTCCCTTGTTTACTCGTGATTGAGTGACTGTTCTTTTCTGTTTTGTTTTGTTTTGTTTTGTTTTTTGAGGCAGAGTCTTACTCTGTGACCCAGGCTGGAGTGCAGTGGTGTCATTGTAGCTCACTGCAACCTCAAACTCCTGGGCTCAAGCAAACTTCCCGTCTCAGACTCCTGAGTAGCTGGGATTATAGGCATGTGCCACTACGCATGGCTAATTTTTCTATTTTCAGTAGAGACAGGGTCCTGGTCTTGCTCAGGCTGGTCTCAAACTCCTGACCTCAAGCAATCCTCCTGCCTCAGCCTCCTTCCACTTTTAACACAGGATTATTTGCTGTTGGGGGACTGTAATTAAGACATGCTTAGAATTTCTGGAAGATAACCTCTGGAAAAGTGCCTGGAATCTGCAGCACATGGAAGATACACCTTTAAAATATATACAAAAATATATCTCTAAAATATGTACAAAATCTGTCCTTTCCATTTCATTGTTTTTACCTACAGTGGGAAGACTAATCACCCCCCCCCAAGATATCTATGCTCTGGAACCTACAAATCTATTGCCCTATGGGGATAAGGATTTTGCAGGTCTGATTAAGTTACAAAGATCTTGAGATGGGGAGATTATCCTGGATTATCCATGTGGGCTCAGTGTAATCACAAGTGTCCCTATAAGAGGGTGGCAGGAGGGTCAGAGTCATAGAGAGATACAAAGATACCGCTCTGCTGGATTTGGAAATGGAGGAAGGGGCTGCGAGCCAAGGAATGTCAGCAGACTCTGGAAACCGGGAAGGGGATGGAATGGATTCTCCCCTAGAGCCTCTAGGAGAATGCAGCCTGGCTCATACCTTGATTTTAGCCCATAAAATCTGTATTAGACTTCTGACTTCCAGAATTATAAGATAACAAATTTGCCTTGTTTTAAGCCACTGAGTCTGTATCAATTGGTTATGGCAGCAATGGGTATAATAACCAATACACCACTGCCAGCTCTTGCCTGGATAACCTCAGCTAACTCCAAACCAGTCTCTCTCCTTCCACTCTGCCCAACACAACCCACACAACATATTCTTCATACAGCAGCCAGAGACATCGCTTAAAACCTAAACCTGCTCATTAATGTCCCTTCTGTGCTTGAAACTCTCAACAGCTTCTTGTCACATTTAGGATAAAATTCAGATCCCTAATTATGGCTTCGTTTTTCCAACTGAGGCAAGAAGGTTAATGGACTTGCCCAGCCACTCCTGGGAGGTTAGGGGAAGAGCTGAGCCTAGAACCCTGTGATCTGACCTAAGTTCCCTTATTTGGGGATATATTAGCACATTCTTTTATTTGGACTAGCTTTCTAAAAGAAAGGGAGTGAAGAGCTTTTCCCAAAAAATGTCAGAGCCATTGCCACAAAGTGTCTGACGTTTCTAGATGGAAGGCTGAAAGAAGCTAGAATTTTTTTTTTTTTCCGAAACTTTCTCCTTGCTCTCAGAATTTCCTGGACTCAGAGATATACATTATTGGAAAATCAATGACTCTGGGGAATTCTCTGGGAAAAACAAAAACCATTTTAACAATCTACTTGTTCCCTTAATGCATAAATAATAAATAAATAATGATATAAAATATATAGTTATTTATGCAGGGTTATAAACTTGAATGTCTACAGTACCAGACTGGAAACATATGGTGGGTATATAGGCCAAATGTTGCTAGATTTTCTGATTTTTTTCAAGAGAACATAGAAATCTGGAGTTTTATATTAAAAAATCACATTTTTAAAATTACTTACAATGGGATAAAACTCTTCTTTTAACATTATGAAGGCCAAATGAAAGATTTCTGTGGGCTGAATAAGAGCCACCTAGGCCATGTCACTTCTTTCATGGGGGAGCCATGTGGTTGTCAGACACACAAATAAGCAGGTAACCCTTATAATTTGGCCCACGCTGAACTCGGCTTTACAAAATTAAATAAATCTAAGGGTATACAATCCTGCTTTGGAGGCTTTTTAGAGTAGATGACCTAGAGTGAGTCTTAAAAGATGATAAAATTTGCTTTTGTTTATTTTTTTTCAAAATAAAAGCTGATAAGTGTGCTCCAGGAAGAGGGGACCCCTTGAACAAAGGTCTTTGCTGTAAGTATCACAGATAAAGTCTATTTAGGAAGAATGAATGTACATTTGGGGAAATTAGATGATAAGATCATTAGAGAAGTTGAAATAGACACGATGTTAGGCAGGGTATGGCAGAGAAAATATGCAGAAGAGAAATAAGACAGTGTACCAGAATGAGGGTCACAGCCCTCATGCTGGTCTTCTTGGCCTTGCACTGATCTTGCTAAAAGTATTGGTCTTCTCTCCAGGGGAGGACTTGTGTGGCCAGCACTGGAGCTCCTGTGATGCCAGGGAAGGGGCCTGTTTGGCCTCCATCAGATACTAATTGGTCATCTCCCAAGGTACAGGGAGAGTCCCTGTGGCTGGCCTGATCAGACACCGGGGACCAGGTTAGAGATAGCATCTAATTTCAGTCCAACACTAGCAAGTGGTGTGGGTCACATCTACCTAGCCCAGAGAAGGAGACAGTGACAAGCAGCCCAGACCTCTTCCTTTCCCTGCAATCCTCTCTGTCCACAACACTCAAGAATACAAGGTCAGTTATCTTGAAATCCTTTGACAAACTTGGTTCTAGCAAAATTGTTCTGCTTGCATTTACACATCTCCACTGCATTTTCTATCTCTCTGACCCCCAAAGCATCACTTTTGTTGGTTTACTATTGTTCACAAAGAAGCCCTATTCTTCTTGGAACCTATCTTCCAAATTGTATCATTAATTCTTTATGCACGTGGCACCTTGGTGAGGTCCATTTTGACCATCTGTTTAACCCCACCCACGACTCCCTATCCTTCTACTTTATTTTCACTAGAATGTATATTCTAACAGGGCAAGTCTTTTTGTTGTTTGGTTTACTACCCTGTTTTGGTACCTATGTTAGAGTCTGGCACACAGCAGAATGCCTTTCACATTGATATTTATTTCACATGGTATTTATTGGCTTCCTGCTATGTGCCAGGTCTCTAACCTCATGGAACTTACAATCCATCTGCTAGTTGAGTATCAGACACTCCAGGGCATCTTATCCATCTCTGCATCCCCACACATAGGGTGATGTACAGAGAAAATGCTCATGTACATGGAAAATGCTCAGTAGTTCTTGTTGAATGAATTAATTCACTTAACGTGGCCCCCCTACAATCCAGCCAAACTGGGCTTCTCAATAAGCCTCAGAACTTCCATGCCTCCTGAGGCCCTTTGATTGTTCTCCGCAGAAATGGATTGCAAGTTCTATCTCTAATATCACTCACCCATCTGCAGTGATGCGTTGAAATACTGAATGGATAAGCCATGGAGTAGAATAGATGAGGCTTTAAACCTAGCACTATTATTTGCTGCCTGTGAGAGTGTGGTTGACTTGCTTAACTTCTCTGAATCTTGGTTTCCTCACCTTTAAGCAGAATTGAAGAACAGTGTTTCTTTCGTTAGATTGCTGTGAGGATTAAATATGGCAATGCATGGTAAAACACTTGGTACACCAAGCACTTAATAAAAAGCAATCACTAATAATATTGTTTTGAAAAACCCTCTACTTACAGTCTTACTGCATGATTCTAGTACTTCCCCCATAGCACTTGACTCAATTTGTCTTGCGGTATGAATGCTTCATATGATTCTAAGTTGTATTCCCTGTATAGGCTGTGTTTAGGATAGAGGGGTGAGGTAGGAGGAGTGAAGGGGTGGGGGCTAGGCAGGTGGGGGTGTCACCACTGGCTAGCTGTGCAAATAGAAACAATCACTTCACTTCACTTTTCTGACCTCAACTTCCTCGTCTGATAAAAGGGCATGACAATATCTTCAGCAAAGAGTTGATGGGGGCATTCAACAAGATCCCACATGGACAGAGTCTAGGACACATTTGATGGTGAACAGTTAACACCTGCCTCTTGGCTGTTAAAATTCCTTCTGGGAAGATGGAATGTTCATTGAAACCAGCAGCCCTCTCCCTACTTTCCTCTGGGCTCCTGAACCTTTCACTAATGCCCTTTCTGAATTTCGTGCAATCCCATTGCAATGAAAATATCTCCCAGCCTCTTGTGGATGATTGGTTTACACCTAAATCACAAAATCTGATTATAAGTTTGTAAATGTCTTTGCTTGCAGAAAGAGACCCACATTATTAATGGTCATAAAATTAAATTACCCGGTGCATTTCTATTCCAAAAGAAAAACGGATCCATGTTCACTAGTCAGCCTGCATAACGTAGATGTATAAACAAAAATGGGAGGAGAAAAACACCCGCCATGTTATTTATTCAGCTCCAAAACATTTTCCACACACCATATGGCAGGATTTTTTTTTTCCCCTTCTCAGGCCTTCTTCACAGATGTAATTATAATTCTTTTCACCTTCCCCAGAGAGATCATCGTGAGTATTGTAAAGGCCGTATGGAACTTGAGACAGTACATGAAACTTTGGCATTATGGCAACTGGTCTCCTCCTCCTTTGTAAAGTCCGGCCTCCAGCCCATGGGCAGCTGCTGTGCAGAGCATCCGGCCTGAGGTTTTCCCTGGGGACTAATAACAATCGGTGAAGGTTAAATGTTACCATGATCATTTTCTCATCTGCATCTCCACCTCTCCAGCAGGGATGCAGTTCAGCTGGACCAGTGAGCTGCAAGATCAGCCCAAAACACTCCCCTAGCCCTCTTTCACTCTGATTTCTTTGCCGTCTTTGGAGTGTTTTCCGATTTCATTAGGCTGCAGACCTTTGCAACATTTCCACGCTGCATTCTTAGCTAGAGGGACCTTGGCATATACCTCGTGTATGTCACACAGAGCCGAGCGAGGGGTTGAACATGAGGAGGCATTTGCTAAATACCTGTTGTCTTAGTCCATTTAGGCTACTATGACAAATATGCTAAACTGGGTGGCTTATAAACAACTGAAATGTGTTTCTCACAGTTCTGGAGGTCAGGGAGTCCAAGATCAAGGGTCCAGCAGATTCAGTGTCCAGTGAGGGTCTGCTTTCTGGCTCATAGATGGCACCTTCTCACTGTGTTCTCACAGGGTGGAAGGGGCTCACTAGCTTTCTGGAATCAGAATCACTTTTATAAAGACTCTAGTTCCATTCATTACCTCTCAAAAACCCCACATCCTAATGCCATTCCATTGGTGATTGTGTTTCAATATATACATTTTAAGAGGACACACATATTCAGACCATAACACATTAGTTTTAATTTTTCTAATGCATAGGAATGTTAAAAATGGGTGATGTAGGTCAGTGCAGGAAGTGGATGCAGAGATAGCCAGGCATTCCCAAGAAGGCAAAGACCTCTCCTCTGTTTATTAAACACTCTTTCTGTGTTAGGCTTTGTACTAAGTGCTTTGTGCACGTGATCTCACTTATGTTTCTAATAACCCTCTGAGGTCAGTGTTGTCATATTTTTACACAGATGGAAACTGAGGCTCAGAGTGCTTATGTGCTTTGATCAAGGAGGTCACAAGTGGTTTCTCTGTCACAATGTCACCATAACAACTGGCACAGTGACCTAGTATTGGACCTTCTGTTCGCACATGGCACAGTGCCCCCAGCATTGCTATTAAAAGGTAACCATTAGTGACCGCCTTTGAAAATGAGGACCCTGGATGGAGGAAGCATGAGGAACATATAGACACAAGTCCCCACAGCTAGCAAATGTGTTCTTACTCAGTTCCTCCCCAGTTCACCGCACGAAATACACAGCGTGCCACACACCCTCTGAGTTTTAAAACATGGAAACCTAACCTCCATTTATATCCTTGTTTCTATGGGGTGCTGTGTTCCAAGTTCCAAACATCTGAGTTACAAAGGCGCTTTTGGCAGCATAACCTGTTTATGTGTTGAAGACTGTCTGTATCTTCCATGCTGATAGGGTGCGTCTGGCAAGAACAAAAATCGTCTTGTGATTTACCAGATGGCAATTCATTTCTCCAGCTGGATTGGGGATCCCGGGGGACACATCCCTTCCAGCAGGATCCCAGCAGCACCACCCCTGCGCTGCAGCTCCACCACCAGACGCAGGTCTTTGAGGGCCCCGGGACCACATGGCTGCAGCAGGATGAGGAGGTCACCCGGGTTGACAAGGTCTCACCCTTGACTTGCTCCTTAGGAAGGGCCTCAATGGAAGCTTTCAGGATCAGAATAATCACACCGTATGCATGCTCTGATGTTTCATGTTCACAAACCCTTAGCTCTAAAAGGCAGAAAAAAATTAGTTCTGTCGAAGTCATCCCATGGAGTACTATGCTCAGTGTTGATAGCAGTGTTTTCAAATGTTTCTGACCACAACTTCCAAAGACGTACATTTTACACTGTGGTCCAGTGCAGACATAAGTGTATATGTATAGATGCATATATTAAACTTGAATACATATTATATGTAAAACATATATATGTGTATGTAACAGCAACAAAAGCTCAATATGCAATATTTACTCTTAATTGTGTGTGATTTGCTCTCATTTTTCTACTCTAATCCATTTCACTTCATCCCTTTTTATTTAAAAAGGGCTAGTTGCAAGCCACTAAATTGTTTTCGCATCTTGCAGTTTGAAAAACAGCATGGGTTCCAATTATAGCTCTGGGATACTAGACCTGGTGTCCCAGCCTCAGTTTCCTCTTCTGTAAAACGGCTATCCTACCACTGTTTTTCTCATCTGATTGTCATGAACATTAAATAAGACACTGGTTATCCACAAATCCTCAGTAAGTGAAAGCTTTTATAATAAAAATTACAAATCATTACCTAATCCGTGTCCTTCAGCTCAAAGATGGGAAACTGAGAGCCACTAAAGAGGAAGAGGCTCAACAGAGGTTACTCTAGTAATGAGCAGAGTTTGGGACCAGAATCCAAACTTCGGACACTTTCTGTTACTCTAGGCCACTCGAAAGGTGTCCAGCTTTTAGAAGCTGCCTTAGCGGCTGACGAGGGTCAGCACATCTTCAGGACGTACCACTCCTTCTGTGCCTTTGCCAACCTCTCTGGAACCCATTTTTCCCCAGGTTTCCCGCTGAGACTTCTCTAAATGCCAGAGCCCCCGGAGACCACGTGTTTTCCTCCTGCTGAGTGTAACAGTTAGTAAATGGATTTCTTAGTCAGGGAACCAGGCAATGGGGATGTTCAAGTGGGAGATAAAAGGCTCCCAAAGGGCTCACTTACTCCAAGTCCCTCAGAGGGGTTGGCACCAGGAAGATGAGGCAGCAGATGTGAGTGTGTTACGCTTTGAGTTCGGTTTGTAGGGACCGCAGTGGGGTAAGCGCAGGGCTTTGTGGGGAAGCTGGCAGCTGTGAGTAAAGAACGTTCACATCTGGCCGGGCGCGGTGGCTCACGCCTGTCATCCTAACACTCTGGGAGGCCGAGGCGGGCGGATAGCTCGAGGTCAGGAGTTCGAAACCAGCCTGAGCAAGAGCGAGACACCGTCTCTACTATAAATAGAAAGAAATTAATTGGCTAACTAATATTATAGAACAAATTAGCCGGGCATGGTGGCATATGCCTATAGTCCCAGCTACTTGGGAGGCTGAGGCAGTAGGATCGCTTGAGCCCAGGAGATTGAGGTTGCTGTGAGTTAGGCTGACGCCACAGCACTCACTCTAGGCTGGGCAACAAAGTGAGACTCTGTCTCAAAAAAAAAAAAAAAAAAAAAAAGTTCTCATTATTTTTGCTCAGGAGTAGGATGGGCACTAAGCTGGGGCTTTCCATCCCCACCCTTCCTGTAATCACCCGGTGCTTTCTCACCTCCTTGCCTTTGCTCAGGCAGTATTCTCCATGCCTTTCTCTGATGCCCACCCTAATCCCCCTCTAGAAGACACCTCGTGGTAGCTGGTTTATTTTAAGGGGCATCTGTTATTCCCTGGCTGTGTCATAAGCAAATATATAAGCCCCTCAAGGGGGAGACTCTGTCTCCGACTTATGCTTGTGTCTTTCTCTGCCCTTCTAAGAACAGATGCTCCTCGGCTTGCCATAGAGCTATGTCACGATAAAGCCATTGTAAGTAGGAAATACTGCAAGTAGAAATGCATTTATTTAATATGCCTAACCTACCTTAAATGTGCTCAGAACACTTACATTAGCCAGTGGTTAGTCATCTAACACAAAGCCTTTTTTATAATAAAGTGTTGAATACCTCATGTACTTTATTAAATACTCTACTGAAAGTGAAAAACAGAGTGGTGGTATGGATACTTTAAGTTTAAGTTGAAAAATCATAAGTTGAACCATTATAAATCAAGTCATCGTAAGTTGAGAACCATTTGTATTTTGTTCACATACGGCACAGAAACGTGTTGGGTGAATGAATGAATGAAAACAAATAGATGAGAGTGCAGGTGGGCGAATGTTATAAACCTGTTTAGAATCACCAGGATAAATTATTGATGATTTATTTACGAGTGTGTGTGTGTTCGTGTGTGTGTGTGTGTGTGTGTGTGTGTGTGTGTTTTCCACAACCACATTGTAAGCCAGGGGTTCTCACGGGCATCACTTGGTAAGTTCATATAAAATATTGCAGCCCCACCACCAGAAATTCGGTTTGAATCAGTCAGGGCTAGGACCTGGGGCAACCACATCCTTAACATTCTCTGTCAGCCGTTCTAACGTGTAGTTACAGTTCAGAGCCACTGCTGTTAGCTTTTTGATTAAAAGGAAAATGATGCATGGAAGTGACTGGAAGAGTAGCTGGTGCACGCTAGTGCTCTGTAAATGTATATAAACACCTCCTCTCCCTCCTTTCTCTGGAGAGTTGGGACTCTCTGTTACGCCTCTTTCTAATGTCAACAGAGCTGGGCCCAAGGGACAAGTTCAAGGAAAGGCAGCAAGTGTTTCAGTGGGGACCACCAGGCAGTGTCCAGTGAGCCGGCCCAGAGGATGAGTATTACACATTCTCAGAACTAGGGTAAAATCACTGCAGACTGCGGCATGTGGGAAAAACTTTGTGCATAAGGTTAAAATGAGTTGAGTTTCCTCGAATGTGCGGAATTTAGTGAACTGGCAAAGCAACAACAACAACAACAACAACAAAAATAAATTTAAAAATCCAACGATCAGGACTCTTTCGAAAAGGAACATAGGATCATCATCAAAGGCAGGAAGACAGAGAGGATTATCACGTGTCGGGCATTGTCAAGAACTTTACATGCATGATCTTATTTAAGACTCAGAACCATTGCTAGTCTCACTGTGCATGAGATGGGACAAGGTTCAGAACAGATAAGCAGCTAGCTTGAGGTCACACAGACAGTAAGTGGTGGTGCTGAGATTTAGATGGGGGTTTGTCTGGGACACTGCCTGCTGCAAGAGGGAGGGGAGTGGGGCACAGTGTATAGACAAGTCTGGCCGAATAGACGGACTGGGAGGGGGAAGAAGAGGTAGACAGATTAGAAAAGCATGTTTGGGCTAGAATGTGGTCTCTAGTGTGCCTCCAGATTTTGATTTGCCTTGGGAGCCTCAGGGAGTCATGAATTTTTGAGTGACATGACACATGTGGCTACAAGTACAGAGAATCAAGAGTTAGCAGGGTTGACAGGAGCCTTGGGGTAAGTTATTTAATCCACAACTGGCCTAATGAGGAAATTGATTTTTACCATTCCTAAATTATTCTTGCTGGGGATCAAACCCAACAATTTAACCTTTGCTAGAAAAAGAAATTGGTAAGCAGGTTTTAGCAATCTCATTTCGGTTCCCCCACCCCAACCCTTAGGGAGCATTCAACAAGAATGTTTTTACTGAACACCTACTACATGCCAGACCTAGCACTGTGAGCTGCAGAGAAAGAGCTAAAGAAGGAAGACCCATTCCCTTCCTCTGTCCCTGCCTGTGCTGGTGCCTGCAGAGACTAAGCCGGAACTGACTCACCAGAAGCTTCCCATGATCTCCCAGCCATCTTCTCGCTGAGCTGAAAATACGCAGAATCACCTTAACATTCCCAACAGGGTCTTATTTTCCAAGCTACTTTCATCTGTTGTCTTGCTATCGTTTGAGCTATCTCCAATTTATCACTTTTTTTTTTCCTTTTCTTTCTGGAAACATGATGCTTCGAATCGAACACAGCCATCCAATTAAGTCTTAACCACAGCCAAGTAGGGCATAGTAATTGTCTAGCTTGTTTTACATGGTGAAGTCTTATTAATAGGTAGATGGGGGGGCATGAATATACTTACTTGGCCCATTTGAAATTTTATTTTGCAGTAGCACACCCAAAGGTGGGCAGCAGAAACTAATAATAAGTCAAGTGAGCCACTGACTGCCTTGGAAACATCTTTAATTATTTTGGCATGCTTTATTTGGAAGGGTTTTGCGTTCACTTATTTTATTACCTTGACATTTTTATGCCCCTGGTAACAATTTATATATATATATATATATATATATATATATATATATATATATATATGTTAAGCTTTTACTTAGGTACAGTGTAAAGCTGTTCTTGAGATGAAAGCTGCTATCTGATTCAGAGCTTTAATGTTTAAAAGTTCTCAAGCTGGTGAATCTAAAGACATTCCCTGCATAATTGTGTACTTAGAATTCAGTGGCAGCGTAAAAGAGAGAGAGAGAGAGCTTCATGTTCTGTCTGGAATTACGAAAAAAGACAATTTATTTTTAAGTGAACTGGGGGAGAAGGGGGAAAAGACTGAGAAGAAGGTGTTTGGCTGAGCGACTGAAATACCATCTGGAGGCTTGGCTGCAAAAGAAGAGAAACCCTAGAAGGAAGAAGAAATGGAACACCTAAGCTGAGATGGGCCCAGCATGTTCCGGGAGATGCCGTCTTAACCAATAATGTAAATCCGCGCAGAGCGGAGGGCGTGTGCTAATTTTTCCTTTGGATAAGAAGGCAATTATTATTTCATTTTTTTAAAAAAATTGTGGTATAGCATAATTAACAAAATTTATCAATTTATCATTTTAACCATGTTTTGAAGTGTAAAGTTCAGTGGCATTAAGTACATCCACATTGTTATGTAACTAGCACCAACCAAATCTTTCATCTTCCCAAACTGAAACTCTGTGTCCACTGAACAATAACTACCTGTTCTCCCTCCCCCTAGTGTCTGGCGACCATCATTTTACAGAAAGCAGTTATTTTTTAAAGGGCAGAAGGGTTTTTAAAGGGTCTTTGTGTCAGGGCTCAAATAATCCCATCAATTTTATGAAACATCTAACCATTCCAGCATTACCATTTTCCTCCAACCTAAGTTTTTTTTTTTTCCTGTGGCTGCAGCCCTGTCTCATCTGTCCAACCAGATGGTGACGTCCATGAGAACAAGAAGCCTCAAGAGCACCCTCTACAGCGCTCAGGGCTCCTGAAATGCTGGATGGTGACAGCTAACACTTCTTATGTGTTTAGCATCTGCCAGGCACTGCGATAAGAGACCTGATGTCTTTTGCCTCCAGGATCCTCACAGCAGTCCCACAAAGGGGGTGATGCTAACCCTGTCTTACAGATGAAGAAACTGAGAATATGACAATGTAAATAATTTGCTCAAGGTCAAATAGAGAAACAAGAGTTTCTATATAAGTCAATCAGTTCACCAAATATAGGCACTGTCCAATACTTTTCCTTCCAAAGCTGATCTTCATCAGCACCTTCTTCTACAGGAAGATGGAACTTTCTGACACAGCTGCCATGTGGACAGTAGAAATCAATTTTCCTTCCAAAACCACGTTTCCCAGAACACTAGTTCCATAGAATAGTAGTAGGTTCAGTGTTTCTCAAAACTGAGAAAAGGCTAAGTGTGTGTGTGTGTACGTATATGTGTATGCAGGGTGTTCCTATGCGATCTAATAAGTTTGGGGTACGTCGCAGTAAATATAGTTAAACAGAATCTTCATTGCAGGACTTCTCAGAGCCTAGACTATTCATCCAGTTTGCAAACTTATTTTTTCCCTTGTTTGATGACAATCTTGTGAATCTAGTACTCCATAAGAAAACGTTGGCAAATGCCAGGGGTGACATTCGAAATATTCAACAACTGTTACAGCCTGGTCGGCCAATCATAACGGATCACAGCCCAGACAGAAAGAACAGGAGCCAACAACTGGTGTGGGCACACAGATATGTGCTAATGGGAAATACCACCTGCAGGGCAGTAGGAAGCCCCTTAACCAAGCGAGGTTCCCGGGACACAGACAATGCCGGGGTTGGGGCACAGCCAGGCTTTCCCACTGTCCCAGGGCAAGGAGGAAGCCCATTTCCTGGAAACGCTCTTTGGCGATGTCCAAGGTGCTTGCATTGGTGATGAGCTTTGATAACCCCCCAAGCCTGACCTGTGAGTAATTGGAGACTGGGATGCCTCCCGTCTGTCAGAGGCAGAGGTCTGCTAAGCACTGTTTTATTTCCCTCGGAGGCAGTATAGATTATTGGAAGGAGTATTAGGTAAGGAGCCGGCGGGTCTGGACTCTGTTGGGGACGCATAGTGACGAGAGCCTAGTTTTCACCCCTTGTGGGACCTCAGTTCTCTGTCTTTTCAGGGAAGGGGGTGGGCGAGGTTATCAAAGTTCTTTTCAGCCTTTAACATCTCACAACTCCACCTTCTGGACAGCTCTTTGATTTGCTGATTCCCATTTTTTAAATAAGTAACTACACTTTTTCTCCCCCCTCACATAAAGATAGTGCATGCTTCTCCCCTACCTGCCAGACCACGCTGCTGCACAGAGAAAGGCCCCTGCCTTTCGAATTCCACGTCCATCTGTTCCTCTTCTTCTCTTGCCGCGCAGCCAGCAGTGGAGTAGGGGGAGCATATCTTTAATATTTATTAAAGGGTTCCAAATCTCTGTAATCTTCAATCTTTGATCCCGTTAAATATTCTACACTCCTTTTTTTTTTTTTATTTAAACAGGTTTGACTGGTCTAATCACCGGCTGATGTGTGCCCGCTCCTCTCTCTGCATTTCCTGCAGGGAGACGGGAGAGGGAGGATGAGACTTACGGGAGACATTGACTGCTCATGTCAGTTCCATTTCCACTTTGTCCAAGTTGAAGCAAGCGAACCTGGAAAACCCACCACTGTGATTGATGCTTGGGAAATTATCACAAAGAAATCAAAGCTCTTTGTTCGAAGATATCTGTTGCCAGGTTATTTATAAGGCTGCGGTATCAGAAATACACTTGCTGTACAACACAAAGAATGCATTTAAGTAAATTATATTAGAATGATAATTTTATGTAGTTATTTAAGTTTTAGTCCTGAATTTGAGGTACAACTTTAGGGGAGCACTGGGGCTATAACTACATAACTCTACAACTGCCTACACACAACAATGAAGGGGAATGTGGACAAATAAACACGGTTGATTTATTAGGGTAGTGGGATTATGGACAAAATTGTTTTTTTTTTTCTCTTGTCAGTTTCTGTTATGTTAGTTACAATATACATCTGTACAACACATAAGACGTGGGAAATCATGTTATATATAGTGGAATAAGCACTGACTTTAGAACCAGAAAAATCTGGATTCGGATCCTGATTTTTGTTATGTCCTTATGTAGGATTTTGGGCAAATACTTTATCCTCACTGAGTCTGGTGTGTGGAAAAGTGGGTTATTTTCTTCTCCTAAAAGCAAATAAAATAAAATGAAATGGAACTACTATATGATTGTAAAACCATCCAGTATTATAATAAGCCACAGAGTTTGACCTTTGCTGATTCCTGGTGATTTCTATTTTAAGGCTGTCTTGTTCTAGAATTAGAGGAAGATATTACAGCATCAAGGTTCTGTGTTTGAGTGCCAGCATTCTCATGTCCCAGCTTCAAGGTCTTGGGCAAGGAAGGGGACCCTTATGAACTTCAGTTTTCTCATGTGTTGGTTTGACCTGTGAGTAAGCAACATTCCTCTTTTCCTTTCCTGAGTTCAGACCCAACTGAGAAAAAGACATCGGAGTCACAGAGACAGAGATCAGAATATTACCCTTATTCCTTTAAAGCCATTTGGAGACTGTAACAAGGATGCACAGCACAGATGTGTTTCCTAATCCTCCCAGCCACACACAGCACTCCTGCCTCAGGGGAGAACAGGGTCTTCTATAGGAAGGGAGAGAAGAGTGCAGCCAGGAAAAGCAAGACTCAAAGACCAGTTCTGTCTCCCAAATTCGTCCATGAGAACTCAATGGGATTGTGCACATTGTTTTTTATATAATAGCTGGCTCACAACTAGTGTTCAACTGCTACTGGCTACCAGCTTCTCCAGATAAAAGGCTCTTTGGGGTGCCTTCGTGGATGAATTGCCAGACCAGAGTGGCCACAGGAAAAGAGGTAACCAGGCACAGAGTCAAGAGCATGGACTCAGAAACCAGATGGTCTGAGTATGAATTCAGACTCCACTGTTCCTAGTTGCATGACTTTGGCAATTTACTTAACCTCTATGCATCTTACTTTTGTTATCTGTAAAATGGGAATAGGAGCAGTAACTACTCATAGATTCTTTATGAGGATTAAACAAGCTAATATTTGTAAAGCACTTAGAGCAGTCTCTGGCACATAGTAAAAATGTTTGCTAAATATAAATAAGTAATGAAGACCTAGACGTTAATTATAGGGACTCTCCACTCCACAAGCTTAGTGGATTTAGGGCACAATGATGACATGCTGGACCATCTCTATTAATGAATATATTAGGAAGATTTCTTATCCCAGTGAAACCTCCCATCCCTTTACTTTTCTGTTGGAGAAAAATAATTGCTCTGTGGCTGGCAACGGGAATGATTCTGAGTTAAACTGCCTCCATTTGTATGTGTAGAGTTTTAGACTTTGGATCCACAGCTTTCTTCATCCCTCCTACCACCCTAAATTTCTTGGTTAAATTCCCAGCAAGATGAGGATTATTTATAATTTGGCCCTAACTGCAGCCCAGCAGGAGAACATGTTAATGAGTTCATTAATTAATTAGCTTGCATTTGCATAGTACTTTAGCATTTGCAAAGCCCTTTCAGATTCATTATTTCATTTTATGATCACAACACCCCAGTGAGGAACAAGGCAGGGGTTATCTAGATTTTCAGACAAGGAGTCTGAGGCTCTGTGAGGCTAACTAGTCTGCCCCAGGCAGCTAGCTCAGTGGCAGAGCTGTCAAAGCCTGCTCTCCCTTCATTTCAGGCAGAGAACCTGGAGTCTTTTAGACCCTCAGTTAAATCCTAGCTCCCATCTATATATCACCTGTGTGATCCTAATCAAGTTATTCAGAATCTAAGATCATTAGTTTCTTAATCTTTAAAACAGAGATAAAAATAGTATCAGCCTCATTAGGACTCATATGAATGTTAACCAAGATAATACACAGAAAGCACACATTGTAGCTTGCTGGCTAGTGGTAGGTAGTGCCATTATCAAGAATGGCAATAAACTTCTCAGTATAACATGGAAGTATCACATGTAAAGTACATTGGGAGAGTGACGAAGTAGATTGGATCCCCTTTTTACAGTGGGGGATTTGAGAAAGTCTTCTCTGAGGCACAGGAGCTGAATCTTGACAGGTAAATATACATTTTTCCAGGCAGAGAAAGAGAAAATTCTAGGGAGCAAAACTCTTTGGCTCAAACCACAAAGACGGGGGTTGCGAACCTATCTGTTGTCTTTAGGGAAAGGATAGCGATCTGGTTAGGGTTTGGCAGAGAGCACACAGTGGTGAATGTGATGGCAGACATGTAGATCTGGTAGATCATACGATGTCTGTGGTTGTGGCAATTGTTGGGATGTGGGCATAGTGACAGCATAGGGTACCCACTTGTTAAGATGGTGCTAGGGGCAAAGGCATAGTTGTGGGAGGCATAAAGTACCTAGTGGTTTAGTTAATAGTGGAATGCGGGCATAGTGATGATGTAGAATACCTAGTGGTTAGGTGGGGCATGATGAGGTGAGCTGGCACCCTTGTTGCCTGGCTTAGGTGAGGCAAAGGCACTATATGTAACCAAAATGTTTGTACCCCCATAATATTCTGAAATGAACAAAAGGGGTTGGAGTCCATAACAGCAGGTTGGTACTTTTATGGTAAATCATATGCATAATGCTTGTTCATCTTTTTCCTAAGAAGAAGGAGTGATGTTATCTGATCCTTATTTCAGAAAGATTGCACTGATTGGGAGCACATGGGTTCGATTGAAGATGAATCTTTTTACCACAGGAGCAATGTTCCCAGCTTATCCTGGAATGTCCTCAAAAAAAATAACATTTTTTTTTAAATCACTTTTAACTTTTACTCTGTATTCTCCAAGGGTCTGTTTGATTTCTAACTCTGCAGGGTAAAGTGTGCAAGTGAAGACTTGAAAATACACAGTGTCTTCCTATCACCAAAGGGCTTAGATTCATAACTTTATAGAAATTCAGGCTTTAATAGGACCTTAGGGACCTCTAATTCCAAATACTCATGGAACAAGTTGAGTAAGAAAAGTCTTTGTGCATTTCCCCCGGGTCTCTGACTCTGCACAAAGTGAATTGGAATCACTGATGTGTCTTGTAAGTGGTTTGGCTACTCAGGGGCAAATCACACCCATGGATCATGGATTATTAGATACATAGAAGGCATCAGAGCCTGTACAGCCCAACATCTTTTATATTTTAAAAGAGTACCTGGTCCAACGAGTTTGAGGACTGCTACTGTGAAAATTAATTTTAATGTGTCAACTTGACTGCGATAAGGGGTGCCCAGATAGCTGGTAAAACGTTATTTTTGGCTGTGTCTGTGAGGGCTTTTCTGGAAAAGGTTAGCATTTGAGTTGGTAGGCTGAGTAAAGAAGAGGGTCACCTTCGCAAATGTGGGTGGGCATCATCTGATCTGTTGAGGTCCCAAATAGAACAAAAAGGTGGAGGAAGAAAAAATTTGCTCTCTCTGTTTGAGCTGGAACATCCATCTTTTACTGTCTTCAGACATCAATGCTCCTGGTCCTTGCTACCCTGGTTCTCTGGCCTTTGAACTTGGTGTACCACTGGTTTCCCTAGATCTCCAGCTCGCAGATGCCATATCTTGGGACTTCTCAGCCTCCATAATCATGTGAGCCAATTCATGTAATCTCTCTCTCTCTGTCTGTCAACACATGTATGAGTGCACATAAGCATGTGTACACGCATACACCTAAACTTTTATACTTTGGATGGTCACAATTCACACCGGAATATTGAAGACTGCTTGAAAAACAATAAAAGCAGCAAAAACAAACAAAAAGCCCCACAGCATTTCCCCAAATTAATTGACCATAGAAATACCATTAAAAAATATATATACCTTTGTACATCCCACTTTGGGGAATTCTGATCAATCCAGCCTCTTAATAACCAGATAAGATCTGTGAGTTTGCTAGAACTAGGAAGTAGTTACTGCTAGAGCTCTGACTTGAATCCAAGTTCAATGTCTGGATGCTCTCATTTTTGTAAAAATATTCCAAGTTCTGAGCCTCCTGGCTTGGATCTCCATTATAAAGATAGATTTGGGAGAGTATCAGGACACACAAGAGCATAGCTATCTATCAGTTATGACTATATGAGTCGCTGGAGAGTTTTTCACTCTCTAAGTAACCAATATGCACTGAGGCTCTCTTGTTATAAAATGTCTTTAGGAGTGAGAGCTTTATTTTTGTCTTATCTTTTTTTTTTTATCTGCAACTTGGGTTTGTAGCAAACTCATAGTAGTTTCTGTTTTGTTAAAAAAAATTATTCCCTTAGAGGATGAAATACCAGACCAATGGTTTATCAGAGTTATATGTTGGTTAAGAATTTTGTAATAAAGTCCAAGGGAGGAGCTCAAAAACTAGTTTATCTTTTATAAAAACAAAAGCATAACAGGAAAGTCATCACCTTCTTCTCTACTTCCAAGTACAGGGCAATGAACACAACTTGGATATGGATGGTTTGGCAGAGATAGGCTTGATGCTAACGAATCCCACCTCTTCTTAGACACAAAAGAAGACTACATTTCCCAACCTCCTTTGAAGTTAATTAAGAGCCCATGTGACTTGGTTCTGGCCAATAGGGTGTGTGTTGAAGTGATTGTATTCAATTCTAGTCTTGGTTCTAAAATCTCCTGTGCAATTGTTCTTTCTCTCTCTTCCTCTTCTTGATAACCATGAAGGTCTTGCATTGCAGATGGGGCCAATCTTGGGTCAAAGTTCCAAAGTTGCTACTGGAGGAGAAACACTGAGGGATATACCTACCCAACCTGTACACTGTGACTAGATGGGGAACATTTGCAGTCTGAACCTATTGGGACTCCAGGGTTTATTGCTTCCTTTAGCCTAGTCGATTCTAACTAATACAAATGGTATGTCACTGACTTTAATTTTCCCTAATGTATTTGAATATTTCCAATTGGAAGGAAGGATTGATTCCTTGAACTATAAGCATATGTTTAGCACCTCACAAAATGAGATTCACATCTCTCTCATTTGATCCTCCCAACATCCATTGCAGAAAATTAGGAAAGTGTTCGTCATGCCCAATTTATAGGTGTTGGAGGCATGGCTCAAAGAGGATTGTCCAGAATAACTCATGGGGTAAGCGTTTTTGTCTGAATTCCAAACTCTGGCTCTCTGTCTCCCACTCCAGTGCTCACTCACCATACTCTCTCTGCAAACTGGCATGGAGTTAGCAGATGGCAAAGCCAGCCAGGACATCCAAGATGGCTCATTTCAAATTATCTATATTCTGAAGCTAGAAGGAATTTAATTATCAAAACTTTAGAGCCAATTACATTTCCAAATTAAGAAAAACAAATCCTTCTAACCATTTTCTTATATTATTTTACTTTCCTTGCTAGTTATACATTGTTTTCTCATATTTTTAGTGGTTAGTACAGGAGATAAATGTAAGTAGCATTTTTGTCTTATTAATACTTAAAAACTAATATAAATTTGTACTTTTCCATTTCTTGGAAAATTCAAGGACCTTAGAATACTTTAATTCCCTATACTCACTTTACTCCTTTGTGTTGTTTCATTGTGTATTCTACTTTTATAAATATTAAACATCACAAGGCATTACTTTATTATTATTATTTCATACAGTCAATATTTATGTTGATTTACTGCATCTCTGCTTACAAATGCTTCAGTCAATATACTTTTCTGTCAGCCTAAAGTATATTCTTTAATATTTCCTATAGTGAAGATCTATTCTCTTTCATTTGTTTGCAATTGTCTTTATTTTCTCTTGTTTTTTTTTTTTTTCATTATCTATAGAATTTAAATGGTTACTTTCTTTCAATCTTTAAAAATATCATTTAATTTTCTTCTGGTCTCATGACTTCTGTTCAGAGGTCAGTCCCAATTTTTATTGTTGCTCCAGTCAAGATAATATGGATTTTTTTCTCTGATTGCTTTTAAGTTTTTCTAATTATCCTTGGATTTCTAGTTCATATGTGGTTTTCTCTGTGTTTACCCTGATGGGGTTTGTAGTGCTTCTCAAATCTATGGCTTTATGACATTAATCAGTTCTGGAAAGTTCTTGGTCATTATTCCTTCAAGTATTATTTCTGCCTAATCTCTCTCTCCTCTCCCTCTAGTACCCCAAATATTAAAATTTGTGAGACATTTTCACAATGCCTTGTTGTGTCATACTCTCTTCTCTATATCTTCTATTGTTTTGTCACTTTGTGCCTTAGACTATATATTTTCTTTTGACTTAACTTCCAGCTTATTAATTCTGTCTTGCACTATATTTAATCTTTTGTTATCTTATCTATTGTGTTGTAATTTCAGTTACTGAATATTTCCATTATGAAATTTTCATTTGATTCTCTTTTATGGTTTCTAGGTCCCTGCTGAAATTACACATCTTGGCATCAAAATGTTTGGGTATATTTATCCTCTAGAAAGGATTTACATTTGCTTCTGATAGACTGTCAGATTACGGGTAGATTTTAGAAATTGAATCAGATTGAGCAAATTTGAAGCTGAGTTTTAGTATTTTTAAGGACTTTTTCAGTTCTTGTTTATCCTTACTCTTGGGATAGAGTCTTTCAAATCTCTCAAGAGCAACATCTCCTCAGCAGGCCCTGTACTCCTGTTTTAATTACTGTAGTCCTACAAGATTGCTCTGTTCAGCTTTTTGGCCTCTCAGCCACCACTTTATGATTAGTTTTTTAGCCACTCAGGCACCTTTTTCTAGAATCATAAAACGCCTCCCAGGGTAAAGCAGCACCAAATGAGAGGCTCATTTCTCTGGACTTTCCTTTTCTCTAGAATGTTAGCCTCTCAGGTCTTGGTGGTTTTCAGGTGTCTTCAGAATGATTACTGTTTTTATAATGGATCTAATTGATATAACTTTCTAGTTGTCCTCCATGGGATTGTTGGTGTGAAACAAATTAGTGTACTGTAGCCAGAAGCAGAATTCCTCTCCTAAGCACTTTCTGATAAAATCTTTAGATTTCTTCCATTCAGTCATTTCCTTTTGCAGAGTCTCTGGCTGCATTTCAATGTAAATGTGTATCTTCACGCAGACTTGAGCAGTTATGGCCCCAGAATAGAATTTCTGGAGATTGGTATAATTGAGGGACTGTATCTGGTCCTTAAAACTACAAGAATATATCAGATACAATGTACACTATTCGGGTGACAGATACATTAAAAGCCCTGCCTTCACCACCTATACAATTTATCCATGTAACAAAAAACCATCTGTACCCCCTAAATCTATTGAAATATAAAAAACTCCTCAGTTTTATCACTGAGGTTAGGAACCATTTTAAAAAAACTACAGGAATATACCATGGTTCTGACAAATGGAATAAAAGAGAGAGAATCATAAGCTTAATATTGGAGTCTTGTACTGGCTCACACCTGCCAGATGTTCTTCTATTTTCTGCTTAGAAACCATCCCTCTGCTTAGTCAAAAGGAGATATAGCTCCCTTTATTTGGTAAAGGAGACAGGAAACATACATTAAAAATATATATCTTTCTAGGATTTGCAGGGGTTGAGGATGGAGCAACAGTGGAAGGAATGTTTGCTGTTATTAGTACTGCCCAGACAGAAATTAAAGCGTGTCAAATGCGCCATGTTAGTACAAAGAAAAGGTAGCACCACTTTCTTAACAGTACAAATACTAAGGAAATAAAGCCTTACTTACTACAAGGTCTTTGAGAACATGGATGTTAGCTTCTTTTCTTCACAACTTATATCTAGCATAGTCCCTGGTACGTGGCAGGTGCTCATGAAGTATTTTTTGTAAGGAACAATGGTTGAAACTTAAGGCATAGTGTTTCTTCTTTTTATAAAACTGGAACTAGGGACTCTGTGCAACACCCAGTTCAACTCTCTTATTTTATAAATGAAAAAACTGTGGTTCATATTTTTTGGTTTTTTGCTGAAAGCAGATAACAATTGCAAACAAAAGAACCAGAACCTGAAAAAAAATCTTTATGACTTAGGCTTTGTTACAAAGTTACAAATGTAAAAATATGTGACCATACACCTAAATATACAGAAACAAAAATACACTTCCATGCAAATAATTTTAACTGAGAAGCTGGATGAAGGACACTTGAAAATTATTCAGGAAAACTTTGAGTAAATCACCTAGGAAAGAGAGTGAGTTACATCCCACAATGTGTCCTCCAGTGCTCTGGAAAGATTATAAAAGCTCACTCTTCCACAATTTTTTTTTTTTTTTTTTGGCAATGGGTTTGGGTTCATTGGCTAAAGTAAATCCATACAGGCAAACTCTGTATTTTCCTATTGGTTGGTTGCCTTCCATTGTTTTGATAAAATTGTCTGTATCCATACTTCTCAAGAGAGAATCACCTGGTATCAATATGTGGCCATTGGCATTTAAATGTGCAGAGATTTGAGTTTAAAAAAGAAGTCTGTATTTAAGTCAAATGTCAAGTCTCATTTTTGAAATAGAAACTCCCATTGTTGTCTTAGGTAATTATCAGAAGGTGGATTTGAACAAAGTAATTTTATTTCAGCCAGTGCCCTAAAAGTTCAGATCAGGGAGTGGGTTAAGACTGACTTTTTCTTTTTTTTTTTTTTTTTTTTTTTTTTGAGACAGAGTCTCGCTTTGTTGTCCAGGCTAGAGTGAGTGCCGTGGCGTCAGCCTAGCTCACAGCAACCTCAAACTCCTGGGCTTGAGTGATCCTACTGCCTCAGCCTCCCAGGTAGCTGGGACTACAGGCATGCGCCACCATGCCCGGCTAATTTTTTATATATATATCAGTTGGCCAATTAATTTCTTTCTATTTATAGTAGAGACGGGGTCTCGCTCTTGCTCAGGCTGGTTTTGAACTCCTGACCTTGAGCAATCCGCCCGCCTCGGCCTCCCAAGAGCTAGGATTACAGGCGTGAGCCACAGCGCCCGGCCTGACTTTTTCTTTATTAGATTCTCTATAGAGAAAAAAATAAAACCCCTCATTTTTACTTGTATCAGATGATTCTTTGCTGACATGTTATCTGCTGGAATCCATGCAGCACCCTGGCTAATTTGGAGTAGAGCTCTTTTGCAACAATTTAGAACACAGCTTGGGAATTAGCTATCTAGCAATCCTACATTAAAATTAATTTGATATAGTATACATTAGCATTCTTGACACTTCTCTGAGCATAGATTTTAATAGATCAGTGTATGGGGGGGCTTGGCCATTAAAATAAAAACTTTCTCAATAAGATGGAGAGAGAAATTCACCATCTCACCCTCCTACACCGTGGGACTAAACCCTTCAGCTATCAGTACAGTACATCAAATTTAAGAGTCTTTAAATATTAAATATCAGTGTGCACCATGAAATGTAATAAACCCACTTTTCAAATAATGTTTCATTCTCCGACATCAAAATGTGTGAGGAGTTTTCTTTTAAATATACTGTAGAAGTTAATTAAGTTCACTCAAGTTTATTACACAGATTCACTAAGACTACATTGGGATATTTACGACCAACCCAGAATGCAACTCAGTGAAACTTTTGATATGTTGATAAGTGATAAGGATGTCATTTGAGGTTTATTTTTTAATAATAATTTAATTGTCATTGTAAAATGCCTCATAGTTAGGACAGATTAAATTGCCACCAAAACCATTACTAAAATTCATAACCTCTATAAATGTAAAGTGTTTGCTGCTGTGTCATAAATAACAGCACTTGTTCCAGGAAAATGAGGTGCCTGAAATAAATTAAGAAAACCAAAACATATAAATGCATTAGATTGCAACAATTTCTGGTTGCTGATGGGAGTGTAGCTGAGTGGGACAGTAGATTCTTTTACTGAGCAGGGGTTATTTATGATCTCAATAAATCTTGAGGACTGGAAGAATTCTACTGTTTTCTACATTTTGGCACATTTGGAAGGTGCTGCCTTTCCTGACTAGAGATGAGCAGGAAAAACTGGGAGAAATTAGAAGAAATTACATCGCTAACAAGGTGACTTTGTGCAAGTTGCAGGGCCTTCTAGAGTGTCATGTTCTTTGTCTGCAAAATGGAATCATGTTTTCCAGTCGTTTGAAGGTAGAGGGCAAAACTGGGTTTCTTCATGAAGTCCTTTCCTATTCTAATATCCACTAGACTTGTCTGACTAGTCACCTTCCCTGGGGAGCATTTGCTGGTTTCTTGAGTGCGCTTGGACCCTCTCTCTTTAACACCAGTTACCCTGTGGCTGTTACTCTATGCTCAGAGGCTGTTTTTGCTCATCAAGGCATGAACCACTCAAGGCCGGAGTCTGGGCTGCTCATCTTTGTATCCCTGTCCCCAGCACACTACAAGACACAGCAGGTACACGATAGATCTCAATGGGATAAACAGATCAACATATCATTTGGTATATTTGAAAAAGAGCACTTTCATATGTTTAAGGGGAATGCATGGGCTATATGAAAGATACTTAAAATTTCACCTTTTGGCATATAGCAGTTTGGTGTCAGGGGCAAAGCTGGCTTTGGCATTGCAATAAATTGTTTAGGGATAGTTGGGGCAGAAGACTGAAGTAAAGAACTGGCTGATTCATCCACAGAACTAGCATCTGTCTAAAACATATTGAGCTGATAAACGATGCAGCTGCCACAGAACTCACACAGAGACGTAAACATGGGGGCCATATGTAATTCATTGTGTGTGTTAATTAGAAATTTTTAAAAAAATTATAGAAGCAGAAAGGGTTCAGGAAACTGACCACTATAGGCATGGGTCAGCAGAGAGAACTGATGCTTGCCCTGGCTAAGAAACATTACCTGGGCTGATAGCTACTCTTGAAAGAAGAGCTCTTGGGTTTTATACAGTGGAGGAAAAAAAAAAAAAATCAACATTATGTCGAGAGCTAGAAGAGTTGGATTTCGGTTCTGACTCAGCCACATTCTCTCTGTGTGACCTTGAGTCAATCGCTTTCTCTCTGTGGGCCTCAGTTTCCTTACATGTAAAATGAAGGGGTTATGATGATGCCAGAGTTTCCTTCCGTCTCACGTGTACTCATCTCTGGAGGGCCAGATGCTCGAAGGGCTGGGAGAACTGTCAGTTCAGAGACGCGGAGAGCTGCGCTTTCCATTCTCAGGAAAATGGAACATGAGGTCATCAAAGTTGGAAGGTGGGGATGACCTAGCATTTCCACTTCTTCATAGCTGAGTTCTCATTGTCCGTTTGAAGTCAGAGCCAAACTAGAAAATGATTATAAACTTGCAAGACACTCGGGATAAAAGGAGATGGAACAAGAATGAGAAAGTTCAACTTTCTAGACCTCACAGCCAATTACAGCACGTATCCTCCAAGTCGTGTGTACCCACTGTGTTTAACAACCCAGCGGGAAATAGCCTTGAAGAGACTTCACGATTCCTCTTGTAGACACGTAATAAAACAAAAGAATCCTTATTAACGGGTTGAAAACCTAGGGATGGTAACCAGGAAAAAATAATAAAGTTATAAAAGTTCTTTTCCTTTTTAATAGAATTTTGTGTTAGTATTGTAAATTAATGTAAATGTCACTTTAAAAGAGAATACAGAATAAAATCCTAATACAGTTGGATAGCACCACAGGGGTGGTGAGTAAATTGAGAGAATATCTGATTAGATTTCAAATGCTGCTTTTTAATTTGTGGGCCTTCTCTTCTTCCACTTTATTAGATGTATTAGTTCAGAGTGAGATTCCTGGGCTAACAGGGGCTGCATCTCACTTCTAATTCCATATTAACTAGTAGATCACAGTGATACTGTTAAGCATTTGTGTAGGTTCGGTTTCAGCAAGTGTTTTAAATTATTAGTCCATTCCTTTGAGAAGGTTAAGTGGAAGAATTGGCCAACAAATGGCCAACTAAAGAATTTGGAGCCCAGGGAGGTTAAACAAATTGGGGTCACACACCCAATTGAAAGCTGGACCATTTCCCAGCATGCATCTGCCTGTTCCGGTACAGCTTCTGCAAGGTGGAGATCAACCCTCTCTTATGTCGTATATGCTACCTGAGCAGGAATAGGTACACAATGGCTGTGTAATAAATGCTGATTGGATTGTAGGTTCTGCCAGTATTAGGTTATGCAAACATCTTTTATTGGGAACTCTTTAATAGTAGAGAGATTCACATAGACACCTGACACTTGAGACTGCTAATCATTCTCACTTACATCTCATTAGAATCTCCCAACAACCAGGGGGCTTTGGGAAGGAGCATTCTTCATAATTAATGAAAAAAAATCATACCTGGCAACAGAGCATTAGATGTTGAGTTCTGACTTTGCCATGCATTAGCTGGGCGATCTTGGATAAATCCCTCTGCACTAGTCCCTGCTTTCTTTCTCTGGAAGAGTGCATTTGACTAGATCCACTGTGTTCCACTCAGCACCAGTCTCCTGAGATCCTACCCACACTCACCATAGCTGAGTACACTTGGATAAAGACGTGAACCATACTCTCCTCACAGAGATGCTCAGCCCACTTCAGCGTGTTAAAGCCACTGAGAACTCCTGAGGTAAAAAAATTTGTTGAACTTCAAGCTATCCCTCCCAAAATGCAGGTGACTTAAGGACTATATTACTGAGAAATGCCCAATTGACACTCTTTAGATGTTTTATGGTACGCACTTTGGCAGCTGTTGAACAAGATGATCTCAAAGAGCTTCTTCCAATTCTAACATTTATCGGTTGTAAGTGACTATTTCTTTTTTACACATGAGAAAATCTGAGATCCAGAGAGAGTAAATAACTAAACCTAAGTGACACATGAACTGGTAGTTAAATTGCCCATTTTGGAATCTTAATAAGAGTTCCTTTCTTTGGCAGCATTTGTTCTACAAATGCTGGGGAATCACTTGGCCCATCTATTCCACATGGACACGTTTACATTTAAAACTGTTCTCAAATGTCTAATAGGTCTCAGGTTTTCTCCAAGAGCTTCTACTGAGGAAGGCCATCCTGGAAACAGGGTAGGGTCAGGGGGAAGATGACAGTTAGGCTAGGACAGGAGAGAGCACTGTGTGCCCAGAATGGGTTTTTCTGACTCTCCCAGGTTGAGTTAGAGAGAGTTTTTGTACACACATCTCTATTGTGACTCTTATTCTGCATTATATATTTAAATTATGTGTTAAATATACATCTTTTTCTCTGGAAACCCACAATTCAGTGTTGCTAGCATAGTGCCTGGCATATAGTTGGTACTCAGCATCATTTGGAAACTGCATGAGTGAAATAATGGATGAATGAGTAAATGAATGTAAAATCAAATGCTAATTGGAACTCTAAACATTTTGAAGCCACTTCTCCACTGTCACTGGTGTAACGGGACAGGATGGAAGCACTGCCTGGAGAATTTAAGCCCAAGCTGGCTGCTTTTGCCTCCATTGTCTACCTCTGAATCCCACAGTCTTCTGTCATTTTCAGTTTTGTTTTTAACTTTACCTGGGGCCATATATTACCTTGGAGCTCTCGTCCATTAACACAACACATCGATCCTAAGGACAGACAAGGTCTCTTTCTTGGCTGCGTCTCCCTTTCTAAGAAAGGATTTGTTCATGTTTTTAAGTAATTGAAGCCATCCAAAAAATATTTCTGGTGGGCTGACATCGTGTCAGAAAAATAATACCAGGTACAGGGGATAGATATGGTGATTCACAGAGTAAACAGAGGAAGGAGAAGGTGCTAGAATTCAGGACGGAAGTGCTTAACTCAGTCTTGGAGGTCAGAGAAGGATTTATGCAGGAAATGAGAAGCTAAAGCTAAACTGAGATCTGAAGAATACATAGGAGTTGGCAAAAAAAAAATATAAAAAAGAAGGGTAAATGAAGTGCTGCAGACAGAAGGCACAGCAGGTGAAAAAGCCTGTGAGTGAGAAAAAAAAAAAAAAACAAGCTCCATTTGGGGAGCTGGGAAGTGTTGTGTGTGGCTGGAGGAGAGCATGTGAGCGAGGCGGTGAGAATGAGGTGGCTGGATCTATAAGAATGTGGCAGATAGGACAGTGAATCGCATGCCACGCCTGGGCGTGCATGCGTGTGGGCGGGTCGGGGCGGGGAGTACTGGACTGTTTCAAACAGGAATATGATGAGAACAGACTGGCCTGTTCGCACAATGGCGAGAACTACATTCTGGCTGCAGAGGCGAGAATTGGTTAAAGCAAACAGGATTCAGGGAGCTTAATTAGGAGTTTCCCCCGACAGGTCATTGAAGAGGGGTTGCATCCTGGGCTAGGGCAGCAACAGTGGGATAAGAAAACTGTTTGGCTTTGAGATCTATTTTTTAGGAAGTTGAAACAAAGTGGAAGTTGAACTAACTTGGTGATTAATTAAATGTGAGAGATGAGTGAGAGAGGTGAATTAAATCTGACTCCCAGTTTTCTAGCTTGACAACTGGGTGACAATGGATAGAAACCCTTCATTGATATTGGAAAAACAAGAGGAGACACAGGTTTTTAATGTTGAGGATTTCATGAGTTGGAATCTAAGTCACATATTCCCTTCCTGATCCAATACCATTTGTCAGGGACTGTAACCACTTATTTGTTTAATTAATTTACTGGTCAGTATAAAAAGCACACTATAAAAAAAAGAGTTCAGTTTCCATAGATGGAAAAGAGCCCATTTATACAACTTTGTATCTACTGACAAATGGGTTGGTGGGGGTCTGCCCAATTCAAGTAAAGCATTAGCATTATTTTGGAACAATTTATGGTTCATCAAGTTTTATAAGTGAGGTCACTTGCACCTTTGGGCAGTATAATAAACAAAATAATAAAAATTCTTCAGAAAGTACTTGCAAGTTATTTGGATTTTATGTATTTTTTGTTGTTGTTGTTGTTGGGAAGTTTTTTTTTATTTTTTTTTATTTCGGCATATTATGGGGGTACAGATTTTAAGGTTTCAATAAATGCCCTTCCCTCCCTCCCCCCACAAGTCTAAGTTTCCAGCATGACCATCCCCTAGATGGTGCACATCTCACTCATTATGTATGTATTTTTGATGAGTTGGAAAAATGGTGGAACAGCTTTTGCTTCAGTATGTTACCTTGCAATTGAAAGTTTTGGTTTTAGGAAGGAATTCCTTAACCTAAGTGAGATATTTGAAATCCCTCTATACAAGCATGACCAGACGGCTAAAGAAACTTAGTAGGTGTTATAAGGTACTATTGGAGGGATTTGAAATATTTTCTCTTGGAAAATAGAAGATGGAGAGAAGGCAAGAGTAACTGTTCATAAACATACACATGGCTCTTGTAGGTAAGGCATAGCTGAGGTTTATAGATGGCAAAATGGAAAGATATAGGTTTTAGAGTTAGACATGGTTGGCTCCTGGCTCAGAAATTAATTAATTATGTGCACTTGGTGAATTTTTCTGCTAACCCAAGGCCAATCTCTTCATCTCGAAAATGGAAACGATAATGCTTCCATCACAAGGCTGAATAAGGGAATAAGGAGAACATGATCATTTGTCAACCTTGTAATTTTATAATTCTACCTGCTTAATCTGATTCATCTTTCTCCTTCTTTCTGATCCTATTACACCATCCTTATGACATAGTGTATCTACGATTCAATCCTGCCCTCAATGTTCTTTTGGACTCTTGTCTTGCTCTTTTTAACCACTTGTTCACAAAATGATCCTAAATTTCAAAAATGGTCATATTTTCTACTGGTTAAAAATCCTTCTGCAGCTCTCCTTTAGCTATACAATAAAGTCCAAACTCCTTAATGCATGCCCCTGGATTATCGGGTCCCTCAATTTGTTACTCAACTTGCCAACCTGGGCTTCTGCCAGGTCAAATTGTTTATGGTCCCCACATTTGACTAGTATTTTAAGACAGCTATACTTTTGCTCAAGTTTCTCTCTTGCCTTGCAATTTTCTTATTCCTTTCCTTTTCTACTCCCTTGCAAATATCTATTGTGACAAAAAATGTGATGGTTTGCTATATCCAGTTTCATTTTATTCCAAGGATGCCACCTTCCCCACTCTCCTCTGCATTCAGGTAGTGCCATGTGACTGAATTCTAGCTAGTGGAATGTAAGCACAAGTAACGCTTGCCATATACATGCCAGGCCCTAAACCTTATATGCAAAACTCCACTAAATTTCTCTCTTTCCCATGTCTGTTGTCAGAATGCAGATGATCCAGAAGAGGAAAGGTATTGGGAAGTGGTGGTACCATTAAAGAGAAGGGATTTGGGTATTTCAATGGTTGTATGGAGCCCAGACTTGGGTCAGCCATCAGTGAACTATGAGAGGAGGGAGCAGCAAATTTTTATTATATTAAGCCAATGAGATTTTTTTTTCCATTTTCACTCCTAAAATGCAAACAAACTTTTTTAATATTGCCTTTTAAAAAGTTTTCCCAGTTGTTTCAGTGGTTTGTTTTGTTTTGGTTTACATAAGAATGGAAATAATAAACCAACCAAATTTGAAGGTGGTTTGTAGCTACCTTTTAGCCTACCTTAAATCATTACACCTGCTTAGCTTTCAGGATCTCTTTGAAGGGTCCCTGGGTGCAAATCCCTGATCTGTCTATCACTTTCTCCTTCTGTGACAAGTCACACTTAGTCCTCCTATATCTTGCTTTCCTCATTTGCCTGTTGGTGATAACAATATACTTTAGTTTATAGTGTCGATTGAGAATTAAACGAGATACCCCATGCGAAATGCCTGGATCTGAGTGAGCACAGAACAAATGTCAGCTTTCATTAGGATCTACTATGACTCCAACCCTGAGAATACATTATTAATGATTTCCCAAACTCAAAGCCAACAATCCAGAGAAATGACCTTGAATGTTTCCCCCCGAGTTCTGATGAAATAGTTTTAGACTATAAGCTGTAAGAAATCCATGGAATAGTAGTGAATTAAAAAAACATCACTTGGGATGCCTTTTATGAAGTCAGTGTGATGAAAGGAGGGTTTTGATTGAATGACCATGAAGGTGTGATCTTGGAGAAGAGACACTGTGGCAGCAGCTACAAGGAGGAGTCGGGGACTGAAAATGACAAACATCATGAGACGAAGTTTTATTGTTATCCTTAGTCTGCTCAAAACTTTGTCACCGAAATAACACAGACCACTAACCATCTGTTTTCTAAGAGCCGTGACTCATGCATTTCATGCTCTTCAAATCTAGTGCTTAAAAAGTCATTATCTATGCAAAGTTGTTACAAGAAACCCTCACCTACCAATGGCATCTAGCACTACTATTTGTTGTGTGTCCTCTCAACACTTACTGTGATGTTTTACTAGCTGTCCAATCAAGGCTGTAATTAACTTGGTTTTCATGGTGTCATGGAAAAGCGTAGCCTTTGGCATAAGACAGACTTGCTTGAAATATAGATTCATCTCTTGTTGTCTATTTGAAATGGGACCATTTACTTTAACTCACTGACCTCCGTGTCACTATCTATAAAACAGGGGTGGTAATATATATATTACAAGATTTTTGTGAGAATTGATAAGTGACTGGCACAGGATGGCCACTCAATAAACAGTAATATGCTCTATACCTTCTATACCTACATCTATGTATAAATTGATACGTGTATATAGATATTGACATTTTTTTCTCTTCTTCTGTTTAGATCCTATAGAGTATGATGCTGAGATAGCTAAATATTATATGGCTTATACCATAAACAATCATGTAGATTTTTGCTCACAATATCATCAAACATTTGAGGACAATATTCTGCAACTTCAATGTTTTAATATGAATACCAGTATATATTCCTCTTTACATATGTCCATTAATTTATTCCCTAAGGAAAACAAGCTGAGTTGGGTTTTTTGTGAGCTAGGAATTAGGTAGCAGAGACCCTAAAGTAGTGGTTTAAATTAAATTAAATTATTTATTCTCTTTCTTGGAAAAGAAGTCTGGAGATAGGTAGTTTTTATAGCTGGTATAATGGCTCCAAGATGTTATTAATGACACAGGCCTTGATCTTTCTACTTCATCATGCTAGGGTATTAATTTCATCCTTAGGCTACTCCATGGGCAGATATAGTGTCTGGATCTTCAGCCATTACATTCATAATGCAAGTTGTAAAAAGGAGAAAAGCAGAAGGGCTGAAAGAGCACCCTGCTAGATGAATCACTTCTCTTTAAGCAGGCTTTCTGGAAGTTCTACACACCACTGCCTTGCATCTCATCATCTAGAACTTGATCATACGGCTATTTCTAGCTGCAAGGGAGTCTAAGAAATGTAGGATTTCATTCTGGTGTCAGTGTTCTAAATTAAGAAGTTGGGTTTATACTACTAAAAAGAAATAGGAGGGGGCTTGTTGGGGTGAGATGGTGAGAAAGGTTGGAAGATACTAGAAGTGTAACCCAGCAGTTTCTAAGAAGCTTCAACCCACATACCAAGTTGAGTGGGACGCTAGAGTTATGAATACGGGGACCCTGGGGGAAAAGTGCCTTGACTGGGTGTGTGTCCCTCATGGTGTAGGTTGGAGGGGGGTGACAGTAGGCATACCAGGGGTTTGCTATCCTTAGCTTAACTCAGAGGAGTGTTGGGATTTTAGCCTGGGTGGGATTGGAAGAGTAGGTATTCTCACACAATAACAATGGCAAATATTTGTATATTTTTCTACATTTTAAGCAATGCTTCTCAAGTCATTTTCTTATTTGATCTCTCCCCTCAAAAAGATGGAATGGGCAGAGATTATTACCATCTTCATTTGGCATTAAAAAAAAAATAAACTCAGATGGGTGAAGCAAAATGCATAAGGTCACACTGCTATCAAGCAGCAGAGCCAGGATTTAAACTTCAGCCTCTTGACTGGAAGTATTGAGCTAGGAATTTATATTGGACTTGGCAAGCACTCGAAAGCAGTGTGGCTTTGGGGTCAGACAAATGTGGTCTTGAATCCATGATCCACCCTTATGGAATCTTTTTGTTTTTAAATGCAGCAGTAATCACTTTTTTTTTTTTTTGGTGTACAGTTTATGAGTACACACATATGTATAGATTCTTGTAAATGCTACCACAACAGTACATGGCACATGTCAAACATCCCCAACAAACCCCTCTGTGGGCCCTTTGTAGGCCTACTATGAAGCTAGAGGGAAGTTTCTTGCCGTGTTACTAGCGATAGTCAAACTTCAAAATGACAGTGAAGACCAAACTCATGAGGGGTATATGATAGCTGTAGTGGTTAGGTAGGTTTGGGCTGCAAGTAACAGAGAACACAAATAATAAAGATGGCTTGAGCCCAAAGAAAACATCTCATCTCACATACTGAGTGGTAGAGTGGGTCGCGGGTTCCATACTCCTGGCTTAATTCTCTATGATATTCTTAGCTCTGTGTATTAGCTCATTCTCAGGATGTTCACAACGTGCTGTTGATGTTCCAGGTATCACTTTCAGACACAACATACCCAGAAACACAAAGGTACCACCGTTTGCTGATTCCTTCTTAGAATAAGATGTCCTTGTCTAGAAACCCCAGAGCAGAGCAGCCCTGTCAAGTGTCAATGACCAATACCGGGTCACATGTCTATTAGTTAATTTATCATGGGTGGGGGAAAAGGATACCCTTGATTGGCTTATGCTAACCAGGATGTAACAGCCAGGGCTGGGATCGTGTCAGCTTCCCATGAAGCACATAGTTGTGTGGTGGATTCTCTTAAGAAATGGGAAGGGGGATGTGTGTGTGTGTGTGTGTGTGTGTGTAAGATAAGGGCGGGGGGTGGGAGAGAGAGAGAATGAAACGACTGTCAGGCGTATTATGTGGAACATACTTGAGCCCTCCCTCCAGTGACAACATGCTCTTGTTTACTTATTGCAAATAAAATAAAAATCCCACCAGAAAGTCATTATACAAATCTCTATTTCTCTCCATTTGTAGTTCCACCCAGTAAGACAATTATTAATTATGGCAAATCCCAACAAGGTCAAGAAGAGAATTTAGTTGATTTGTGATAAAACAATACGATTTATTCAAGTTTTTCCTTTTTACTATGTAATATGCAGAATAAAGGTGCTGTATGATTAGTGCATAAATTACTCATCTGAGAGGTTGAATGTCGGTTCCTTTTAACATTTATTTTTTGTTCAGACTTTCCAGCGTCTAGCTGGTAAGGGGCAAACATTTCCAACAAGTTTTAAAATAGTGTTTTATGGGTGGACACAGCACAGTAAGACGTCTTTGCAGGGGTCAACCAGTAAATCAGCATCAGCTCTAGGGCTAGGGTTGTTATCATGATTTACAATCCATTTAATCTAGTCCATTCTCTTTATCACTTTCAAAGAGTGTTTATAAATATGTGGACTCCTTGAGGGCAGAGACTATGTCCTATTCATTTCTGTGTCCCCTGGCATTGCCTACCCTAGGGCCTAGTGCATAATAAGTGCTCAATGAACATTAGCGGAACTAAAATTAGAGATGTCACGCGGGTGTCCCTGGTACTTGAGATCCCTGTGTCTATTCTGCATAGTTCATCTTTGTATATATCAAAATACATTTAGTTTTTACACCTGTTCTTTTCACTCAGCCTGCCTCGGGTAATACAGAAATTCAAAGCAATGGGAGCTCTTGCTATTTAATCTCAATGGATGCAGAAATATTTATTTTTATATGGCAGGATAACAAATAGGTTTTGTAAAGACCGACAATTACCATCCATTTATGCTGATAGAATAAACAGAAGCACAGAATTGAATGATCTTGCCCAAGGCCACTGAGAACACAGCAGCCCTAGACCAGAATTTCAGTTAATTCCAGGTGGATGTTCTATTACCAGTGTTTTGTGGTGCAGTTTGAGATTCCAAGGAAAGTTCTCAACTAAAAACATGTTACAGACATCCCATTGATTGATGTCTGAAATTTCATCATTAATGTCTGCTCTCTTTGCAGTAAGTTTCTACTTGAACATTGTATTTGCATACACTTTTTTAGTTTACAAACTACTTTAAACATCTCATTTGATCCTCACAGCAGCAGGGAGAATTGGGCAGAGCAGGCATAATTAACCCTGTCTTGGAGATAGGAGGCTGAAGCTCAGAAAGGTTTAATTTGGAGAGCCAAGGGGCCCTGAAAGCTATGAGTATGTTGCATTCATATTAATAACCCTTTTTTTTTTCACTGGGTTTACAGGGAAACACTGGGTGGAATGAATTCTTCCATGATCTGTGTTTTAAGACATTTGACATACCCTGTTCATATAGCATTTTACCTGTTCTGCTTTTTTTTTTTTTTTTTTTTTTTTTTTTTTTGTGGAATCTTGCCCCCTCTAGGGAAATTAAAAATTTGGCTTGTCTAAGCAGACATCTGATACTTGAATCCAACTCTACTATCCTTTACAAGGAGTTGTCCAGGCTCTTTAAATACTTCCAGGGACAGACACCTCATCAATTCTTCAAGCAGCATTGTTTCCTTAGGAAGTCCTCTGATAAAATTCTCCATTTTAGACATGTTTCTGCCTTCTCTGGGATGGTGTAAACTCTTTAAAGACAAAGCTGGGCAATCTTATCATTCCTGCATCTCACACACCTTCTCCTGTTATAGCAGAATCTCAATAAAAGTTTGTTGAATGAATAAATCAGTGGATGAATGGTTGAATGAGTTTGTAATAAAAGCTACAAACAGCACTGTCTAGTATCTTTCAGAAGCTATTGACCTGACACCCAAGGTGTTTTTAGTTGCTAATTTATTTTTCTCTGGTTGGGGCTTTGGGATCCCTAATGCAAATATTTTTGAAATACAAAGCACAAGCCATCGGTCTGGCATCTCATAAAGTAGATGCATATCATAGCTGAATGCAAGAAGATGTGAGATATGAAAGTGTAATAATATATGGAACAGCCAGCAGCAGGGAGATATAAACTGATAACTGGCTGCAGGGAGATAACGGCTAAGTCAGAGGGAAAACCCGGGATATTGTTCCATACTGCAAAGGAACAAGAAACAAATGAATAGTTGGAGGCTGTAGGCACGGTAGGCAGGCAGAGGTGGAACGCCCTAATGGTTAAGCTGGTGCCCGCTGGTACAGATTGCATGCACTTAAATCCCGGCTCTATTACTTACCTGCTGCATGAGCCCAGGCAAGCCCCTCAATATCTCTATCATTCAGTTTCCTCTTATAGGAAGTAGAGAGTAAATGAGTTAATGCATGAAAAGTGCTAGAACAGCACATGGTACATCAGTTACCTGTATAATGGGATTGGCAGTCAGGTAGCCTGAGTTCTAGCTCTGGTTTGCCTCTAACTAGCTGTGTGATTTGATCTCCACGTGTGCCTTACCAGAGTCATCAGTAATAAGGTGATGACAATGTACTACACAGAGCGGTTATAGTGATTAAATGAGATAGCTACATGATCCTGATTGTTAGCTAGTTGTCAACTTATCTGAGACTCAGATAACTTGGTTGGAACCCTGCTCATTGTCCCTCCTGTGGATACAGAAGCCTTTTCCAAAATATCTGAGAATTCCTGGAGCCCTTATATCCTTGGCACCAGCTGAGACTGAGAGCTCCTGTGCTCTTGAGAACTCTGGCACTGTGTTGACTCTGATGTAAGGCTCAGCCTCTTTTTTGTTTTTTATAATAATCACAACTAGTCCTTACTCCAGGTACTTGTGAATTGGGTAGACACTGCTAATGCCTAAAAGGGTGTGTGTGTGTGTGTGTGTGTGTGTCTGTGTGTGTGTGTGTGTGTGTGTTGGGGTGTTGGGGGTATGGGAAAAATCCACATCTATCCCCCCCAGCCTCCCATCATATACTGCCTTCCTCTGTTGTCTTTTCTTCATTTCCTGACAACTAGATTGTCAAGAAAATCCCAATTATTTTGCTTTTTATCAACAGAGATTTATCTCCTCCTCAGATGTTTTGGAACCAGCTGATATTCAAGTGTGAAGTTCCATCTTCCATCCTAAGCACTTACTAGGATGTTTTCTAAATAAAGACAGTCCCCCTCCCACTATCTCCAAAATCCACTGGTAAGTCTGTAAGTTTGCCTAGATCTTCAGTATGTATTACTTCACTCATATTCACTTTCAATTTAATAACTCTCTCTTCTCTACTCCCATTTTCTCCCTTTCACTTGGTGACATAAATTCTTTCCCCTGACGAATGGAGATACATCATCCTAGGCACTGAGAATGCAGCACAGTACAGCCATTTCCCACTGGGCACCAGAATACCTGTCATCCGAACTTGCACTAAACCCTGACTTAGGCCCAGCTGACATTGACAGCAAGGGGACTTACTCTGAATGGAGGCTCTACAAACATTCACGGAGCAAAGAAACTAACCAGGCAATAAATACATGAAGAGAAGTCATCCAAGTGCAGAGAAAAAGGAAGAAAAACATTTCTCTGCAGACTTTGCTACCACCCCTCTTATCATGCTCTGATAATTCCCCAAAGCCCAAGTTTTCTGCGTATGCAGGGGAGAGAAAACAGATGGTTGGATTGCTTTTTTCTAAGAAGGAAACGAGATCTTCCCCAATCTATTCTACAGAAATTTTGGAAAGTGATGAGCAGGTTAAAATCATATATATATATATATTTTTAGTCTTTTAGAAAGACAGAGTCCCATGCATCCATTGCTACATTGCTACCACCTCTCCTAGAGAACAATTCTCCAAAAAAGTAAACTTTTGTACAGTCAATTAAATGCAATTCAGCACTAAGAGTGAGACATCGCATGAAGCTCTGTGAATCCTGAAGGCAGAAACAGTCTCTGCCATGATAGCACTTACATTTTAAGCAAATGAATATGCAAATCATTATATTGTGGTTGTTATAAGACATATTATGAAGGAGAACTACAGGCTACCATCAAAGTGTGATGGCCTTGATCTGGTTTGAGGGGTCAGTGAAGGTGTGCTCGAGGAAGGAAGAGCTGAGTCGACAGAGTTGACATTTGAGATGGTTCATGTGGCTGGGCTATCTGGTACCTGGTCATTTACTACAACACTAATACAAGTGTTGCTATGCAAGCATTTTGTAGACATGGTTAATATCTATAATCAATTGACTTACAGCCACTTAAAGTGACATAGTATCTTTGAATAATGTGTGTGGGTCTCATCCAATCAGTTGAAGGTCTTAAGACTAAAACTGAGTTTTCCTGGAAAGAAAGAATTCTGACTCAAGATTGCAACCTCAACTCCTTCCTGAGTTTGCAGTCTGTTGTCCCACCTACAGATTTCAGACTTGCTAGTCCCACAATTGTGTGAGCTAACTCCTTGTTCAATAGATGGATGGATAGATAGATAAATTGTGCATATACACACTTATGAATATGCACACAATCTCCTATTGGTATTATTTCTTTGGAGACCCCAACTGATACAACATTTAAAAGCAGATAAAGAGTGAAGAGAAGTTGGAGGAAGGTGTTTCAGGCAGAGAGATCGGCCTATGTGAAAGTCTTGTTCACCATTTTTCATGCCTTGGTGACTCCAACAGCATGCTTTTGGAAAGCCTCAGAGGATTTCTTCCACTTATCTACCTTGCAGCTATCTTGATGCAACTCCAGGCCTTATAGCTGTTGAGTATCCCATGGACAAGCCAGTCAGTAGGGAGTCCAGGGAGATCCCTGCAGATAGAAAGACCCTTGGGCTTGGAGTCTAGTGTCTTTTGAACCCAGATCCCTACCTTTTTCTTGAAAATTCTTGGGAAATCTAAGTCTCTTTTGGACCCAGAGTTTGTTTCATTTTTTTTCTATAAAATAAGAAAAATAGTAATAGTTAGTATTTACTGGGTTCTTAATACAGTCCATGCTCTGTTCTAAGCATATAAGTATTAATTCAGCTAATTCCCTCCACAATCTTATGAGGTGGGAAGTATTGTCACCCATGCTACACCAGTGAGGAACCGAAAAGGGGAGGATGTGCTTACCGCTCCACAGCCAGCGGGTCTCAGGTGCAGGTTTTGAGCCCAGGTGGAGTCCAGCTCTGCACCCTTTGCTCATAATCATGACATTGACAATGACCTCTGGATTGCCCCTGCCTTAGAAGTATTGTGTAAGGACTAGATATCAAAGAGATTTTCAAAACCCATACATTTACACAAATGGAGATTATTGTTAGACCATTTTCCTTTTCATCTTAGCAGAAGGCTCTGAGATGGTTTTTTTCCCCCCAAATTGTGTTAAGATTTTTCTTATTTTTATTGAGTGTTATTTTCTGAGTGTCAAGCTCTGCAAGATCTCATTTAGTTCTAGCACCAATCCTATGAGGAAGATATTTTATCTTTGTTTGAGGGCTGGGGCACCGAGGCAGACAAGTGAAGTGAGAGACTGACAATATGCCTGCGGTCACGTAACTGCAGTTTGGACCCAGGTTTGTGTGAGAGGGAAGTCTGAGCTGACACCCACTTCCTATGTGTCCCCCATCCCTACTGGGCTCTTTGCCATTCACACCTTGATGGGGGTGGGGGCACACCAGTACCAGTGCCGGATGCCCTCCCTGGACTTTTCACTTCAAGGGAAGAAACAATTTCATCAGCTTTTAAACAAGCCTACAGTAACCACTTTTGCATACAAGCTCTCCAACTTCTGATTTTGATGTATGAATTTGAGCTGCCTTGTCTCCTTTCCTCAGCAACCTCTGCGGCTCGCTCAGACGTAGAAACCCAGGGAACCTCACATCTTTCTGTCTTCCTCCATCCTCCTGCCCAGCTCAGGGTCCCTTTTTTCCTCTTCTCTCTGGATCTGTTTTTTCTCTTCCCACTCACATCCCTGCTTGCCAGTCCTTTATCTTGCAGCTGAAGCCCCTGCTGCAATGGGCTCTGAAGAAGCTATTTTGATGTTCTGCTTATTGTGGAAGTAAACTCTCCCTCACATACTCACTCACAGCTTGTGTTCTCCTAATGGAGGACATAGTACGCATTTGTATTCAGCTCTGGTACAAAAAGAACTGTAACGTCCAGGAGAGACTTGGGCAGATGTTCCAATAGCAGAGGTGTTTTCATGGAGAGTGTATCTTATGATTTATTTAAGTTTTGTTTTAACTTACAGTCATTTAACTGCCTACTATGTGCTTAGACCACACTGATTTGTTTTAATATAAATATTGTATGGCTCTCTCCATATCAGAGCTAATAGGGGTACTTGGGAGTAGGTAGAGAAATCAGGAAAAGAGGAGAACAGAGGTAAGGGAAATAGATTTTTGCAATGCATTCTGGAAAGAAAATAAAAGGAGCAGCAGCACAGAATGTCCAGGCTATATTTGCAAGTTCCAGAGAGTGTGGGGTGGTTCTGGGGAAGCGTAGGGGTATGGAAAGGGGACTGGCGGAGCAGTAAGATCTATTGAGGGCGATAAAATCCCACATACTAGAGAGGAGGGTTGAAAAATGGAAATAGGGCACTTTGATGCGACAATTTTGATGTTATGAGTTTGTAGACATTTTAATGTGACCTAAAACAGAAACCTTTAAACCTTCAGCTTTTATTTCTATTGTAAAGTAATGTGAGCAGAAGACATCTCCAATCCCTCCCTTATCTTGTCCTTAGGCCTAAACCCATGCATAAGATTTACTCCCTTTTCATGGTGTATTTGGATCTCACATTGCTGTGTCTTGGTTCATCCCTAAGTCTCTGGCTGCCAAACCTCCAATTGGTTGTGCCCAACAATCCTGTGGAGGGAGTCACGCCTGCGTGTGTGGAGAGAGTTCATTTATGGTCATGCGGAGCTGAGTAAGTTAAATAAATATTTCCCAAGGTGTTTGTCCACTTGAGGAAACAAATTACTTTGTATTTCTTATCACAAAGAGAGTCTTGTAAGTGGGACATCAACAAGAAAGCTGTGACATTTTTTGACTTAAAGTCTATTTTATCTGATACAAGTATAGCTACTCCCCTCTCTTTGGTTACTGTTTTCATGGAATATAGTTTCCCATCTTTTCATTTTCAGCCTATGGGTGTCCTCAAACCTAAGTAAGTCTCTTATAAACAACAAATAGCCGGATCTTGCTTTTTTCTCCCTCATTCAGCCTCCTTCTATCGTTTCTTTAGGGACCTTAATCTATTTACATTTAAAGTAATTATTGATAGAGAAACACTTACTTTTGCTATTTAGTTAATTGCTTTCTGTCTTGTAGTTCTTTTGTTCCTCTTTTCTTCTCTTGCTGTTGACCTTTGTATTTCATTGATTCTTTTTTGTATTGATATGCTTTGATTTCTTTCTCTTTTTCTTTTTTACATGTTCTAAGGTATCTTTTAGGGTGTCATGGGGCTTTCATAAAACAGCTTACAATAGTCTATTTTAAGCTGATAACAACTTCACAAGAGACAAAAAATGACATTATATGATGATAAAAGTATCAATTCACTAGAAAGATATAACAATTGTAAATGTAGATACATCCAACATGAAATCACTTAAATATACAAAGTAAACACTGAAAGAATTGAAGAAAAAAATAAAGAGCAATGCAATAATAGTAGGAGACATCAATGCTTTACTTTCAATAATGGATAGGATATTCAGATAGACAACAGGCTTGAACAAAAATGTAGACCAAATGGTCCTCACAAACACACAGAGTGTTTCATCCAACAGCAACAGAATATGCATTTTTCTCAAATGCACACAGAATATTCTCCAGGATAGATCACACGTTGGATCACAAGACAAGTCTTAACAAATTTAAGAAGGTTGAAATTATACCAAGTATGTATGTATTCTAACCACAATGGAATGAAACTAAAAATCAATAGCAGAAGGAAAACTGGAAAATTAAAAATCCATGGAAATTAAACAACATATTCCTGAACAACCAATGGCCAAAAAAGAAATCAAAAGACAAATTAGAAAATATCTTCTGACAAACAAAAACAAAAACACAATCTACTAAATTCTACAGGATGTAGCAGTTGTTGCTTTAAGAGAGAAGTTTATAGCAATAAATGCCTACATTAAACAAGAAATACCTCAAATAAACAACCTAACTTTACACCTGAGGGAACTAGAAAAAGAACAAACTAGGTGCAAGATTAGCAGAAAGAAGGAAGTAAAAAATAAAAATTAGAGTAGATATAAGCAAAATAGAGGATAGAAAAACAATAGAAAAGTCAACAAAATTAAGAAGCTTTTTTAAAGTTTTTTTTCTTATTTATTTATTTCAGCATATTATGGAGGTACAAATGTTTAGGTGACGTAAGAGGTTTTTTTTTTTAAAATATAAATCAAATTGACAAACTATTAGTTAGACTAATGAAGAAAAAATTAAAGACTACTCAAAATCAGAAATGAAGGAGACACTACAACTAATGCCATTGAAATTAAAAAGGTCATAAGAAACTACTATAAGTAGCTATATACAAACAAATTGGATAACCTAAAAGAAATGGTTAAATTTATGGAAACATATACCTACCAAACCTGAATTATGAAGAAATGGAAAATATGAACAGATCTGTACCTAGTAAGGGGATCAGATTAGTGATTAAAAATCTGCCAACCACAACATCAAAATCCAGGATCACATGGCTTCTTTGGTCAATTTCACCAAATATTTAAAAAAGAAATAATGTTAATTCTTCCCAAAATCTTCTAAGAAATTGAAGAGAAAGGAACACTTCTAAACTCATTTTATAAGATAAGCACTAGCATGCTACCAAAGCCAGACAGCCAGAAAGGAAAATTATAGGTAAATATAATGACCATACATACAAAAATCTTCAATGATATACTAGAAAACCAAATCTGACAGCAGATAAAAAGAATCACACACCATGGTGAAGTAGGGTTTATCCCTGGGATGCAAGGATGGTTCAACACACAAAGATGAATTAATGTGATAGAAGACATTAACAGAATAAAGGATAAAAATCACATGATGATCTCATTATATGCAGAAAATAATTTGACAAAATTTGACATCATTTCATGATTAAAACTCTACAAAGTAAGAATAAAAAATATTACCTCAGCATAATAGAGGCTGTATATGAAAAGCCCATAGCCAATATTACATACAATACTGAAAAACTGAAAGCATTTCTACTAATCTCAGGAACAATTTAAAGATTCCCGTTCTTGCCACTTCTAGTCAACATAATACGAGAAGTCCTAGCCAGAGCTATTGGACAAGTGAAAAAAATGAAAAGGCATCCAAATCAGAAAAGAAGAAATAAAATTGTCTTTTTTTGCAGATATCATGGTCTTACATATGTAGAAAATCCTAAAGATTCCACAAAAAGCCATTATAATTAATAAATAAATTTAGTAAAGTTGCAAGATTAATATATAAAAATCACTTGGATTTGTACATGAGGATAATGAATTATCCTCAATGGAAATAAAAGAAACAATATCAGTTGCAATAGCATCAAGAAGAATAAAATACTTAAGAATAAACTTAACTAACGAGGTAAAAGACTCATACATTTAAAAACATTGTACGAGTAAAAACTCGTACATTACAAAACATTGATGAAATAAATAAAAGACACAAATGAATGGAAACACATCCTGTGTTCATGGATTAGAAGACCTAATATTGTTAAAATGTCCATAATACTCAAAGCAATCAACAGACTCAATGCAATTCCTATCAAAATCTCAATGATATCTTTTACAGAGATAGAAAAAAATCCTAAAATTTATAGGGTGCCACAAATGACTCTTCAGAAAAAATTAACAAACAAGCAAAAATTTTGAGAAAGAGTAAACCTTGGAGGCATAATACTTTCTGATTATTTCAAAATATATTGCAAAGCTATAGTAATTAAAACCAGTAGGGTACTAGCATAAAGACAAACATATAGATCAATAGACGAGAATAGACATACAGAAATATTTCCATGCATATACTTCTGATCTTCAACAAGGGTGCCAAGAACACAGAATGGGGACAGAATAATCTCTTCAATAAATGGTGTTGAGAAAACTGGATATTCACATGCAAAAGAGCAAAATTGGTCCCCTAAATTACACCATACACCAAAATCACTTAAAATGCTTAAAGAATTAAACATAAGACCTGAAACTGTAAAACTCTTATAAGAAAATATAGGGAGAAAGCTTCATTACATTGGTCTTAGTAATGATTTCTTGAATATGACACCAAAAATACAGGCAACAAAAGCAAAGATAGATAAGTGAGATTACATTAAACTAAAAGCTTCTGCATAGAAAAGCAAATGATTAACAGAGTGAAAGGCAACCTACAGAATGGGAAAAATATTTTTAAGTCATATATATGATAAGGGATTAATGCTCAAAATGTATAAGGACCATCTATAACTCAACAACAACAGCAAAAATAGTGCAATTAAAAATGGATGAAAGACTTGAATAGATATTTCTCCAAAGAAGATCTACAAGTAGCCGAAAGTCTAGGAAAAGATGTTCAATATGACTAATCATTTGGAAAATGCAAATCACAACCACAATAAGATATCACCTTATACTTATTAGGATGCCTATTATTTAAAAAATAACAAGTGTTATTTAAGATATGAAGAGAAGGGAATCTTGTACACTGTTGGTGAAAATACAAAATGGTCCAGTTACTATGGAAGTTCCTAAAAGAATTAACAATAGAACTGCCATATGTTTCAGCAATTTCTTTTCTGGGTATTTATCCAAAAAAACCAGGATCTCGAAGAAATACCTGCACTCTCATGTTCATTACAGCATTACTTACAATAGCCAAAATGTAGAAACAACCTAAATATCCATTGACAGATGAATAGATAGAGAAAATGTGGTATATACATACAATGGAATATTATTTAGCTTTACAAAGAAGGAAATCCTGCCATATGTAACAATATGGATGAACCTTGAAGGCATTAAGATAAGTGAAATCAGCCAGTCACAGAAGGATAAATACTGTATAATTTCACTTATATGAGTTATGTAAAATAGTCAAAATTGTAGAAGCAGAGAATAGAATGGTAATTTCCAGGGTCTACGGGGAGGGGAAAATGGGGAATTGTTTAGTGAGTATAAAATTTCAGTTATGTAAGATAATTAAGTTCAGGAGATCTGCTGTACAATATTGTGCCTATAGTTTACAATATTGTATTGTGCACTTAAATTTTGCTAGGAGGATAGATCTTATGTTGAATGTTCTTTACACAATAAAAGTAAACAACAAAAACAAGAAAGCTATGGATCATATTACAGCCAATTCATTTCTTCTGGAGGAGAAATGCAGCATGCCACAATGCAAAGATCTTCAAGAGGAACTCTAAATGTGGTATAAGTCCCAGTTCTGCTTCTTGCTAGTACTGAATCATTAAAAAAGTAATTTTATCTTACTGACCTTCGATTGCTTCAACCTGCAAAATGGGAATATGACATTTCCAAAGGTTCCACCATCTAATTTGGTTCAGAAATTGTCTTCCCACCTTCTTCATGAAAATGCCAAGGCTCAGTGGGTTTCAAGGACATGCTCAAGGTCACACAGCTAGCAAATGATAGAGCTGGAATTAGAAAATCCCTAAAACAGTGCTTTTCTTGGTATGAGGTTTCTATATTGTATAATTTACAATAGAACATCTTCTTCTTCAAAAAAGTTTTTTATCATCCTGCCATTGTTTCTGAAATTTCTAATATTAGCATTACTTCTTGATCAGTTTACTAGAGACATATACTTTCTTACTGGGTTAAGTTATTTGAAAGAGGATGAAAGTTAGGTGCTGGCTTAGTGATGTCCCCTGGGGAGCATTGTGTGTGTGTGTGTGTGTGTGTGTGTGTGTGTGTGAAGAGACTGTTCTTTAAGGAGAGGATACTACAGAATTGGAAAGTCTCCCCGACCCAAGTTTTCTTCAAGGTAATTACTCACCAAGGATTGAACAAAATGAGAAATATTCTAAATGTATTTGGCTACTTTTGCTTGGACATCATCTTCTGAACAGTCCTCATATCTGATATATGAACTAAAAACTAGCCCACACTCAGAGCCCACATACAATATCAGCACACATTACATACTCAGTGGAAACAAAAATACTTTCCCCTAAGAGATCCTGTTTTTTTTGAGACAGAGTCTCGCTTTATTGCCCAGGCTAGAGTGAGCACTGTGGCGTCAGCCTAGCTCACAGCAACCTCAAACTCCTGGGCTCAAGCAATCCTTCTGCCTCAGCCTCCCAAGTAGCTGGGACTACAGGCATGCACCACCATGCCTGGCTAATTTTTCATATATATATCAGTTGGCCAATTAATTTCTTTCTATTTTTAGTAGAGACGGGGTCTCGCTCTTGCTCAGGGTGGTTTCAAACTCCTGACCTTGAGCAATCCTCCCGCCTCGGCCTCCCAGAGTGCTAGGATTACAGGCGTGAGCCACTGCGCCTGGCCAGCCCTAAGAGATCCTTGAAATTATTACCTTGGCCAGAACCCCTTGGTTCCATCCCTTAGATATGCTTGTTCTGGGGAATTCTAAGAAGTAGAATCTTCTAGTCTGGGGTCAAAAACCTTGCTGGTATTTAAAAAGCATATACATCCTTAAAAAATAACAATCTTATCAGGGAAATAGTCCATTTATCCCAACCTCTCATCCTATAAAATAGTGAAGAATTAACAACTCTCCATTTATAAAGATCTTAATAATATTCTTAATAATTTTACCAAGAGTTTGTCCTGCTATGAAGGTCTCTCTTTTTATTTCTATATCTGGACATCTAGCTCCTGGAGTCATCCACAGTGTCTGAGGCCAGGGAATAAGTGGGAATGGATTAAAATATTTAGAAATTTTTACAGATAGCTTAGGGGAGCTAGTGAGACATCAAAAAGCTCTTAGAGAAAAGTTGACAGATGACTTCAGAATAAATGAATCCCTTAAAACATTTAGGGTGTAAAATATTAATGGAACCATTGCTTGGCCCCAAAAGCATTTCAGATTTTTATTGATGCCAAAACATTTGAAAAATAGTTAAGCAATGTTTAACAACCCAGAAAAGCTGAGCTGTTCACCAAATTCTGTGTTATTTGTGAAGTGCTTGGAAGAACCCCTGACGGAACAGCACATCTGCAGGGACTCCATTAAGGAAGGCCCCTTGGAGGTTTTTTTAAATGGAGTGGGGAGGAAAAGCTGAGTAAGAGTCTCATCAGGGAAATGAGAAAATTGCGGAAGTATTTCCATATTGCCTTGAGTTGCATTAGTCACTCTCCTGGAAAAGGTTCCAGTGGTATCAGCAGAACAAAGAAAGGAAGTGTCTAAAATATAAAGATTACAGTCTGCATTATAATAACTACCACAATAGGGGAATCACCCATCTGCATTGATAAAAGAGCATCAGGGTATAGTTTGGAGTTGCAGAAACAATTATTAAAGTTAGAATATATTGGCCCCTCTCCCAAATTGTCAACAAAATGGTTTAGAAAGGATAAGGTAAGGGAAAAGAGATGAGCTTTGAGAATCTACTGTGTTCTAGGCACTATGCTAAATGTTTTCATGAATTTTCTAATCTTAATATTAACCATTGTAAAACATTATTATACCTATTTTACAGATTAGAAAATTGAAGATAATGGAGTCAAATAAATTGCATAAGGTCACACAGCAGGTAAATGGCAGTACCTTGATTTGAATCCAAGTCTACTTGATTCCAAAGCTCATGTTTAGAAGTATAACACATAATGGATTCTGCTTTTCTAAAAATCTACACATTCTTCCAAACTTAGGTATTCCCATATGGGGCCTAGTTTAGGTCTAGTTCCAGAAGAATTATAGATGAGCATCTTTAATACCTTGTGTAGACATTAAATTACATGAAGTAAGACTTGGAAATCTGTAATACAGTTTTATAGAGTATCAGACTTCTTACTTCTTTCCTTAACCATGGTTTCTTTCTTTTTCAAGATAAAAGATAATGAATTTCTAGGGAGGTATCCAGTAAGTTTTAATCCTAATACTGGTTCAGCCACTTCTAGTTTCATGAGTAGAAAAACCTCACATAACATTTTCTAGACAGAATTTCATGAACTTGAAAACCACTTGGCTGTTACTTAGACAATTGTCATGGAGATCAAATAAGATAGTGCAAAGTGATCAAGTAAAATGTGAAATTACTAGACACTGCACAGCCAAAGAAATCCTGAGCAAAAAGAACAAAGCTGGAGGAATTCTGCTACCTGGTTTCAAAATATGCTACAAAGCTTTAGTAATCAAAACAGCATAGCAATGGCATAAAAATGGACAAGGGGAACAGAATAGAGAAGCCAGAAATAATTCCACACATTTACAGTCAATTGATTTGTGACAAAGATCCCAATAATACAGAATGGGGAAAGGGCAATCTCTTCAATAAATTATGTTGGAATAATGGGATATTCACATGCAGAAGAATGAAATTAGACCCTTATCTCATGCAATATACAAAAATAAACTCAAACGTATTCCAGATTTAAATGTAAGAACTGCAACTGTAAAAATACTAAGAGAAAACATAAGAACAAAGCTGCATGACATTGTTCTGGACAATGCATTTTTTGGATATAACCCCAAAATGACAGAAACAAAAGCAAAAATAGACAAATGGACTATATTAAACTAAAAAGGTTTTGCATAGCCAAGGAAACAGTCAACAGAGTGAAGAGACAATGGGAGAAAACATTTGCAAACCATACACCTGCTATTCCTAAAATACATAAGGAACTCGAACAACTCAATAGCAAGAAAACAAATAACCTAAGTATTAACAAAAAATGAGCAAAGTTCCCAAATAGACATTTTTCAAAATAAGACATATATAATTCATATAACTGCCAACAGTTAAAGAAAACAATGCTCAACATCACTAATTATCAGAGAAATGCAAATTAAAATCACAGTGAGATATCACCTTACACCTGTTAGAATGCTAATTATCAGAAAAAAGTGATAAGGAGGATGTGTAGAAAAGGGAACCCTTGTATACTGATGGTGGGAATATAAATTAGTACAGACATTATGGAAAACAGTATGGCAGGTCCTCAAAAAATTAAAAATAGAAGCGCCGTACAATCTAACAATTCCATTTCTGGGTATATATCCAAAGGAAATGAAATCAATATTTTGAGAATATCTCTCTGCACTCCAATGTTCATTGTAGCATTATTCACAATAGTCAAGATACAGAATCAATCTGGGTGTCCATCAGTGGATGAATGGAGAAAGAAAACGTGGTATATATACACAATGAAATACTATTCAGCCTTACAAGGAAGGAAATCCTGTCATGTGTGACAACATGGATGAACTTGCACTAAGTGAAATAAGCCAGGCACAGAAAGACAAATACCACATGATCTCACTTACATGTGGAATCTAAAAAAGTTCAACTCATAGAGATAGAGAGCAGAAAGGTAGCTATCAGGGGTTGGGGCTACAGTAGAGTTGGGTAGATGTTGGTCAATGAATACAAAATTCTAGTTAGATAAGAGGAATATCTTCAAAATATCTGTTGTGCAACATGGTGATTATAGTTGTAACAATGTATTGTTTTCTTGAAAATGGTGAAGAGATTAGATTTTAACTGTTCTTGTAGAAAAAATAAGTGTATTAAGTAATAAATATGATAATTAGTTTGATTGAGACATTCCACATTGTGGACATATATCAAAATATCATTCTGTAAATATAAATATGTACAATTTTTAGTTGTCAATTAAAAATAAATAGATAATAAAGTTAGGCTAACTATTAATTCCATTTAAGTTCAGATAAAATTAAATATTATAGAAAATGTAGGTTTAACATAAATTGGTTTTTAAAAAATATCAATAAACACAGACATATCCAGTTGGGAATTGAAAACAAAAAAAGCAAAATATGGAATCACTGTTGTGACTCATTTAGGTACTTACATATTTTTGTTTAACATAGAACTTTTAGTTATATACCTAAAAATGTTAAATTGAACATTAAGAGGACTGTTTTTGAAATTTTCATTGCCTATGGGGACCATTATATATCTATAGATTGAAAATAGCATGGAAATTAATGGAGGACACTTTAGGGGATCCATAAACCCCTTGATATTGCTCAAAATTTTGTGAATGTGTGGTTTCCAAGGAGAGAGTCCATAACCTTCATCAGCTTCCAAAAATGGGTCCATGGCCAAACAAATGTTTAGAGAGCATTTATGGTCTAGTTGTACAGTCCTACAGCTTTGGATATCAGGTCATAATTTGAAGATACTGATAGTTCCATATTTATTATCAATTAAGATCCAGCCAGGATAGCAGAAACCACGTTATATATTTCAACAGAGGATTTAATATATGGAATTAGTTATTTTGGCTTTAGAGGGCCATAAGAGAAGAAAAAATGTAAGGAAACTTCAAGAATATTTCAGACACAATAAATGCCTGGAAAAGCTACTAGTCCTAGGAATGGGGAAACAAAGGAGAGAAGTCAGGGTATCCAGAAAGTAGGAGCTTGTAGGAAGGACCCTGTAGAGCTGGTGGTCAGACTGCTGAAAACAGAGACACCCTACAATCTCAGAAGAGGCATGGTGAGATTGCTTTTGGGAGAGCTGAACATAGCTTGATGCCGGAACAAACCACCACCATGGTAACTTTAACCATAGCACAAATAGAAATATCGTCCCTCTTCTCCTATTCATTTCTTCTAATCTCCCTGGGGTGCCTCCTATTGGCAGAACCTAAAAGGAGGCCAGTGGACAAAGGAGTCTGGCTATAGCAGTTTGCAGAGTCCCTACATTCAGTATCACATAGTAGAGCATATAAAGGCAGATTTTTATAAATAACTTCCATAATATGCATTTTAGTGTCATCTATGTAGTAGGCATAGCAAGAATTCCTTTATACATTTGCAGGGACCTACTTAACATGCTTGAACTAGCGCATCAGGGATCCTGTTATTTCAGAGAAAGTAGAAAGCACTTACATCAAAACGGAGCTATACTAAAATCCTATGCATATTTCCAGACATCTTCCTGATGTTTTCTTAAGAATCCATGTCAGGACAAGTATTGCTGCTTGGGCGGTCTAATGGGGCTTAGGCACGGGGTGAGATTGTCACCATTCTGGCGGGTTTTGCCAAGGATGCTGCGTGGTGAGATTGAAGTACAGTGAATATTTCAAGTATTTATGTGGTCAAGATGAGGGCGGAAGGGTAGAATTTCCTGAGTAAGGAAGAGGGAAAAAGTAAAGAATCTGGAGATTCAAGAAGAGTCCAAAGAATAAGTAATTTTTTTGCAACCCTCATACCAAAGACCTCAAGAAAAGCAGATACTAGTGATATATATGACTACAGAGTCAAACACCTGGTCTAGAAAATGAAATCACTAGACTGAACCAGATCCGACAGGCCTCCTAAACTTTATATTCTTTTAGACAGACTTGACCTTCCATAGAAGCCGTGGTAGTTCCTTGTTGGATAAATCTCAGCCCCCATTCAGGCCAGAAGAATTAACCAACGAGGCAGGAGAGGGCTACCTTAGGACAGAACTCAGAATGTGGATTCAAATGGAGTTCTGCATGGACCTGATATTTATGGCACAGTGAGTCTAGCTGCTGGTGGCCCTGACACTGTCTTGTTGATTTCATATTTTCTACCCCAAATCTCTTTATTCTGATAAGTTTCCCATTATCTTTCTCTGGACACTTAATCTTTATATGGAACTTTCTTAATAATAAAAACAAAAATTATATGGTGTTTGCACTTATTGATAGACCTTTAATATCAGTTAACACATTTAATTATCCCATTAAGCCAGTGAAGTTGGACTGGATGAATTCACTTTCCTGTGCAGGTAAGAATATTGAGGCTTCAAGGTTAAATGATAAAATTAAGGACATAATTTTTAATGATTCATCAGGAACTTGAACCCAAGCCTTCTCCTTCCAAAACATGTGTTGTTTCCACTTTACGTAGTTACTTGAAGGACTAAATTACTCAGATCTTACTCAGACTGCCCCAGTCATTATTAGAAGACATTATAATAGATATACATGAAAAAAATCATCTATGATTCAAATACATTTGGGAAACCCTGAATACTATATCCCCATACATGTAATTAATAATGCATATTAGAATATTAAAGACTCTTAAAAGCCTTACAGGAAAAGAATCTGTAGCTTTTTGTTTGACCTAGAATTTTCCCATTTGTTTTTATTTTTATTTTTTGGTCATAGATAGATCATTTGTTAGTATGAGACACCCATTTACATGAAATGTGATGCCAGTGTTTCATAAAACACTGGGGAAATATTGCCTTATTCCATATTCTGACCCTTGACCTGTCAGGATCAAAAATGTATCTTCTTTGTAGATGGTCACACAATCTTTAGGAGTATTCAGGCAAGGACTGTGGCTGGCTGGAGGAATTTTTCAGTATTGGCTACATGTTACCACACCAGAGCTACTCTCTCGCCAGGTTCAGCGGCTGGGGAGTATGATTTTAATATTCATAAGAATTACTTTGTAGAAAGATATCCAAGGCTGATGATCCAAGGTGATTCCATCCATCTTGTGGCCTGTATTTTGTTCTTTATATTGCAAGCTTCTAAATGCCCTGTGGTCATTCATTATTTATCAGACTTCAGTGCACTCAATGGCTCCATCCTATAAGATGGCCATCTCTGAATCAAGTTACTTGTGGTATGGTGGTTATTAGCAGCTGCTCATATTAAGAAATGTTAATAAGAAATTAATCAGGCAACACAGCAGCAGAGAAAACAGAAAAATAGAGATGGGCAGTGATAAGAAAACATGGGACACAGTTCACCTCATAGGAGGGGTGTAAACTTCAATCTACACTATTTAAAAAAATCTCCTTTCTAACATTCTAAGTCACTTGGACTGTGACATTGTATCTCAAAAAGAAATGCAGCAGACGTTCACTGAACAATGATGTGCTGGGCATTGTGCAGAGGGAATGGAGGAAAGAGAGGTGAGTAAGGTTAATTCCTTGCCTTAAGTTTCTTGTGCTCTAGTAACAAGGAGATAGACATGCACAACAGTGCCCACATACTCTATAGAACAAATATAACTGAGATATGAACCATGGAAGGGATATAATAAATTCTTATGGGGTGGTGGCCTGGCAATGCTTCACAGAAGAGACATTCAAATTGTGGATTGAGGGTGAGTAAGAAATCTCCTCCTGCCTCCCTTCCCTCTATCATCTCCTGCCTCTCTGTCCTGTGCCCACAACTTTCCAGCCTTGATGGCCTTCTTTCTGGCTACTTCCGCAGGGCCTTTGCACATTCTATTTCCTCTGCTTGAAACCATTGCCTTCTCCTTGTCATCTGTTAACTCTGCTTGCCTCTCAAGTCTCGGATTAAATGTTACTCCTCAAAGAGGCCTTCCCTGATACCCCTTTCCCCAGTATAAATTATATCTCCCACATTGTACTTTCTTATGACATTTTGGTGATTTAATTTATAGCAGGTATCAGAGTTTTTACTTCTGTATTTTTTACATGTTTGTTTATCTCTGTTCCATATTGTTTAGAAACCTCCATGAGATCAGTAGCTGGGTCTATTTTGTTCAGAGCTATGGCTCTACATCTCTTTCAGTGCCTTGCTCTCAACAGGGGCTCAGCAACCACCCATTAAACAAATGAATGAGACAAAATGGGGCATCTCAAGGTGAAGGATAATTTCGAGCAAAGGCTGGTTGACATAAGCCTGAATAGTGTGCATGTGTGTTAGTGGCAGGTTCTAAATTGTAATGGAGATACAGTCCCCTGTCCATCCCATAAGAGGAGAAACTCAAATGTGGATAAGGATAAAGGCATTGATAGGTTACATGCAAAAGGATGAAGCATTCCATCTAGGTAAACAGAGGTAGTCCATTCCTGGCCCTTGATAGCATCTTTGAATTTTGGATTTACCCTTTAGATTCATGCAGCTGATGGGAAAAGCCAGACCTGGGCTTTCCTCTTACAGAGACATGTTTTTTCTGGACCAATGTCTCTATGTCTTAGGAACAACTCTTCTCCCCCTTTACCTGCTAGGTGTGGGTTTTCTTGGGCTTCGCTTTCCATGTCTCAGAGAGCCAACAGAATGGTAAGACCTCAACAGACCTGGGCTAAGGGACCAAGGGTGAGCTTGAGTCTGCTCTGAGTTAACTCTTTAGGCCAGACTAGACTAGAAAGCTTCACGTTTTACATCAAGCCCAGCATAGCTCACCAGGACTAGCAGTCCACATGGGATCTGGGAGCAAATTCTTGTAAGAGAAGGATAATCATAGCTGACATGTACTGAGCTAACAATTTGTCAGGCACTGTGCTAAGCACTTTATATGCATTTTCTTATTTAATCCTTGCAATGATATCCTGTGACATAGGTCCTGTTATTATGCCCACTTTCTTAAGGAGAAAAGTTAGGCTCTGAGAGGTAAGCTAGTATAAGTGAAGCTGCCAAAATCTGAGGGTAGTAAAACCACTGGACTCTGTAGCATGAGTGCTTAGCCTACTCCACATCTACCTCTGGAATCTGCAATCACATTAGGCAGCTGCTGGAAGATTCCGGGTTTGAGATCCCACCAATATCTTGCTCTCTCTCTAGACATGAGAAACAGGACCACCAGCTGGGCCACAGAAGGTGGATGGGCTGAGGGGCTATACTGGTTGTGGAGGGATTTGAATGCTAACCTAAGACACCTGGATTTCATTCTTGGGGAAAATGGAACCAAAGGGGTTGTTTGAGCCAGCTAATGGCAGGAAAGAGAACAAAGGGTCAGAGGGTGGAAACTGGGGGTTACCAGATGCAGGAAACTGCAGCAATAGGTAGCTTGGGGAGCCTGAACCAAGGCTAGGATGGTGGAAATGGACTGGTGAGCCATTTTGGGGTAGAATTAATAAGACTTGGCAACCAACTGGTATGGAAAGAGCTGCCTGTTGTCACTTATTGATGAAATACACCTCCCTACATTCCCAGCCACAAACTGCATCTCAGCAAATACGCTTTTAATGATTGGTCGATATTTACTTAACATCCTCATTTTACCAAGAAATATGAACTGGCTCCATCTCTGAAAAAGCATAAGTTCTTGGGCTTCTCCGACTTATACAACTGCTGTTAAGAAATGGTCACTGATGTTAAAAAAATGAAATCACATATATATGATGCTATACATGTGCTTCTATCACACTAGGACTTATGTGGCCGACTAATTTTATTTTTTTTTGTCTTTACAGCAGAGTATTATGAATTTACTTATTTACGGTGTATGTTCTATCAACTTCTCCAAAGTATTTTAGAGACAAATTTAAGAAATAGGGAACAGATAGATTAAATGTAAAGACAGATTTGAACAAATTAAAATGAGCAGAGAATAAATGTTTGTCAGTTTTCTGAATTGAGTTACTTTGCCAACAGAATGCCTAACATTGTTTATGCTCTAGATCTACATCCATAACTATACATCTATATACGGTGGTTGTTTTTGTTATTGAACACAATAACAAAACTATAACACAATTATAGTTATACAATTATAGTTATACTAACTACAATTATACTATAACACAACTATAACACAAAACTATTGAACACAATAACAAAACATCCGTAACTATACATCTACATAGGGTGGTTGTTTTTGTTATTGAACACATGAATTAATGAATGAATGAACACACTTGCCAAGCCCAGGTATTGAATTTGATTCTGAGTTCCCTGGTAGCTAGGGGTAAAAGGGAATTGTAGTATACAATATAGTTCATACTATGTAACTAAAGAAAAGATATGTTTATCCTAATGGACAAACATTTTTGGCATAGTAAGGAATTCAGTGAGAAATTTGTTTTACTGGACTTTCAGGTAAAAAATCTTGAAGTAAACCATTTTAATTCCTCCTCTTGCTGTTTCCTACTTAAACAAATTTGTTTGATTTTAAAATTTGGGGCGCAATCAAAGCAGGAATACAGAATCACCAAGTTAGAGCAGAAGGGCTCAGTAGGGCGGGAGAAGTGGTATAGACTGGGGGTTAATACAATGGGTTTTAGAAGTGACACGCTCACTTCTTTTCCCTGTAAAATGAAGATAATAATACCTACATCACAGGGATACTGTGAGGATTCAATGAGACAAATATAAATGTGCTTGGAATGGCAGCTGCCGCAGAGAAAGTGTTCAAGAAGTGATAGCCCCCAATTGGAGGAGCTCTGACTGTGTGTTGGTGACATAGGTGACCTGTTTTCAAGAGCCCCCTCCCCCTGCATCATCTCCCTCCTCTCCTGTTTATGTCCTGTTAAAGAATAAGGTGTGAATAGCACCACTGGTAACGAGGAACTTTTTTTCCTCTTGGGCCCTCTCCTCCAAATGCAGAGATCCCATGTGATGATGACGCTCTGAAAAATATGATTTTACCTCTTTCCTATTGCACAGCATTGTGTTTGATTTAATTTGAGTAAATCTTAGGTCCTCATTTGGATCGCAGGTGTCTCCAGGGAAAGGTTAATGACTTCTCTTCCGTCCTCTCTGCTGTCTAACTCCATTCCTTCTGCTGTTATATTTAGAGCAACCATATATGTGTATATTCCGGTCTCTGAACTAAAGCAGTGAACAAGCAGACAGAAGTTCTTGCCCTCATGAAGCTTAACTTTTCAGAGGGAGGAATAGGTAAAACAAGTAACTGAATGAATAAACATGACAGGTTCAGACAATAAGCGTGATGCAGAAAATTAAAAAGAACCAGGTGACAGAAAATTACTGAGGGACTTGTTGATCTGGGGATCCGGGAAGGATGTTCAAGGGGGTAATGATGGGACCAAGCTCTGACTGGCACATAGGAGCTAGCCATGCGTGATGGGCGCGGGCTGGGGAGTGGTCCAGACAGGGAAAGAAGACCAAGAGCAAAGATCATTAGGTCACACTAGGGAGAAGGACCCTGCTCTGGCTGGTGTGTAGTGAGGGAGATGGGAGTGAGGACAGCTGAGCCCAGAACCTGGAGCTGACGTAGGACAAGAACCCCATAAACACTGACAAAGAGATTGTGCGGTCACTAGTTTCTCGGGGCAGGGCCAAGTTCCAACCATCATGATGCTTCCCACACCTGTATCCAGGGAGGGTTACCTGTGTGGCTGCTACCTCCCAACACAGGGATTTCAAAAACATCCTCAGGGCCAGGCGCGGTGGCTCACGCCTGTAATCCTAGCACCCTGGTGAGGCCAAGGCAGGCAGATTGCTCGAGGTCAGGAGTTCGAAACCAGCCTGAGCGAGACCCCGTCTCTACTAAAAATAGAAAGAAATTAATCGACCAACCAAAAATATGTACACAAAAAATTAGCCGGGCATGGTGGCACATGCCTGTAGTTCCAGCTACTCGGGAGGCTAAGGCAGGAGGATTGCTTGAGCCCAGGAGATTGAGGTTGCTGTGAGCTAGGCTGTCGCCACGGCACTCACTGTAGCCTGGGCAACAAAGTGAGACTCTGTCTCAAAAAACAAAAAAGAAAAAAAAACCATCATCGGGCTTGGTTCTCAAATTAACCTTGAGAGGCAAGTCAGTGAGACTCCCACCTTATGGGTGGCTAAGCTACAATGTAGAGAATTTAACAGAAGTCTTAAAGATTTTAAGTTATTGTGTTAGGATTTCAGTCTTGGCCTTCTGACTCCAAGCCCTGGGTTTCTATCACAACATTCAAGATGCCTGTCACTCCTTTAGAGCCTTCCTCTCATTTTATTATTATTTATTTTATTTTATTTTATTTTTGAGACAGAGTCTCGCTTTGTTGCCCAGGCTAGAGTGAGTGCCGTGGCATCAGCCTAGCTCACAGCAACCTCAAACTCCTGGGCTCAAGCGATCCTTCTGCCTCAGCCTTCTGAGTAGCTGGGACTACAGGCATGCACCACCATGCCCGGCTAATTTTTTCTATATATATTAGTTGGCCAATTAATTTCTTCTATTTATAGTAGAAACGGGGTCTCCCTTTTGCTCAGGCTGGTTTCGAACTCTTGACCTCCAGCTATCCGTCCGCCTCAGCCTCCCCGAGTGCTAGGATTACAGGCATGAGCCACAGTGCCCGGTCCTCCTTCTGTCATTTTAAACCAACCTTATATATGGGTGTACAGAGACAAGAGGAGTAGGAATCAATACTTCTTTGATTTAATTCATTGAATATGTACTCACATCACCACCACTACCACCACCAGAACAGTATTAATAATAATTACAATTTACTTAGCTCTTACTTTAACCAAGAAACATACTAAGACCTTGCCATCGAATTTCCTTCTCCCAATAATCCCAAGAAGTAGGCTTAATCACCACCTTCACTTTTTAGATGAAAATAAAATGAGTGCTCAGAAAGTTTAAGTATCTTGCCCAAGGTCACACAGCAGGAGGCTGGAATTAACTCAGACGAACTCTAGACTAGAGGCCGAACAACTCTGATGCTCACCTCCAACCCTGTGAGCCTGAGACTGCATCAGCCCGTGGGGGCCAGGTGATGTAGTAAGATCAAGTTCATGGTCTTGAGAAGGTTGCTGGGCCCATGGGGGATCTCCCTCAAGGGCGCCCGGCCTCTGTTCACCTGCCCAGCCATCCCAGGCCGAGTGGGAGCAGAGCTTCATTCCGTCTGACAACTCGGTGGGTTAGCATCTGTCGCCGTACACGCAGGAGCAGCTGGCCAGAAGGAAGCCACCCCGCTGCACACAGCACCAGCATCTGGGGAGGGAGAGGGTGAGAACAGAGGACCTGGTGAGCAGTTAAGAGGCTCCACCTTGCCATGGGAGATAAGTGGAAATTCTGATTTCCCCAGACCAGACTGTTGAACCGCAATCCAGGCTGTGGTTATTTATATTCCCCTAACAGCCTTGTTTACACAACCTGCCTGGATGCAAATCAGCGCGTGGCAGCAGTGGAGGCGGCGAGGTGTGCAGCCGGAAGGGACCGGGGGATTGGTTTTAGTCATGTAGTGTTAACACAGCCACACACGACTGCCCACACTTCTGCAGCTGAGGGAAAGAATGAGAACATGCAGTCCCCAAGACACGTGCCCGGTCCTGCCTGAGTGGGAGAGAATGCAAAGACCGGAGTGGACTTGGATGACGCCAGTCCCTCCTGTCGCAATCTGCCGCCCTTTCTTTCCCAGCCCCAGCACACAACACACCCCCAGCTCTCCCCTCCTGCCTGCACCCTCCGTTCCTGTCACTCCTGGCTCTGAATACAGCATGCCCCTTCACGTGTTTGTGCTCTGGCTCAGGCAGTCCCCTCTGCTCGGAATGCCCTTTTTCTCTCTTTTTTCCAAAGTGGTGTGATGTGTTCCACTGATGGGGCTCCAGACAGCTTTAGGTGGCACAGGCAGAATTCTTATTTTATGCAAATATTTATTATGTTAGACCTGAGTCAATTTAAACAAAGATGCTGGATATGTAATAGTACAGGCAGAATATAGATAGGGCAAATGTCGTGGTGGTGTAGGGATTACTGCCATGCAGGAAACACCATCCTTATTTATCTAGCATGAACTACCATGCATATTATAATATGGCATACACGACTGGAATTCCCTTTCAGATCTACAGTAATGTCCTCAACCTTTGAAGTTCACACTTCCGGTCATGTGACCTTCCTTCTGTTGCCCTCCAGTGCATTCCCTGTGCTCCCATGTGACTCTCAGAACTCTGTCTTTCTCTCCTCCTAAATCCTGACATCAGGAGTGAAATATACCAGCTCTCCAAGGAAGAACTCTCCAAGCAACCAGCCTCATCTCTTCATTCCTCAGTCTCTCTCTATACCCTTTCCACTTTTCTTCCTTCTCCCCTATGTTCCCTCTCTCCAGCCTGGCTGATTTTTCTATTTTTTTTGTAGAGATGGGATCTTGCTCTTGCTCAGGCTGGTCTCAAACTCCTGGCCTCAAGAGATCCTCCCGCCTCAGCCTCCCAGAGTCCTAGGATTACAGGCGTGAGCACCCAGCCCCATTATTTTTTATGAGAGTCATTCGTTTAATTGTGTAGAGATATCTCTTTGTAGATTTAATTTACATTTCCTTCATACCCAATGATGTGGAATGTCTGTTCGTGTGCTTGTTCTGTCTTAACTATTGCATTTTGAGAGTTCTTTATATATTCTAGATATAAGCCCCTTGTCAGATGTATGATTTGCAAATATTTTCTCCCAGTCTATAGTTTGTCGCTTCATCACAGTGTCTTTCACAGGGGAAAATATTTTAATTTTTGAGATCCTACGTATCCATCATTTTTCTGTACCATGCTTTTGTATGTCTAGTCCAAGAACTACTTGCCTATCCTTGGGTACCAAAAATGTTCTCCTATTTATGTATGAAAGTTTTATAATTTTATGCTTTATACTGAAGTCCCTGATCCATTTTGAGTTAATTTTGGTATCAGGTGTGAGTTTTGGGTTGAGGTTTATTTTTTGCCCCCTGTGGATGTTCAATTGCTCTAACACCATTTATTGAAAAGTCTATTCATTCTCCATTAAATTGCTTTTGCACTTTGTAAAAAAGAAGTTGAGTATATTTGAGTGAGTTCATTTGTGGATTCTCTATTCTGTTTTATTGATTTATGTATTCCTTCCACTACCAATACCATACTATCTTGATTCTTATAGCTAGTTATTCCTAACTTTGGGTAGAGTGATATCTCTCACGCTATTCTTCTTTTTCAAGAATATTTTAGTTATTTTAGGTGCTGTGCCTTTTCACATAAATTTTAGAATAAGTTTGTTTATATCTACAAAAAAGCTTGCTGGGATTTTGATAGGAATTGCATTAAATCTGCATATCAATTTGGGGAAAACTGACATTTTTACTATGCTGAGTTTTCCAATCAGAGAACACAGTATGTCTCTTCATTTATTTAGGTCTTTTTAAAATTTCTTTCAGCAGCATTTTGTAATTTTAAACATGCAGATCTTGTACATGTTTTGTTAGATTTACCTAATTATTTTATTTTCTCTGGAGCAATTATAAATAGTATGGTGTTTTAAATTTGTATTCATATGTTTATTATTAATATATATATAGAAATGTGAATGATTTCTGTGTGTTGATTTTATCTCCTGATCTCCTGTGACTGTACTGAACTCTCTTGCAATTTTTTTAATAGTTTCTTTAGGATTTTCTATGTAGATGGTCATGCCACATACAAATAGCAATGATTTTATTTATTTATTTCCCATCTGTATGCCTTTTATTTTTTTTTTTCCCGCCTTATTGTGCTGGCTAGGACTTTCAGTACTATTTTGAATGAAGGTGGTGAGACTAGACAATATTTCTTCTCTCCCATCTTAGACAGAAAGCAATCTGTGCTTCACTGTTAAGTACAATCATTTCTGTAAGAGTTTTGTAAATATTACTTATCAAGTTCAGGGCATTCACCCTATGTCCCTAGTTTTATGAGAATTTTTAAAAATCAGGAATGGGTGTTGGATTTTGTCAAATGATTTTTCTTTTCAAATGAATTTTGAGAAGTACTTCCCTGGAATAATCACCCCTGTATTAGTTTCTTGTTGATGCTGTAACAAAATATCACACGTTTAGTGGATTAAAGTGACAAAATTTATAATATAAATAATAAAAGTCTGAAATGGTTCTCCTTTATCTAAAAAATTAAAGTATTAACAGGGCTGTGTTCTGTGTTGCATGCTCTAGAGGAAAATCCATTTCTTTGCCTTTTATAGCTTCTAGAGGATGCCTGCATTCCTTGGCTCATGGTCCCATCCTTCAGTCTTCAAAGCCAGCAACATTTGGACAAGTCTTTCTCATGCTTTTACCTCTTTGATTCTTTTCTGCCTGGAATAACCTAGTGAGTTCTTTAAATGTTTGGCTCCTAGGACTGGCCATATTCTATTGAAACACTCTCTGGGGGTAAGGACTGAGAATATGTATTTTTTAAAAGTGTTTTCTAGGTGTTTCTGGGGATTATCCAGGTTTGAGACTCATTGTCCTTAGCACCTACCTCTGTGGGCAACCAGTTTCTTTTGGAGCATCATCTTTTTGTCTTTGTTCTCTGGCGAGGGACACTCACTGACTTTCCGGGTGCCATAGTTTGGGCTTTCCCAGAAGCAGACTTTGACATGAGTGCAAGTGGTTTATTTGGGAGGTGCTTCCAGAAACACTAGCAGGGCAGTGGGGAATTTGGTAAGAAAGGGAAAGCTGCTACTGATGGATGGCTATTGAACAAGTTACCATTGTTGGAAACTAGAGCTCAATCCTGACGAGCAACGTTGGGAGTCTGTGTAGGGCACAGACTTCAGGGTTATCCTACCTGAGAAGAAATAACCTGGAATATTCGCATCAACCCCTGTTGGCCATTGGCTGAGTGATGTTTCCAGGGGGACATTAATTCCCTGAAATTTTGGTCTGCTCTGTGCACTGGTGTAATGGTCACCTGTGGCCAGAGAAAGCCTTCAGCAGAGACAATGGTGCTATTATAATAATATTAGGAGGTGGAAAAGTGTGCACTGAGATGGTAAAGCTTGAAGAGGAATGGGCAGAGCACCACCAGCATCTGTTACACCTTGAATGTTGAGCAGAATCTTTATTGATGCCATGAAGAGCACAGTACTTACACAGTATAAGAAATGTTAGAGGAATTTTATTCTATCTCTCAGAATCGAAGGATGATGGCTTGTACTAAGGAGAGCAAGAACCCATGCTCCTGTTAGCCTCCAGTGGCTAGAATAATTATTATTCCTCACCCTTGGTGCCTGTTCAGCTTGTCATTCAGTCCCTGGAAGTTCTGCTCTCATTCTCCCCATCTGCAGGCAGGATCTCACCCAAATCCCACCACCACCTCAACTGAGTTCAGTGCACAGAGCATGCATAGTGTATGTGAAAGTCACAGGATCGGAGTTAGATGCCCCAGTAATATCTATTTTGAAGAATGTTATAGAAGTGTATTGAAATAACGCTTAAAAGCCACCCACGTAGGTGCTCCACATATATTATAATCTCTTTGGATGCTAGTTTCTCACCTTATAAGCCCAGCTAGAAACTAAAATGAGTCTTTAAAAGAGATATAACCATAGATGTCTTTCTTAACTTTTAGAATAAAGTAGATTCTCATCACAACTGAGGCCAGATGGTGAATTAGGGGCCCTCCACATCAGAATGGGATTGCAGAACCGAAAGCAGGGCCATGTGGAATCGTGCCATTGTGCTCACTTCTCCCATCCATCTCTCCATCACCTGTTTCTTCTTTTCCCTGTTCCATAAATAGAAGCAATGAGGGTTTGCTTCAGGTAGTCAGATCTCTAGCCAAGATCTATTTACAGTTGCCGAGTCTCATCCTTGCCCACAAGCCCCGTGATCCTCTGTGAATGTTGGCCACTGATCCTGAATTCTCTGACCTGGTTTCAGTCCTTCCCTGGAAACCAATGCAGGGGACTTGCCTTGCTTCTGAGTCACAGTCTGGCCTTTTATCCATTGTTAAGACCCACCATTGTTCCTGGATTCCAAATTCAATGCACCCCCTCCTCCTTCTCCCCCAGCTTAGGTTTCTCAAAGAAAAATAATGCAAAGTGGTACAATTTTACAAGTGTGGCACTGAATAATGAACTGGGGAAATGGTGACATACAAGCGATGAGGTTTGCTATACAGTCTTCATTTTAGCCAGCAATTTTTCTATAGTGTTATTCATAGCTATGCAGTTACTCTTGACATTCCTCACTATTTACCCTGAGCCCTCTTTAGCATAAAGCATCCCACAGCCTACCTGAGATTCAATAAATAGGCATGAAAAGGGTCTATCTTATTCAGCAAACCTATTCTCTGAGGTGTTTTTCCCCCATAGAAAATAAAATGTGTATTGTTGCATAGGCTTAAATTGGACCAGAAGTCTTTCGGAATGTTGCTGTTTTTGTGCATGTCTTATGAACATTCATACGTTTATCTCTAAGCTAGGCTGATACATATTGTGCTGTGTTAGCTAAATGTTAAAGTCACCCCCGAGTCTTCCCAACAAGAGTGGTGTTTTTGAGACAACTTGAACTTAGCATAAGCTTTATATATAAAGTCAATTCAAAGGAGGTAGAGGTAGATCCACGCTTCTTGCCAAAGGGAAGAGAGTAGGTTTCTCAGAGCAGCCCAACTTGAGAGAGGCTGCTGCCTGCTTTTACCGTATCTCTGCTCCCCCCCCCCCCAGGGCTGGTTACCAAGGAGAAGTTGATACAGAGTGCATGTGTGTCATAAGATCACGGAGCAATGCATGTGAAGGAACTTTAAAAAGTACCCGAAAACCCACTCCTTTGTAGATAAGAAAATCGAGGACCAGAGAAGGAGAGATTTCCTGAAGGTCACACAGCATCCCTCGAAAGAGCCCCCAAAGGGAGCCATGAGTTCCTCTCTCCCCTGGGTTTGTGTGAAAGTCTGACTCTATGTCTCACTCCCAAAGGGGCTGGAGACAGCATGACTTCCTAAACAAGCAGCGTTGATCACAAATGAGCACGAAGCCAGTGCTAGCTCTGAATTTGGAAAAACAGCCATTTTCCGAAAGATACTAATAAGGGATGTCAGCTTGGACTAAAAAGAAGGAAAGACTGTCTTAATGTGTCATAAGCGTGTCTTTCATGTCAAGCAACAGCTTTTGAGAAAGAAGATGAACTTGAGAGGTTCAGAGTTAAGTCATTTCCACCAGGATAGAGAACGCATGGACTGAAATGATGGTGAGAAGGAAGAGTGGATGCTCCACAATATTTTGCCATCATTGCAGGAGAAGGATATTGCTCTTGCATCAGTAAAAAGATCACATGAGGACAGACGCTTTGGGGGTGGAGGAAGCAGGTCGGAAGAGGGCACATAAACACACTTGGAGAACTCTTCATTCCAGACATGTTTGTTTTGAAAATGTCGCAGTACCAGGTCATGGAATTCATGAATAAAACCCCTTCCTTATTTTAGCTCAAAAGGAATAGAGATTTATTACCATCCTAACCAGGGAAACAGTATTGACCCACCGGCTATTTGAGATTTTTAGCATTGTGGGCAAGAATATTTATTGCTTTTAATTACCATAAAGTAGCAAAGATCTTGTTTTTATAGATTTTTCCCCCATTCCCCTGCTCTTGTTTTGCAATTCTAGGTGTGGGAAAGAGGGAAAATGTTATTTCAATGTTAAGTAAAAATTCTCAGACAAAGATGATAAATTAAAAATGACCAAAGCTTGTTTTCAATCTCTTTCTACTTTCTCTTCAATCCCAGAAAACCAAAAGAGTATTATTGGAAGTATAGGAGTAAACTGGCCTTGGTTTTCTGAATGACCTTCTGCAACTCAGTGTACCTCTCTGAATCCCAAGGCAATAGGCTGAAATAATGGCACAGACACCTCAGGTTAAAGAAGGCTTACAAGAGTGGTCTTTGAATCAGAAGAAGAGTTGCCCACTGGAGGCCTTGGAGGTGGGGGAGAAGAGTGGAGAACAGGCTCTCCCTGGGACTCACGGATCATCTTCTTGACTTGCAGAGACTTTATTTTCCTCTCTAAGGCTCAGTCTTCTCAATTATAAAATGGGGATAATAATGCTTCCTTTGCAGGGTCATCAGAATAATAAAATGTCATAATGGATTTTTAAAAATCCTTAGCAGGGTTCTTAGCACATATCATTCAATAAATGATAGCCAGTTTGTAATTGGAAGTCTAGATGCCAAATTCTGTCTCTCAATCACATGCACACACACACACACACACACACACGAATGCAAAAAGAGATAGCAGGAAGATTCAGTCTCCAGGCCAATGTTTCTGGGTTGTGTTATTTCCATGGAAGAGTTCCCCAGAACCAGCACAGTTGTTGGCTTAGTCAGCTACAATCTGTGTGTCTAAGTCCACCTATGGGTCTTGCGTGGAAAAAGGAAGGAGTTTCTAGCAATTGCAGGTCACCTGCCAACAGCTAACACTCCATGCTATCATGGGGCAAGATAGCTCTTACTCTATGTTGCCAGTGAAAAACGTGAATTCTAACAAGAGCAATTGGCTCCAGAGCCATTGGCTCTTGGGATTCAGAGAGGCGAACTGAGTTGCAGAAGGTTGTGCAGAAAACACGGGCCAGTTGACTCCCCACCTTTAATAATACTATTTTCATTTTCTGGGATTGAAGAGAAAGTAGAAGGAAAAACACAATGTTAAGTTGCACAGACCCTTAGGTATAGGAGCCACAGGGGGCGGGGGGGGGCATTAGACTCAATTTAAATTCTGCTCCAGGTGTGCGGTCCACCTGCATGTAGGCCCTTGGCTGCTTGCTCTGTGGTGAGCCCCAGGTGCCCCTCTGTCATCTCATCTCCTAGCTCCATCCCCTTGCCCTCCCCTGACACATCCGTATCACCCACTCTGGTGGGAGCTGTCACAGTATGACTGAGCATTTGCCTGTGATGTGGCTGGCCAGGTAACACCTTGAATTTGATCTTTCTCTTTTCTTGCTTACTTCCCTTTTCCCCTAACTTAGGTATATGATCCTTGCTGCAGGCTCTATTTTAGGGAACCTGGACTGTTATAGGAGGTGACTGTATCTGTTGAGTGTTGTCAGGTAGAAAGAAGGAGAATAGAAGTGGCTGGAGCCTGTCCATCTGGGTGGTAATGGACAAAAACGGCTCATTTATTTATCTGGTGCTATTTTATGCCAGGCACTCTGATAAACACTGCAATAGGTGTCTGAGGCAGGAGGAGCCCCTGGTTAGGAGTGAGGGCTTCATTTCATAGCAGACGGCCTGAGCTCCACTGCTCGTGAGCCTTGTAAACTTGAGCAAGTTGGTTAATCTTTCTGGGCCCCTGTGTCCTCTCCTATACATTTGGGATAATAATAACATCCACCTTATAGGGCTGCTATGATATTTAAGCGAATAAAAAATACTTGTAAAACATTTAGGAGAGTGCTTGGTCCACTGTAAGGCCTCAATAGATGTCAGCTATGTTTACTATTGTTCTCATCTCATTTGGTCCTCACAACCACTCCAAGTGATCAAATTCGTTACCCTCATTTTACAGATGAGGAAAGCGAGGCTTGGTAACTGGCCTGAGGAGGCTGCACCAACAGGGAGAGCTGAGCTGGAATCAATCTATTCACATATATCCTGAACATGTGCTGTCTATATTGTGCGTCTGGCACTATCCTAGCTCTGGGGATGTAAGATATGAGACACTTAGTCTCTCCCCTTAGGGAGTTTACATTCTAATGAAGGAGATGGGTCATGAACAGACAATTACAATGAAGTGCAAAGAGGGTAGCAATAGACTTGTGTGCAAGGCACTACAGAGTCAGGAAGGAAGAGCATCTGGGGGAAGGTGGTGGAGGAAGGTTCACAAACACCTTCCGAATCTCAAGGGATGAGGGGGATGAGCGTTGGTAGGGGGTATTTGCAGACAGAACAGAAGCTTAGAGGTATGGAACCATGCTGCTGCAGGACAGGAGATTGCAGTGGAAGACAGAGAGTGAGATGTAGTACGACTGAAGGGATGAACATGTCCCTGAGCTTGGGAAATAGAAAAAGAAAAGAATGCAAATGGAAGGTTCAGGGAGAGTGAGAGAAGAGAGGAAGGGAGAGAATGAAGGAGGAGAGGGAGAAAGAGAAAGAGAGAGGAGGGAGAAACCTGCAGGGAGGAAGAAAGGAAGCAGGAGGAGAGAGAAGGATCAGTGGGAAGGGAAGCAGACAGCAAGAGGCAAAGGGGAGAATTGAAGGAGACACTTGAAAAGAAGGAGAACAGGTAGAGAAAGAAAAGGGGAGCAAAGGGGACCAGGACTTGTTTTCATATTGACGCCTGCAATAACCAGGTCTGCGGTCTGCATGGCGCACCTTGATGATGACTTCTGCAAGGATTTTTCAGAGCGAGGGGGCCCAGCTGTGCTCCGCTATCCTGCCTGCTTCCCGCTGTCCCTGCTGGGAAGACAGCCATGCTCTCCGCAGGCTGGAACAGGACGGAGATGCTTCTTTCTTCCTCGCCTAACAACTCACCCCTGGAAATGCTGCTCCTTGTTCTTGCCTTTCAATTGTTTGGGAAGAAAAAAAAATAATAACGGGGAAGATGAATAGAGATTCTTTTATATGTTTTACTGAAAATGACCATGGACAGGAAACTTTTCCAAGTCAATGGCTCTCTTGTGAGGCTTTATAATTCCTCCGCACCAGCAATCAACACAGCCGGATATTGTCTCCTTTATCTTGGGGACCCCTTCAGAGCTTGGTGTGGTGCCTTTTTTTGTAGTGGTGACAAATAGATGTTTGTTATGTGAAGGGAACCACTTGTCTGCTTCCTTTTCAGGCTAAGTGGAGACCAGCAGAATGAGCTGGTACATTTTGCAGAACTTTGACTTGAGCAGACGTGAGCGAGCATTTAACCCAATAAAAGACGAACGCGTAAGGTCCAGAGAGGTAAAAGTATTTGTTCCAAGTCACACAGTTGGTTGGGAGCAAAGCCAAGGTGACCCCCGGCTCAGGGCTCTTTCTCTGGCACATGCCTCTCCTTTGAACCTTGTTGATTAGTCTGTAAAACCAAGAAAAGTAAAAATTACTTCCCTTGATGTAGTTATATCTCACTTATAAACTGGACAATTTCCTGTGAGCTAAATGTTTTTAATTTACTCATTAAATACCTAAATGCTTCTCTTCCTGCGGAAACCATTACTCATATTACTTAATGATCATTTTAAAAGCCCTCTCAAAGGATTTCCTAATTTATCCTCAAAATGTACACACACACACACACACACACATACACCGCTTTTCCATATGTCAATCTTTTTCTTGATGAGATGTGCCCACAAATACTGCAATATGATAACAACAGTTATTAAAGGTCATATTTGCACTGCATTCTATCTGCATGTAAATGTTTTTACACCCATGGTCTCATTTTTATCTTTACACTGTCCACTTAAGAGGTGAAGACACTGAGAGTTTTTAAGGCATAGCCAAGAACAGAATGGTTTGTTCAAATAAGACTTAGAGATAGAAGGCCAGAGTGTGAATGATTATTGATTTGGAAGCCATTTATATTACTGAATTTTGGAAGTCAGACTGCCCTGGTTTCAGATCCTATTCTGGCATCCATTAGCTTTGTGATTTTGGACAAACTTCCCAACCTTAGTTTTCTCATCTGTGAAATGGGCATGATAAGGATGTAGACTTCATAGAGTTGTTGCAAGAATTAAAGGTCTTGTATGCAGAGCTGCTGGCACACAGTAGGTGCCTGGCTCCTTAGCTGTTATTATTTGGCAAAATTCACCTGCCCACTCAATTACTGCCAGATTCTGTGCATTCTCCACTTCATCTCGGACCTGCAGACAAGGCTGCGTTTCTTCACTCACGGAGGGAAAAATGTGTTTTTACATTTGATAACAGTTAACCTGCCATTTCATTCTGCAGAGCATAAACCCGTCTACTTCTCAGTGTGAAAACGATCACTGCTGATTCATGCCTTTGCCTCACCACTTGTTTAATCCCATTTCCCCTTCAGGGGAATGAATTTTCTGCCAGATAGTCTCCTTTATAAAAGCTGTTATGTTTGTGATTTTTTAATTTTTATGTTTCAGCAGGTTGGGCTCTCTCTTCTAAAGAAAACATAAAACATCAGCATCTCTACTAGGTCCTGAGGTTCACTGGAGCACCAAAAATAGTCAAGGAATAAGCTGAAGTCCTGACTTTTCCAGGGATGAATGCAGCAGCAGGCTTCCCTCTGCTTCTTGGGATCTCTGAGCATCAGGAAAGTTGTTTGATCCAGAGGGTGCTTGCCAGACAGGATGCCCAGAGGACTGGATGTTTAGACTAAGTTAGCATTTGACCTTGGAGGGGAGGGAGGGGCTTCCTCCTGGGACTCAGTTTGCTCACCTGTAAAACAAGTTTGTTGAATCAAATGATCTCTAAGGTACTTTCAGCTCTGGCATTTTATTACTTCTATTGCTGAAATCCTGTCAAGGCCCATAGGAATTAATTTTAACAATTGAATTCCAGCACTGTGTGGCTGTGGGAGGGATAATTGGCATGGTCAATGCCTTTCAAATCCATCTACCCGGTGGGCCCCAAACCTGCCTAATTGTCGAGAAAGGCCCTTCAACCTATCTTTGAATAGACTGGATCATAAATTAGATATGTCCATGTCTAGAGGTACATATTAAATAGACATGTTTTAGAAACCATAATTGCACATGGGCAGTACAGTAAAAGCTAGTTCACCTGCCATTCCATAACTGAAGCCCTCTATTACCTGGCAAATCTGAATTTGCCCTGTCTACGTTTTGCTTGTATTCAAAAGTGGGAAAAAAAATTACAAGTCAACAAGCTGATGTCCTGGATTTATCTCGATAAAATAGATTCTATGATATGCCCTGTGGTTAGTATGGATTTAACTCAATTCCTTACACCTGCGGTAGCCTCTTCTACAGTACAGCGACACCACAGCAATAGACAGAAGGAACTGCTACAGGAATAAAAACAGAAATTCTGGAGCACTGTTTATTTACCAAGAAAAAATGAGGAGGCTCGCCTCTAGTATTTATCTACAGAGTAATGCCATAACAATTAGGATCGATGCTTCACAATGTCTTCAAAAATTATTTTTTAAAATTTCATATATGTTCACTTTTGGGACCCTTATAACAACTCCCGAAATAGGAAAAACATTACTGTCTTCAGCATACAAATGAAGAAACAAAACTTCAGAGAAACACAATCGCTAGCAGTAAGTTGCTTGACCCTTCATACGTCTGATTTCATTTACTTGCTGTAATGATTGTGTGAAGCTGGCATTTTTATCTCCATTTCAACATATGAGGTCAGAGAGTCTCCAAGAGGCCAAGAGGCGGGCTCAGGCTCACATGATTTATGAAGGGCAGAGCAAGGTTTCACATGCAGCATCATTTGAATCCATAAATTCACGTCCTTAACTCCTTTCTCACCCTGTCTGGTGACTTGCCCAAGGTTTCACATCCAGTACTGTGGCAGCACGAACAGCCTAGTGGTTCTGTCTCTTGCTACTCTGTAATACTTTGCTCTTCCTCGTGTGCTACGACTTTGAAAATCAGTGAGAGTCATATGCCATGCTTTGCATTTCTCTATTAATCAGAACGTTTTATTTCCTGGCCATTCCTGATAGCAGACAGCTTACTTTTAATTTTGTACAAACCAGGAAAGGCAAAAGAAAATTGAAAGTGCATTAGTATTCAGTGTGTCCAGTGTCTGCCTCCTGGTTCACTGTGGTTCCAGACATGCAGAACAACTTGGATAGGAATAATCTGGGGTAAAATTCATTAATATACTTAGTTTAGCCAAATTAGAAGGAAAATATACTTGTGTTTTTTGGAGAATGAAGAAGGGGTGGAAGTGGGGGCTGTTGGAAGTGGAGGGTTTCACACTTCTTCCCTAGCATCAGGTCCCAAATTGCTCTCAATATTTCTCTCATCCACCTACTTTTTTCCATCCCCACTGCCATTTTTCCTGGCTATATTGCCATAGTCTCTCTCCTGAACCATGCAACAGCCTCCTAACCAGCTCTCTCACACCACTTGTTACCTCCTTTGATTCCTTACTTGTGCTGCAGTCAGAGAACTCTTTTCAAAACACAAATATGAGCATGTCTCTCTCCTGCTTAAATCCCTCCAGAGTTTCCTCTTTGCTGGCCCAAATCCTTATCCTGACTGGCCTATACGGTTTTACATCTCTCACGCCTCTTAGAACCCTTCTCATCCCACTCTGTTCACTTTCTTCCACCTCCTAAATTTTCCATATTCATAGTTCCTTCCTGCCCCAGTGCCTTTGCATGGAGCTCTCTCTCCTTGGAGCTTTCAGATTCTGCTCTTCTTACCAACTCAATCCACTCCCCCTGCCCCAAATATATCCATACACTCAGCCACACTTAAGAGCCCCTCCACCTTAAATTTCACATCCATGCCTCAGGGAATAATTCCTGATCTCCATTGCTGGGCCAGCCCATCCTGGTCCATATTCTTATACAGCTCCTTTCCTTCTCTGGAGCACTTATCATAGCTGTTATTATTTTATTGTATAACTAGTTAATGTTTAATTTCCATGTTTCCCCCATAAACTGTAAGCTATAGGAGAGGAAGGGGCCACATGTGTCTTCCTCAGCTAAGTATCCTTCATGTGTCTGGCATGGAGCTTAGTATACCCCCCTGTGTGATGATGCTATATTTATTTGTTGGAGGAATAAACAAACACTCAGGCTTATGTAGCTTTATCTTCAGCTTGGTTAATTCCAACCCAGAACACAGAGATCATTTGACCTGTCTTTATTACCCCATTTTTGCTCACTATAGCTTTGTTTCTTCTAACACATACACATTCATTTCTAAGACTCTATTGATTTGGACTTAGCTTTAGCTCTCTTAAAGGTTTCAAAGCAAAAATTAAATCCCTTTTATTATTTCTTACACTTACTTTCCTTCTCTCCTCTCAACCCACAATTTTCTTCCTTACCCAATAATTATTAGTATAATGCATCTGGCCAATGGAAGAAAAAAAAAGTATGATTTAAAAGAAAGCAGTCCTGTTAGTAAGTACCTAGACTATCAGGTTCATTTATGCCTAGGTAGTGAATAATCTACATAGATCATGCCTGCAGAAAACAGCTGCATTTTGAGATGGTGGGAACATTTATAGAAAACCTCTAAAAGATGGAATATTCCCTGATCGAATAGTTGTATTTTTTTTCCTCTTTTTTCCTTTGCAAAAACAGAAAAATATTTTCAAAACATTTTTACCTTCCTAACAGCCAAAAGGTTGTTAAGCGGCTTCACACATTTTTCCCTCTGGGGTGTTCATATCCACCAAAGTTAATGGATGGAAAATTAATGTTTCTCTCCAAATGTTTCCACAATCACAAAGCAAATAGTTGATTCTGCCAAGATGAGAGTGTAAATCTGCCCTCAGGAAAAGGCTTCTGTCACCATTACCCACATCATTTAGCTTAAATCCAGAGACCGGCCTAATCATAACGATAGTTAAGGAAATGTGGATTAAGCGACCTCAAAGGCCCTACTAAGGATACAAAGGACCACACCTTCTGATCAACTGTCCATCCTCCTGTTGTTTTTATGCCAGGTGGGCTTAGTTTTACTTGCATACAACACAATTTTTTTTTAAAGTGGTGTTTTCCAAATATTGTGACTCAAAGTCAACACAAGTTGAAATATTTTCTAGGCAAGTAAAATCGTTTAATTATGAATCACTTTGCAAGAACTAGATTGCAACTAAAGCCCATATGTCCACAGAATGGATGGACTGTTACCAGTTTGTGCATTAGAGCCCTATTTAAGCTTCTGTTTTCAAGGATCATCATTTAATTGGTGTTGATTACAAGGGAGAGCACATCAACATATCCCCTGAGTAAAACTCAAGATATCAAGAGTCTAAATGTGGATTTAATAAATGTATAGAAAAATCCATACTCACACCAAGGGTAGTAAGAATAATTCATATGTATTAAGGATTTTAGCTGTAAGATTATTTTTTGCCTGGTCTTTTTCTTTTAATTTTTAAAATTATTATTATTTTTAATTGACAAATCAAAATTGTATACTTTTATAGGGTACAGTCTGATGTTTTGTTATCTGTATACAATGTGAAATGATTAAATCATGCTAATTAACAAACACATCATCTCATTTACCTATCGTTTTATGGTGACACATCTGAAATTTACTCTTACTTATTTTGAAATGTATAACACATCATTATTGACTATAGTCCCCCTGCTGTGCAATCAATCTCAAAAGTCATTCCTTCTGTCTAGCTGAAATGTACCCTTTGCCCAACAGCTTCCCACTTCTTCCCTTCTCACCCCACCACCTGCCCGGCCTCTGGGAAACATAACTCTTCTCTTCACTTCTTCAAACAGTTCAGCTGTTTCAGATTCCACATGTAAATGAGAGCATGCAATATTTGTCTTCCTGTGCCATGCCTGAGTTATTTTACTTAGCCCAGTGTCCTCCAGATTCATCCACATTGTCCCAAGTGACAGAATTTTCTTCTTTTTATGGCTGAATAATATTCCACTGTGTACATATACCACATCTTCTTTATATGTCCATCTGTTGATGGACACAGGTTGATTCCATATCATGACTATTGTGAATAGTGCTGCGATAAACTTGGGAGTCCGTATACCTCTTCAACATACTGATTTCAGGGTTTTTTTTTCGATATATAACCAGAAGTAGGATTGCTGAATCATATGATAGCTTTAATTTTAATTTTTTGAGGAGACTGCATACCATTTTCCACCTAGGCTATACTAATTTACATCCCCACCAACAATGTACATGATACATTGAAAATATTCCTTTTCTTTGCATCTTCACATAGGCTTATCATTCATCTTTATGATAAAAGCCATTCTAACAGATATGAGATGACATCTCACTGTTTTGAATTTGCTTTTCCCTAATGATTAGTGATACTGAGCATTTTTTCATGAGCCTTTTGGCCATTTGTATGATTTCTCTTGAAAAAATGTCTATTCAATTTTTTGCCCATTTTTAAAATCAGGTTGTTTTCTTGCTATTGAGCTATTCAGGCTTCTTACAAATTTTGGTTACTAACTCTTTATCAAATGTATGACTTGCAAGTATTTTCTCCCATTCTGTTGGTTGTCTCTTTACTTTGTTAATTGTTTCCTTTGCTGTGAAGAAACATTTTACTTTGATGCCATCCCATTTGTCTATTTTTGTCTTTGTTGCTTGTGCTTTCTGGATCATATCCAAAAATTTCTTGCCCAAACCAATGGCATCTTTCCTCCTATGTTTTCGTTTAGTAGTTTCACAGATTCAGATCTTTTATTTAATTCTTTGATCCATTTTGAGTTGATTTTTGTATTTAGTGTGAGATGAGGGTCTAATTTCATTCTTCTATGTGTGGATATCCAGTTTTTCCAAAACCGTCTATTGAAGAGACTATCTTTTTCACATTGTGTGTTCTTGGCAACTTTATTGAAAATCAATTGACCATAAGTGGGTTTCTTCCTGGGCTATCTATTCTGTTCCATTGGTCAATGTTTCTGTTTTTATGCCAATACCATGCTATTTTGATTATAATTGCTTTATAATATATTTTTGAAAGCAAGTGCTCTGGTCTTTTTAAACTCCAAGCAACTACCACCGAGGAACAGGGAGCAAGGAAATAACTAAGAAAGCAAACATTTAATGGAACTTACTGAGGACCAGACACTGTTCCCAGTGATTGACATGAATTAACTTAATCCTCACAATAACTCACAGAAGTCGGTTGCTAATATTATTTCCAAGTTATATCTAAAGAAACTAAAGCAGGGCAAAGTTAAATGACTTGACCAAGGCCACACAGCTATTTAGTAGCAGATTCAGAATTCTAACCTTGGCAGGCTGTCTTTTGAACCTATCTATTAACCATTAGTCTACACTGTTAGGTAAGCTCTACAAAAAGAATCATTTAATAGTGTTTGTTGGAGAATCTGCCTTGAATTCTGGCTCCATTTTCTGTCCTCAGGATAGACCTGGGCCACTCAGATGAAGACTAACAGTATGGTCCTCCCTCTCCTCACCCCACAGTGAGTCAAGCACATAGGTCCCTGTCTCGTCTAACCAAGCCTGCATTGCCTCTGCCCACCCTGGAGTTAAATTCATCACCTAAACAGAAGGCCCATTTTATATTCCAGAAACCTTTATGACCAGTGGAATACTGAGCTGAATTTTCTCAACAGAAGTGTTTCAGAACATCTCACATGCTTCCAGATTTCTCATGCTGTCAACCACTATCCAAGGGACCCTGCCTCTTAGTCTTTGTTATCTGTACAGATCAGGAAAGGAAAGAAGATTGGCCAAGCTTTATCCCAAGGGTGAAGTAATTTCTCCTTCTCTTGCTCCTCCCCATCCAAACGCTACCCTGCATTTACTTGATGGCTACTTCTACCTTTCTCAATACTTTCTACCACAGCAACCAAGCCCTCATACCCATGGCTGTGGACCTTTGGAAGTCATGGGATTGCTTAAAAATGTGCACTGAGGAAAATTGTTAGGAGAGTTAGAATCATGAGTTTAATAACTTGGTATTTCATCCATAGAAATTTTTGATTTCATGTGTCTAATGACATTTCAAAAATAAAAACAATAGTAAAACCATCCATGCTAACCAAAACAATTCATTACTTACCTAAATTTCATTCTCCATAGGAGAAAGCAAACATGCTTCTTCCTTATCACATTTTTATTATTCACTAGGATTTATATCTGGCTCCAAGGTTAGGGAACATGTCTATTTAACAGAATAAGTCTAATTCAATTAGCTGGGAAGGAAAAGAGCAGAAGGAAGGTCTTATAAACACACACCCACCCACACACACACACACACACACACACATGCACACGCACACACACACAAAGCCAATCAGACCAAGGACCATCTTGACTTCATAAGGCAGCAGTCAAAAATTCATTGTGCAGGTTATTTGACTTCTACAAATAATAGAGGTCTTTAGAAGATCACTGATATTATACCTTAAACGTGTCATCATTTGTACCCCTCCTTGATTGCAAAGGCTTCTCACTAATGAGGTAGTATAACCCAATGAGGATAATTGACAGAATATTCATGTTATACCAAATATTTATTGAACACTTACAATGCAGAAAGCACTATGTCAGGTATTATGGGTAATGTGGATATGGTTTTCATGTGCTTCCTGTCTATAAAGAACATGAGGTTCAGTGTAATACAGAATCAATACCACAAATATGCAGTCAACAAAATAAAATGTAATCAACGCCATATGAAAAATATGTTGAAATCACCGTGGAAATTTTGAATAAAAAAGGATCTTAGTTAGCTAAGGAATCCTGAATGTAATAATGAAGGAGATAGTTTTTGAGCTGGGACTTAAAAAAATAGATTTGGATGTATAAAGTGTTTCCCTGGCTTTAGGAAAACAAACCAAAACAGTAAGATAAGAACAAGGCCCGATGTTAGGAATTGTAAGGTTTAGGGTCATATTCACTGTCATTTCAATGAAATAGGGTGAGAAATTAGATTGAAAGTGTAGATCAGGGCCAGTTAAAGGACAGCTTTGAATGCTGAGTTAAGGAACTTGAACTTTCTGCAGTCAATGGGACAGTGAGAGCACTGTTGGAAGAGCAGGATGAAAAGATCCATTAGGCAATGCCATTTAATATGGATTAGAACAGAAGGATTGGGAACAGAGATTCGTGTTAGGATGGGACAGGAAAGAAAACTAGTATTTGTTGAAGTCCTACTGTGTGCTAGGAGCTTGGCTAATCAGTTTACATATGTCAACTCACCTCATTCTCACAGAAAATCTGTGGCTGTTTTATTCACGCCCCCATTTTTATATCTGGGACAACTCAGTTTCATCATAAATTCACACAATGGTGTTTAGTGTTGGAGATGTGATCATCAGAGTTTGAAAAGGAGATTTTGGGGTAACCACTACAAATACAAACCATAGAACTGGAAGGGATTTCCAAAGAAAAGATTATTATTGCAATAAAAAATAATGAAAATAACATGCTTTGGGTAAGAGAAATGCATTTAGTGGGTAAAAATAAGTAAAAGGGAACTAAAGGAGATGATGAGGGGGTTGGGAAGAGACTATGCATCAACAATAGTATAATACAGGTACAGAGGGAAAAAAGCCAAAGGGAAAAAGTTCCCCTTTAAGGGGCATAATTACTAGTAAGAAAGTTTCAGAAAGGTCAGAGAGCTTGAAGATCCAGGAAACGATTCTTGATATTGCAATTGGATGACTCTTGAGGAGTTTTTTCCTGTGCTCAAGGATATCATGTAGCAATGTGACAATCCAGATTTCTGTAGGGTAAACACAATAAAATATTTTTTTAAATTTCGTATTAAAAATCACTACTTGTTTAGCATGGCTCTGAGGAGTGTGCCATTCAATGGGCTTCACATACTAGCCAAATTTCTACTGGAAAAGAATAGCACTGCATTCATTTTTAGACATTCCTGATGGAAGGCCAGCTGTTGTCCATGGTGCTAAAAGAGTCATCTGGCATTATAATATCACAGCAATATGACCAGTATAGTTGGAGTGAATTAGGTGTTTCATTACATGCCTCTATTTGGGGGATTTATTTTTCATTGAAATGAGATTTTTCATATATATTTCCCATCTGGAAGGTTTTTTTTCAAACTCCCCAATGGTTAACATCTAGAAAGCAATTGCTTTTTTTTTTTTTTTTAAAGAGATACCTTGAAACATGAGTATAAGAACTCAGGAAATTGAGGAGAGGGAAAAACAGAAAATAGAAGACATACTGAAAAGGTTGTATAATTCTTTCCTTTTTTCAAAATATCTGAAACCATAAGCTCTACTAAATTCTACCCCTCCCAATAGCACTCTCAAAGTCAAAATAATTTAAACTATTTGTAATTTGGTCATTCTGTTGATGATTACAATTAAAAACTGAAATAGAAGAAGTAAAATACAGTTGCTATAAATAATCACAAACTATTAAAGTGGTTGATAATGGAGCCACAATTATATTTCTTTTATATTCCTCCCTAAAATGCATTTTAAGTCACCAGGAAAACAGGTAACGTGGCAATATTATTCCTGTAACATTCTTGATAAAGTCAACATAGCTACTACTCAAGAGCACATACTTAGGGAGAACTTGGGAGAGGTGCCAATGAATTTGCAAGTTTGCATTGGGTAAATCACCAAAATATTTTTTTCTGCTCAAATATTTAACAACTTGACTGATTGGAAGATCAAGATAATTAGGAAACAAAAGATCCAACTCTCATCATGAAATTGGTATTCAACAAAATGTAATCAGTGAGTCCGTGATGTGTCCATGATAAAGAAGGGTAAATTGAACTGACTATGACTAACTGAATGATGTATTCCTGGTTTATCCAGCAAAGGAGAAGATTTTAGGGAATGCTCTAACCATCCAACCATCCACAGTTGTTCAGCCAGTGCTGGGCACTGAGTATTTAGGATGCTGTGAGGGGCTATAGTAGGAAAAATCAGACATGGCTATTTAGAATGGTAAGTTCTTGATATTATAAATATTTAGATAAGCAATTACAATGGTAAGGTGGCATTTTATCAGAGTGCATATAGAGATAATGACCTAATTCTACAGGTTACTAGGAGACTTCTTTGGGAAGTGATGCCCACCCTAGGACCCAAAGACTACAGAAAATGGCAAAAGAAAGATTAAGAATATTTCAGGCAGAAAGCACACCATGTGTGTAGACATGGAGGGCACTGAGCTTCACATGTGTAAACATTTAAGACACAGAAAAATAAAAGCCACCGTAGCTGAGCGGCCGAGTGTGAGAGGTGGAGAAGTGTGAACTGACGCAAGAAGAGTAAGTTACTCATGACATGGCGGCTCTTCTCTGGCATATTCAGGATATTGGCCTTATTAAGGTATTAAGGGAACCACTGAAGGGTATGTCAGTCAAGGTTTGATCAGAGAAGCAGAATATTCATTCTAGAGACTTAAGCTTCTGCAACTGTGGGGGCTGGTTAAACAGTTTGTGTGAGGCTCTTGCTTCTGTGACTGTGGATGGAGCCTGAGGTCAGCAGGGCAGGTGGTTGGGAGGGAGCATGGGGATGAAAAGGAGGGAGCCAGAACCAACTGGAAACGATGGGGATGAGCTGCAATCCACAGGGACTGACTGGAAGTCGTCAGTCTCTCACGACTCCAGTCTTCAATTTTGACCACGGGCGTGTCTGGCAAGAGAAGCTGGCAGCCTTTGACCTGGCCAAACACACACCTGTCCCAAGAATGGAAGAAGTTAAAAGGGGAGATTCATGAGCTTGTAGGTCTAGCTATGACCCCGCGCCAACCAGGTGAGCCAACAGACAGCCGCAACATACATGAACAGTGTCTTAGCTGGGGTTCTTCAGAGAAACAGAACCAATAAGATGTATATGTACACATAGAAAGAGATTTGTTGTAGAAATTGGCCATGAGATTATTGAGGCTGACAAGGACCAAGATTTACGGTGAGCAAGCTGGAGACCAAGGGGAACTGCTGGTATAGTTTCAATCTGAAGGCTGGCAGGCGGGAGGAGATCCCTCTTACTAGAGGTAGGGTTAGCTGTGTTGCTCTATTCAGACCTTCAACTGGTGGTCTGAGATCCATCCACATGAGAGCGGGCTGTCTGCTTTACTCAGTCTACTGACTCAAATGTTAGTCTCACCCGGAAACACCCTCACAGACACTCCTAGCATAACGTTGGACCAAACATCTGGGCACTTCTTGCCCCAGCCAACCTGACGACACAAAATTAACCATCACAAGCTATAAGACCGCCTTGATGGGCCCTGTGATAATCTTACAAATATCAAATGAATACCAGTGCTCCTTCAATTCTGACTTCCAAACCATGCAAATTATGTCTCCTGGACCTGCTCATTCTGAAATATTTAGCAAAAAGTGTTCTAGAAAATGTAGTTCCAATTAAGTTGGTATAATATAAATCTACTATTAAAGGGTTGAAAAAGAAGTAAGTCATTATCAGAATGGAATGTAAGAAATAGCACCCTGCTGGCAGTGTGGAGAAAGGGTTAGAGTGGATCAACAGTGGATATCTTCAGCTTCTAGCAGGAGAAGGAATGAGGGTGGCGTTATGTAGTGGTAGCCTTATATAATGTAACATGGCAGAAACAGAGCCATAGTGAAGTGTTTCAGCCAGAGGTATTGGAGATAGGAAATGTCCCATCACTGAGAAGTATTCAAGCAGAGAAAAGATCCTCTCACAGATGCTTCAAGGTCATTTTTTAATTGCACGGATATTCAGGCTAAGTGATTGCTAAGCTGTTTTCTAACTCCTAGTCTGTGGTTCCTGTTCTTAATGCAATTTCAGATCTCACAAAAAGGTAAGGCTATTACACTGAATAACATAATATAAGATAGAATAATTTAAAGAGTCGGATTGCAGAATAAAAACATAGAATAAATAGGTGCCATGGAAAGTGAGAGTGCTGAGACAGGTATGTGAGAAGGAGTAGTTTCAGGAATTCAGTGGGGAGGTAAAATTAAAGTGGAGCATTAGAATATTGATAGGACCTTGTTAGGTAGAAATTCTGAAATGCAAATTCTGACCATGTCATCCTCCTGCTTAATTGCTTTAGGTACTCTTAGGGTAAAGTCCATAATCATTAACACAGTCTGTAAGGCCTCGATGAATATGGTCTCTACTCCACTATCTGCCTCAGCTTGTGCCACTCTCTATGTGGCATGCGCTGTGCTGACTTTCTCTTACTTTTTTGAAATTATCAAACTCTCTCCCACCTTACAGTTTTCCTACAAGCATCTGTGGTGGCCTGGAAGGCTCTTGATTTCACCCTTTAATTCATGTTTTAATCTCAAGTTATATCCTTTCTGAGACAGGCTGTCCCTGTGTACTCTCTCCTCACCTCTGAACTAGGTTAATCCCCCAATTACACAATCTTATTGCCACTTGGACCTCTGTCTTTCATCACATTGATTGTAATTGCAATTCCATGGTTATTTTTGAAATCATTAGTTTGTTTCTGACCCTACCACTAAACTGTAAGCCAAGGGAGGTCAAATGCTGCTACATCCTCGTTATACAGCGTGCCAGGGTTGTTAGGTATTTTTTGAATGAGTGAATGAAGGAAGAAGAGAGACTTTTCAAATAGCTAAATCCAGGAATCTGTATCATTAAAGATTAGTCATTTAACTGACAGGGCAAGGTGATATCAGCTTTTGGTGTTAAAAACATCATTATCTTGTACCATTTCCAGCTTTTTCCCTATTGAAGCCAAAATAATTTTTATGTTGGATCTGCCAAGCATGGTCCAAACATATGCAGTATCAGAATCAACTGAGCACATCCCTCGGCATTTCATATCTTCCTTGGATTGCCCAGGAATAGTTCATCATTTTCCTGCTCTCGTAGTTGAATATTGCTTTGCAAACATCTGCTCTGAGTCCAAATTCCTAGGGAAACAGGATATAAGACAACATTGTGTCTCTATTTCTGTGTTTATCTCATTTCCTCTCCAAAGACTTTTCCCCTTGAGTTCCTATGAAGCTAAGAACTTTCTGCAAATCGTCGTCTGGGAGTTAGTTGCAGAAGGAGTTCAGGGGAAAAAAATCTCCTGTCTGGGGTGTTGAGCATTTGGCCTAATCCCAAGTACTTATGCTGTCTCTGAAAGAAATAAGGGATGCATTCTGGATCTCTTTGGTTTAATTTGAAGAAAGAGAATCGGAGTAAATCGAGCAATTAGCTGGTGAATAGAAATGTCTGTTTGAGTTTTGCAGTTTATAATTCCTCTTTCAGGTAAATGAAAATATAGCATGGACAAAGAACAAAGTAGGGAGCTTTTGACTCTGCATGGGGGAGGCAAGGAAGGCTTTGCAGAAAAGGTACCATTTGAGATAGATCTTGAAAGATGAGGAGTTTGTCATATGGTGGAGGAGAAAAGGTATTCCCTTCAGAAGGAAAAAAAAATTATGGTAAGAAAGAGGACATTGGGGTGTGCAGAATGGATAGAGTGAAGTTAAAGGGATAATAAAAGCAGTCCATAAGACATGTACATTTTCTATTATGATTCCTGCACTGAAGAGGTGAAGACAATTTCTAGTCATTGAATTATTTGTGTTTCTTTTGTCAGAAGCGCGGCACAATCTGAGCCCATCTGGACCTCTCTTCTCTACCCCCAGGAAGGATGGAGCACCTGGCTTTGGAACATCATCCTTTCTCTCTCCTTACCTCCAAGTTTGACTCATTCTCTGATTATTCAGAATCGGAGTCTTCCAGCATCTTTCCAGCACGGCAAGATCAATTTTGCGTTTGTCCTTTTTATTATGTGATCACATCGACTATTGCAAGAGTAAAGAAACATTATTGATCCCTTTATGTTGACATTGTATCAGGAAAGTTTGCTGGGCTCTTTTGTCATTACTTCTGGTGGCTATACTACTAAATATTTTGAATTTTTCATGTAAATTATGATAATTTTGTGAGAAATTATATTGTCTGAGTAATGGCAAACAGTTATGTAGAACTTTCATGTTCTAAGCATTTTATAGATAGTAACTCATTTAATCTTCACAAAAATTCCATCACTCAGTACTATTCTTACCATCATCATCAAAATCTCAATTTTATAGGTGGAGCAACTGGGACGTAGAGATTAAGAAACTTGCTGGGGATTGCTCAGATAGTAAGTTAGAAACCCAAGGTTTAAACCCAAGCATAACTTCATTATCCATTCTCTTTGCCACTAAGCCACCATGTCTCTATGTTACTATTTTGTCTCCTCCTTTCCAACATTATTTTTCTTATATTGTTGCATTGGTTAACATTTAATAGTGTTAAATACTAGGGATATACCTAGTTTTAAGGATAATTCTTACAAAGTTCCATCATTAAATATGCTGTTCACTCTCCTAGTAGGACTTGCATGCATGCTAAGATTTTCCTTGAAAAATCAAAACAAAACAAGACAGTGTTTTTAGTGAAATCAGATTCACACAGGAACTACCATAGTTAAATCCACTTCCTATACATTTCATGTAAAATACATGTTCTTCTATGCTTTCTTTTATATTAAGTGAATATTTTCTATCATAGCATTTTAATTCCTTTAATTTTTAACTGTATATTTTTGTTATTTTCTTACTGTTTTCTCTAGGGTTTACCATACATGATGGCTGTCCAGAAAGTATCTAGCCATTGTTAATATAATGAGAATGGTTACATGGCTAGATACTTTCTAAATAGCCTCTGTATCTCTTATAGATGGCCTATTTTTTAAATCCCTTTCTTTGTTTAATATTCTTTTACAACTAGAAACAGCAGGTCTGCTTATCACACAATCACAAGTGCCGAAATGTAACTGAGATTCACTCTATGTGCAAAATCATCCTGATTTTGATGAAGAAGCCAATCACCTGAATTTATGAGGTATAAAATTCCACCTTTTAGGTTGAACCTTTAGGTCTTGCCTGAAATCTTTGACTAGCCCAGGAGATCCAACGTCAGTATTACAATAATCCTGTGGTTGATACAGTAAAAAGTTCCTTATTTTTCACTTTGGTAACTCAGAATTTGTTATTTCCTTACACCCTCTATGAGTAAAAAGATTTGCTAAGCAAATGTGTAAAGAAGGTGGCAAGGGAGAGAGTTTACCTACTTACATAAACCAATAGCTTTGAAGAAACTGAGTACATTAAGAAACTGAGAAAGTAAGCGGATGCTCTTTATTAAAAATGAGCCTTATCTATCCATTGAAACAGACTTGGGGCTGGGGAGGCTATCTTCTCAGTGATCCTGTGAGGGCCTTCTTTAATGCCACCTCCTCAGTGAAAACTGGGTTTCTCCCAGAGAAAACTGGGTTCAAACCCTGTTGCTCCTCGATAATTGAGTGAGTTTGCATGAGTAAGTCACTGAAGCCCTTGTTATTCTAAGCATAGTCCTCAGACCATCAGCATCATCTGGAAGTTTATTAGAGATCCTGAACCTCAGGTCCTTCCCAGACCTATTGCATTTTAAAAAGTTCCTCAGGTGATCCATTTGCACATTGAAGTTTGAGAGGCCATGACTTAAACTCTCTAATCCTTAGATTCTCATAGGGGGTTGAGATAATTAAATGGTGGCAGTTATGTATAGCACTTAGACCAGAGGCTGATACAGAGAGGGTTCTCCAAAAGTGGTGGTTTTTATAATTACTGCCACTATTAATGCTTCTGTTGTGGGATTGCTCTCAGTCCTCATGCTCCCCAGGCCCCATCACCCGGAGGCATGCTGGGTCTTGACTCTGTGGGTTGAAACCTTGCCCAGACAAAGGCGAGGGGATCTACAGCCTTCTCTGAGCCTGTTTTCTGGTCTGTAAAATGGGGTGAGCATTCCCACTGCGAGGGAATTAAGGCTGCTGTGAGGATTAAATAAGATAACGTTCAACATGGTTTCCAGATGCCAGTTGCTGTGCTCAGCACTTTACATCCATTCTTAATTACATCTCCGTAAATCTTCACATCACTCCTGTGCAGTGGGAAAATGCTCAGAGAGGTGACAGCATGTGTTCAAGGAAACACAGCTAGCAAGTGGCAGCACTTTGTACTCCAATTTGGAGCAAGTCTGAATCCTATACTTTTAACAACTTGGTTCTGGGCATTTCCTGCAGCATGAAAATTGCGATGCCCCTCATCCAGATGTCTTATAAATCATCAGGTGTCTCCTGCCACAAGAAATTATCTACCACAACTGAGTGGTGGGCTTTGACTTCCCACCCTGTTGTGCCTACTCCAGCTGGAGGCAGCTATTTTGCTTCCCTGCCTGCTTGGCTAACACACTCTGACCAACCCAATTCCCTCCATTATCCCCCCCTTTTTTTTTCCTCTAAGGGCTCAGATGGCCAGATTCAGAGTCAGTTGCTACAGAGAGTCAGGTGTGACCGCTCTTGTTAAGGAGCCAAAGCCTGAGCTAATTATAGTAATTAAAGCTTCCTATTTACATAACACTTCTCAGGCAGAAAGAACACACAGCTCTTTTCCAGAGCCCTGTAGAAGAAGCTGCCCAGCTCCCCACGCTGCTGGGCTGCTGCTTCCCTGGAGACCTGGAGCAGAGGCTTGGAAGTAGCATATGTCTCTGCCACCCTGGACCACCTCAGATGCAGAAAAAGAGGAAGCACTGCTGAGCCAGGTAAGTGTCAGGCAGGCCTCCAAAGTACCTAGAAAGTCGGTTCCTTGAAGAGCCCAACAAGCCCACAGCCTGAACCTACTCACTCCCGTGTTATTTAGCAGCCCTTATATAATAAGTGTCTTGCGTTACAAGGACAAACTTTTATCAAGTGTTTATTATTGTCATATATCTTACATCCACAATTCTTTAACCTTCGTGAGAGCCCGATGAGGTCATGGCTACTATCCCCATTGTACACATAAGGAAAATCAGCCTCAGAGAAGATAGAAAAGTTGATCAGTGTCATACAGCTTAAGTGAGTGGTATAGTTGATTTTTCCACCCAAAAATATGTGGAATTTCAAAACCCATGAGCTGTCCATCACATCATGCTGCCTTTTTCAAGAAGTTCACTCATTACCGATCACTTTCACCATTACTTCCTGTTTATAACCTTGTGATGTGGATGGGCATTGTCTCCATTTTGCAGATTAAACACTTCCACATGTGCACATGCACACACATGCACACACACACACACACACAGACTCAGAGAGGCATCACATCTTTTCCCTGTCCATTCAAACCTCTAGAGAGTAGCAGGCACTGCTTCCAAGTCAGGATGTCTCCACCATGGCTTGCTGCTTCCTTTGGTCTAGCTTCTTATCCAATTAGTATGGTCTTTAGAAAAAAATCAATGAACGGTTAGTGATGCCTTTAATAGATATTGAGTGAATACAAATCTGGTGTTATTTTTCACAGAAGTGATACTTTAATTATCTATTCCCCTCCCAGTAACACCGGCTAATGTACGTGGAACCCCCATTATCTGATTCCTGGGATAGGGGTCAGCCCATGGTAATCTCTAACTCATCAGAGAAGTTATTTCTACTCTGTCATGAGTGGATCACTACCTGTTGGCATCATCCTCTTTCTTCTGAAACCTTCCAGATCTCACTGGAGCTCCCTCTGTTGAATTCTGGAATTCTGGTGATGTTTCTCTTGGGGGTGTCTTCCAGAAAGCTTCATATTTGATACTGTGAGGGTCTACCCCTGATAAAACAGCCTACTATGGTAGGAGGGAAATATGGAGTCATCACACACTTCAGACTGCGGTAGGTGAACCACAGCCTGCCTGCCAAATCCAGCTGCCACCTGTTTCTGTAACTGAAGTTTTATCAGAACACAGCCATGATCATTCACTTATGCATTGTTGGTAGCTGCTTTCACACCACTATGGCAGAGTCGAGTAAATGCAACAGGGGCTGTTTTGCATGCAAAGCCCAAGACATTTACTATCTGAAACTTTGCAGAGAAAGTTTGCTGGTCACTGCTTTAGATGATCTCTGTAATTGCCTCGTTCCCTTGGTCACTCAAACCCCCTTCTCTGAAATGTTCTCAATCTTTTCCTTATGGAAGGAAAGTACCACATTTTATCTGCAATCCAATTCTACCTATATTTGCTGTCTCAATTCTACCTATATTTGCATGTTGATTCCCTCACCTAAATAAAAGAGAAAGAAACCAAGGAGGAGCTTGAATTTGCCCGTACTTCTCATTTTCCTTCTCTTCGCAAAGATTCTGGCTTGGTAAAAGAAGACATGTGAGCAATCAAACACAAACTGCCTCTGGAACAAAATTTCAGATCCCTCATGGGGTGGCATCTGAGAGCTGCTCCTCTCTCTGTCTTTTCTTTACCAGTGATACCAGTTTCTCCCCACAGTTAGGTTGCCATTTTCTGTCTGTTTGTCTCTTGACACAAGTGCTGTCTGATGGGGAATGGATCCTGTAAAGATCAGGGGAGTTTGTCGGCAACCATGATTTTTTTTTTTTTAAACACAAAACCTTGGGCAAGGGGCAGGGAGACTTGCTGTAAATCCTGTCCAAAAAAATGCTTTATAGAGTCCACCTGTCCACAACGGATAAATCAATTGCTCTAAATTAAATTCTCTAAACCTGAAAGGCCTGGGTCTGGTACTGGATTTATTCAGACTCTAGGAAAACAGTAATTTTCTAAGTCAACATTCTGACCCCACTTGAGTCAGCTACCGATAATGATAAAGCCTTTGCTCACCACTTGCAGCTCCCTTTGAAGGAGTGAGACACGCATCCCAGGGAGAAAAGTGCCCAAGTCTGAGAGACGGAAACTAATCAAGATGTGTCAGCCCAGGCAGTAGGCATGCTGTGTCCCAGGCAGCCTCTGCCTGGTTCAGAGGCTGCTGACCCCTGTCCGGCTGAGCATGCCACAGCCAGGGAGCTGCGGCTGCCCCTGCTCACTCCTCTGCTCATCAGTGCTGATGGGTCATTAATTAAGCCTCCTTTCTTCACCCTCCCGCTGGGTTCCAGGGCAAGATTGTTTGTCCTGTGGATCCCCTTGTGTCCTGCTGTTCATTCTTTCCCTGAACTTCCCACAGTCTGGGATTTGAGATAGGTGTGACAGCAACATCCAATGCACACTCTTAGCTGTGACTCGAGAGGTAAACTTTGACAGGAGTGGCCATCCATGTGGAATCATTTGAGCCTCCTAAATGCCCCCACCTCCCACACACATCCACTTTTCCCAGCTTAGAGTCACAGCTTGGCTAGTAGATTTTATGTCTGAGAGTCTATTTCTAAAACTGGAGAGGGGCTTTCAAAATCACATGGCTTGAGTCCCTTCCTATCCTTAACTCTGAGCACCGAGTTCACACAGCTAGTCAATGGTGGAACCGTTTGTCTCTTTTTTCATATTTCTCTCTTTATCCCAGTAAGCTTAAGTGTAACTGCTCCCCCAAGACTGTGACTGTTTTAGTGTAGGGATCTTGAAGAGTGAAAGGCTTTCACAGTGATGGGGAATCAAACACTGTGGGGAATGTTTAAGACCATCTGTGGCCACGCTCCTGCAGCTGGGAGATGTGCTCCCAGCAGGAATCCATGTGGTGCCCCAGGAAGGAGTGGAGCCATGGGACATGCATCTTACCCTTGGGGCTTCTGGGAGCTGCAGTGAGATCTGCAAGGTTTTTATATTTTTAAGGCTCTTCCTCTTCAAGCCATTCTAGTCTCCCATCCTCTGATCCAAGTAGTTCTAAGGACTGATGAATTTCCTTTAAGAACCTCTCTTGTGATGAGGTCTCACCTACTCCTTTGCACAAATTTGCCACTCTATTGCAACTAAAATCTGAGGTTCCCTGGAACTTGAACTCCAAGACGAAACAGTTTTGCTGGTTCCTCCTCCCCCATCTTTATAGATGCTGACCACTACTTCCTGACACGTCAGTTTTACTCAGTGCTTTGGGAAGAAAAAAAAAATTTAAGTAATTTAACTTATGTGCAATTTCAGATATTTATGTATTCAAACAGAGATATAATATTGAGAAGACTGCAAGAATTTTTACCATAAATAAAACATGTGACTTCAAAGAAGTGTCTGTTTGTGGCAGGCCACTTTGTTCACTAACCCTCTCCCCAGATACCCAGGAGTAAGCTTTCAGTTATTCTCTGCAGTTCAGCTGCCCTTTAAAAGAAAAGTGAAACTTTGAACTGATTTAATCATTCTGTTTACAAGTGAGGAAACACAGCCTTGGCGTTTAGATGACTTGTCTGGGAAGCTGCATGGGATATGGGGAGAGCACAGCGTTGGGACCCAGAAGATTTGCTTTTAATTTGTTTCCTTTTCTACTGTGTGACTTTGGGCAAAGTTTTTAACTCCTTCCAGATAGTTTCTGCAACTGCAAAATGACTTTAGATAAGGTTGTATAGCTATTAAGATATTGCATGTAAAATATCCAACACTTAGAAGTGACCCAGTATGTGCTAGTTACCTTTCCAATGTGGCAGAGATGAGACTATAACTGAGTTCTTTAACTGCCTTTTCAATAAGTCAATTCACTGGATTCATTTTTCTGTATTTTTATACATTACTGCTTATTCTCACATTTAGTTCTTATTGATTATTAGGCGTGGTGGAGCTTCTATTTTTATTTATCCTGTAAACTAACTCCCTCCCACCTCTTAACAATTCTGCTGCTGGTAAATTTCCACTCATTCATCCTTTAAATCGTAGCTCAAATTCTAACTTCTTCACAACATGTACCCCCTCTTCCTCCCCAGCCCCAATTCCCTATCATCACCACCTTCTCAGAGCACATTGTAAGTTTATCTGTTTTGACGCTTCTATGTTGTGTTGTAACAGTCTGTTTATGGATCTACTTCCCACCTGACCATGAGCTCGCTCAGAGCAGGGACTGTACCCACTCCCCTTCTGAATTCCCAGTCCCTAGTATAGTGTTTGATGTGTGTGGCTGCTCCATAAACAGACGAATGCATGAATCAATACATTGGTGGAGTTTATCACTTTGCCCTCCTCCCATTAAAGGAGAAGAAATTAAAGTCTTATATACTCTCGGTGTCCAAGATAAAGTGGACCCTTAACAATAGCAGAAAATCTGGGACTAAAAATGAGTGTGCCTATGACCAGTCTCCCTGCCACCTTAGCTCCAGCCCCACTGTTTCCATGACCCATTCAGTCCCAAGTTCATTTCTATCCTTATCACACACTGACCTTCAAGGTTGTGGTTCCCCTTCTGTATCCCTTCCATGTAACCCGCCCACCCGCTAGTTCACCTCCCCTGCAATTAGCACCGCAGACTCTGTCTCAGAATGCCAGGCCAGGACCTGGAGTAATTGCCGCTCGAGATTCCTCCTGACACAAATGTTGACATTCTGTTGGCATAACTTGCAATAATGTATGCAGATTGCATCCTTCCAGGGCCATAATTATTACTTCTCGGCAAGAGATAGTCAGGTTATTCCCTGGCTTGATTTCTAGGAGCCAATTTCACTTTCAGAGCCAGCTTGTTTAGAGAAATGAGAAGGAAAAGGAGAGAGGAGACATTCAAATGCACCCCAGGGAGCAAAGATGCAAGGTGGCCAGATCTGGGCAGTAGAAGGTAGCTGGATAGCAGTGGACTGGGAGTCAGGGGTCCTGGGTGACTCTGCTACCAACTTTCTGTACCCTTTGTAACATCTGAAGCTGGGGCCCAGAATATGTGTTTTATAAAATCCTCAGATTATTCTTAAACACAGTAAAGACTCTCAGAAGTTCAAGGCCCGCTCAACCTCTCACTTCACCCCCATGAATAAGGAGCTCTGTTATGGGTTGAAGGCAGAAAAGCATAGGGACATAGAGTTGGCTCACAGTGCTAATGTAGACTGTTTTATAGGAGGAGAAAAAAAAATAGAAGCTATTAGTTTTCATTGTTTACTTTCTATCCTGTCACTGGAAAAATGTATTATCATGTGATGGAAAATATTATCACCTCTTGACCTTTCCGTGTTCCAATTAAATCACCAACTCTTGACATCTTTAGGAGAAAGAAGTCTCAACTCCTGTACTCTGTAATTAGCAATAGGCCCATGTTATACATTAAAATTAAAAAAAATTGAAATATATCCCAATACTCTAAGAAGGTATATCAGCATGTCAAGTTGTTTTCCGCCTATTTTATGACTTTTTAAATTAATATGTCCTAGAATTGGAATTTATTTATTCTATTTGATCTTGCCTTGGGATTCACTGAGATCTCAATATCTTTTTATAATTTCATTGTACTTTGTTATCTTTTTCTTTATGCGAGAGAAGGTTTACGATGAGGTCTAGCTTGATATCTGGCATATTTTAGGTGTTCAAATATAAAACAATTAGTTGAAATCTAGTAAAACCTTAGCAGCCATTGGTTAAAGGATGAGACTGTTCTGCATTCCTGAATTTGCATCTTATCTTCAGGCCTCAGAGGAAACAATCTGTGTAGGTAATGATGGCCAAACTCTGAATTATTCCCAGAGAAAGGGATCATTTTTACCTATTTGTGCTTTCCCCCTCGGGTCTTTGGAGAAAAAAAGTGGTGTTAGGGAAGTGATAATGACAAACAGCACCTGGCCTGGATCCCCATTCTGGAGAAAATTGTTCCCAGCTGAATGTTCAGGCCACTCTAGTCCAATAAAGACTCATCGTTTCACCCATAATGTGTGTGTTTTTTCCCAAATGGGGACTGAGGGATAGAAGTACATCAAGTGTTCTCTTATCCCTTCCCTTTCTTCTCATTTTGCAGAAACTTTACCACATCATAAATTCTGCAGGATGTCTCCCATGGGGCCTCTTCTTCTCTTCCCACCTCTATCTTCACTCCAGCCTCCTGGATTTCTGGCTGCTACTGCTACAGATCTATTGTCCAAATATGTAAGGCAGCAGGGCCAGAAGCCCTCACTAAAGCTGATCCTTAATTTGTTTGATGCTCTGATTCCAGATGCAGCCAGACCCATTGAGAGATGACGGTTCATTTGGTGCATCAGCCACTCTATAATGAAGTGAGAATCTGTAGAGTCACGTGGCTACCTGGACAAAGAACAAGGAATAGAGAGCGCCTTCCTCCATCCCCTCAGTCTTAGCTCTCTCAATGACATGGAGATGGAACCAAAGGGTCCAAACACCTCCCTTCTTAGAATTATGTACATCGTACTTCCAGAAATGGATATTTTCACCATCCTATCCTCTAACCATGTCAGCTCCACACTCAGAAACAGCTGGCAGCTCCCCATACCACCATCCAGAAAATAAAATCTGCACTGCCAAGCATAAGCTATAAGAACCTTCATGTCTGACTGTGACTTTTATTCCATACTCATTTGCCTTTAACTTCCATCTGACTCCCTACATTACAGTCAAATCAGACTCCTTTCATACAGTAACATGTGCCCTTTGCATTCTCAACCACATGCCTTTGCTAACCTAATTTCCTCAACCCAGAATGCCCTCCCTCGACCTTACCATTTCAGTCTATCAAAATCCTACATAAAAGACTCAGGAAAATGTCATGTCCTCACTATAAAACATTCTTATTTCCTCTAATAGAAAGTAATTCCCTGTTATTATTTTTCCTCCTGTCTTATTCAACCTGCACTTGGAGCTGTGTAATTGTGTTTCTTAAAAGTCTTCCCTTACGGGATTGTAAATTCCTTGAACAGAATCACTTCTTATGTATCTCTTTCTTCCATGGTGTCTAACATGCAATCTTGCATATTTCAGTTGTTCAGGAAATATTTAAATTGAATACCATTCTCTACTATTCTCAAGACCTATTCTGTATGATAGGCCATTCCAGTCACTACTCCATGGACTAACTCTAAAAGAATATATATTTTTCTTTAGGGTCACCACGTTGGAGGTTTGAAATACCTTCAAAATCTTTCTAATTTTAACATAATAACTTAGTACAGATCACCAAATTCTTCTGAACTTTTTTGGCAGATTCAAACTGAAGTATCCTGTAGGAGTTTTGCACCTCATTTTTCACCATCTTTGTGTGTGCTCATGTTTGTGACCTATTACGCTGCTATCTAATGGTTGAAATGTAAGGCAGCACATGAGGCCTTTTAATTTATCCTCTGGCCTCTAGCCTAACCAGCAGCTAAGCCATCCCTGAGAAATGGCCCAGTCATGTTCACCTTCCAGAGCTTAAGCTGCACCATCATCCTCCCCTTTCCTGCCCATCCCCATAAGTAGATAATAACATCAAACATACTTTATCAGAATAAAAAACGTCCCTAGAATCTCACTTTTTAGAAATTCATTCATTCATTCTTACATTCAATAAATACTAATTAAACACATACCATTTGATTATTAAGTAGTTATTCTACCTTACATTCTCCTGCATAAACCCATTTGGTGTCTTTCACTTGTCCACAGGATAACATTAAAATTTCTTATCTTGTCATATCTCCAGTCACAAATACATTGTCTCCTCTGTAATCCACTGTGGACCACTCTCTGTTTTCATGTTTTTCTTGCCTGTGAGCTAATGCATCTGACATTTCCTATTCCCCAAATTTCCTCACCCTATATCTTTCCACTCTCACCATTCTTATGGCTGATTCATACACTTTTTGCTTCAAATTTTATGACAAGTCCTCCTTTTCTGTGTTTCTACACAGAAAATTGAATTGTATCCCAGATATTTTCATCATAACACTTAATGACACCATATTATAATTTCTGTTTACTTGCTTTTGTATCCCATTAGATTATGAGATTCCTGAGGCTAGTAGTCACATTTTATTTTTCTTGGTATTCTTAAATTGAGTACCATACCTGTAAATAGTAGGTGCTCAAAATATTTATTTAACAGATGGATAGATGGTTTCAGTGCTATTCTAACAAAAACAAATATGATAAATCATATCCCCTGCTTCAGGAAGTTCACATCTAGTGGGAGAGACGAATGTAAACAGAATAATTTTAATACATTGTAGTAATTGCTACAATGGAGCCTGAACAAATGGAGGGCCAGCATGTACCTGGCAACTTCACAGGAAGGGGGTGGAGAATGGTGAGTGGGTTGTGTTCTAGCTCAGGGTGAGGATTCAGCACCACGAACAGCGGCACTGCCTTCTTTAATGGAAGTCTGCAGTAGAGCCCTGGTTCCTATCACAGTTTGTGTTGTGCATTGATCCACATATACTGTTTTTATTCCTGTAACCCAAGTCTCCTTACGAGGTCATCTATAGTTTTTACAATAATATTTCTACACTTAAGAATAGAATGCTTGTCTCTGAATGGATGGACCTGCCACTTTCTAGTTGCCTGGTTGTATTCTTAGTTATCCCCCTCCCACAGGGTCACACAGAGTGAGCCCTTCCAATTCACCTTGGCTTGAGAATTTGTTGTGGCATTTGGGCATTGTGTGACGTCCACCTGGTTGTATCTCTCCACTGTTGACATCAGTTCTCTAAGCTCTTGAATGGCCTTAGGAGAAGGTCTTGGGAAAGAGATTAATCACTGAGGTTATAGCCAGAGTTTTTAAATCATGGCTTGAATTCATGTCCCTGAGACCACCATGTCACTGAGGCATGATGTGATGAACAACTCATGGTCATAAAATGGGATCCCAAAGGCACCCCATATCTTGGTGACTTTAAAAATATTATTCTTGTAGAAATAAAAAAAGTCAGTGTTTTCAGTGTCACCATCCTGGTCATGGATTTAGCATCTCCAGAACATTTTATATTTCAGGGTCTATACAGGAAGTTCAAAAGACAAAGATACCCAGTGTTTCTTAAAAGTCTTCCCTTATGGGATTGTAAATTCCTTGAACACAATCACTTCTTATGTGATCTTAGAGATCACATATGAAGTGAAGATACTTATGTGGTATCTTAGAGAAGGACACACACACACACACACACATATATTTATACAGATAGAAGGATACATGTATATTTAACATTTATTATTAAAATATAATGACTTAAAATATAATGTATTTATGACAATTGTGGGTAGTTCCTAGGACATCATACAGCATGTGCCATTTTTATGTATAGGAGTACATGTTTGCAGAAAAGTCTCTCTGGGAAGTGAATGCAGGGCTGAATCTTAAGGTATAAAACATTATGCAGGTGAAGAGGAGGCAAGAGTTTCTCTGTGAGGCAGGAAGTACAAAAGAAAAGAGACAGAAGAAGGGAGAAGTGAGGTGTATGTTTATGGGTATGTGTGTGGGTGTGTGTGCATAAAATACAAGGAGATATGTGATATTGGACAGTACAATATGAATCAAGAGATGGCACAAAATGAACCTGAAGAGGACGCTAGGAGCCAGTTAATGAAGGGTCTTTAAAATAAAGCTAATTAGTTTGTAATTTATACCAAGGGTAATGAGAAGCCACTCAAGGGTTGTAAGCACAGGGCACCTGGCCAGATTTATTTCATAAAGGTAACTAAAGGGTGAGCCTAGTGCTAAGTCCATGTCCCTTTCTTCCTCCTGTGCCTCTTAAAAGCCATATTTCCCCAGAATTGATATAATCTCTCCTACATCTAGTCCCTAAATCCCCACGGTAGTTCTCCCCCTTTCTGCGTAGAGAGGGAGAACAGCTGGTCACCATCCCACTTGAAAACTATTCTTGAGATGTTTCCCAAAATGTGCTATATGTCTCATTCAAATTGGATTTATTCTCGTTTCCACAAGCAGTGCCCTAGTTAGCTGTTCCATCAGAGGTTCCTTGATAGATGCATTACAGTCTCAGGAACTTGGGATACATTAGATGGTGAAATGTATAGGATCACTTTTTCCTGAAGAACTAAATGCAATCATCCCTCCAACTAATCAATCAAAATCGTCCCCATGATTGACTCTTTAAATTCTTATATAACCAATGTAATTTGTTTATTTTACAGGAAACTTTCTCAGGATCCATATAAAATAGCTTCTCGGGGAAGGCAAAATGGGGATATTATACTCATTTAACAAATGAAGAAGAGAGATGTACAAGGTACTTGGGACCCCAGAAAGAAGGCTAGAGTAAGAAGCGGGTACCTAAGTCCTTGTCCTGACTCACCTATCAACTCACTGTGAAATAGTGTTAACATAAGAGCATACATTTATTTATTCTAAGACTACACAATAAAGGAATTTGGTTTTATTCTTTCAGTATCAATGTACTGAGTACACACTTTGTGCAAGGAAACTGTTCCAAACGGAAGTAAAACAAACAGAACTTTCCCCATGGAGCATATATTTTAGCAAAGGAATTAGACAAGAAAGAGATAAACAAGTAAATATATAGTATAATATCAGACATATAAGTACAATGAAAATCACAAAGCCTGGTGGTAAGACATTAAACAGTGATGCTATTTTAGATAGAGCGATAAGAAATTGTCTCTCTGAAGGGGTAACTTTTAAACAGGGAACTGAATA